>NC_044033.1:530469549-530786688 GCF_901765095.1 Microcaecilia unicolor | reverse complement strand
TAACAGCCTTGCCTCCTAAGCATGTATGCACTCAGAAATTTCTGCTAACTAGGATAAATTATCCCTAATAGCTGACATCAGCACTGTACCTTGCCCTTGGTTAATGAGGCCTGATGTAATGCAGGCACTTCGTGGAATACAAAGCATGTACTCAGCACCTATGTAGCAAATCTGTCATATGAAAACCTTACCTCTCAGAACTTTAACTCCTTTACCTATGAAAATGCAGCACTGCAATGTTACACTGGGAAATTAAACAAAAAAAAGATGTAGTATCGATAAAAGCAAACAAAAAGCAAGAAAACATGGCATAAGGTTATATTAACCCAACTGTACTGCTCACTGTACTGCACATTAGTAGCCTGATTAAAGTGAATTTCCAAGTGTGTCTTGACATATTCCACATGAACTCGAGGAGGCAGCTCTATTTGGCTTAGAGTAAGTGTTTGGACAAAGTAAGTGTTTGGACAAGCATTAGAAGTAATCCCCAACATACCCTTGCTTAGCAGGGAGGTTCATTCCTCTTGTGGAATGCACAAAACCAGTTATACAAAAAATATACAGTGGTGGAAATAAGTATTTGATCCCTTGCTGATTTTGTAAGTTTGCCCACTGACAAAGACATGAGCAGCCCATAATTGAAGGGTAGGTTATTGGTAACAGTGAGAGATAGCACATCACAAATTAAATCCGGAAAATCACATTGTGGAAAGTATATGAATTTATTTGCATTCTGCAGAGGGAAATAAGTATTTGATCCCCCACCAACCAGTAAGAGATCTGGCCCCTACAGACCAGGTAGATGCTCCAAATCAACTCGTTACCTGCATGACAGACAGCTGTCGGCAATGGTCACCTGTATGAAAGACACCTGTCCACAGACTCAGTGAATCAGTCAGACTCTAACCTCTACAAAATGGCCAAGAGCAAGGAGCTGTCTAAGGATGTCAGGGACAAGATCATACACCTGCACAAGGCTGGAATGGGCTACAAAACCATCAGTAAGACGCTGGGCGAGAAGGAGACAACTGTTGGTGCCATAGTAAGAAAATGGAAGAAGTACAAATGACTGTCAATCGACAAAGATCTGGGGCTCCACGCAAAATCTCACCTCGTGGGGTATCCTTGATCATGAGGAAGGTTAGAAATCAGCCTACAACTACAAGGGGGGAACTTGTCAATGATCTCAAGGCAGCTGGGACCACTGTCACCACGAAAACCATTGGTAACACATTACGACATAACGGATTGCAATCCTGCAGTGCCCGCAAGGTCCCCCTGCTCCGGAAGGCACATGTGACGGCCCGTCTGAAGTTTGCCAGTGAACACCTGGATGATGCCGAGAGTGATTGGGAGAAGGTGCTGTGGTCAGATGAGACAAAAATTGAGCTCTTTGGCATGAACTCAACTCGCCGTGTTTGGAGGAAGAGAAATGCTGCCTATGACCCAAAGAACACCGTCCCCACTGTCAAGCATGGAGGTGGAAATGTTATGTTTTGGGGGTGTTTCTCTGCTAAGGGCACAGGACTACTTCACCGCATCAATGGGAGAATGGATGGGGCCATGTACCGTACAATTCTGAGTGACAACCTCCTTCCCTCCGCCAGGGCCTTAAAAATGGGTCGTGGCTGGGTCTTCCAGCACGACAATGACCCAAAACATACAGCCAAGGCAACAAAGGAGTGGCTCAGGAAGAAGCACATTAGGGTCATGGAGTGGCCTAGCCAGTCACCAGACCTTAATCCCATTGAAAACTTATGGAGGGAGCTGAAGCTGCGAGTTGCCAAGCGACAGCCCAGAACTCTTAATGATTTAGAGATGATCTGCAAAGAGGAGTGGACCAAAATTCCTCCTGACATGTGTGCAAACCTCATCATCAACTACAGAAGACGTCTGACCGCTGTGCTTGCCAACAAGGGTTTTGCCACCAAGTATTAGGTCTTGTTTGCCAGAGGGATTAAATACTTATTTCCCTCTGCAGAATGCAAATAAATTCATATACTTTCCACAATGTGATTTTCCGGATTTAATTTGTGATGTGCTATCTCTCACTGTTACCAATAACCTACCCTTCAATTATGGGCTGCTCATGTCTTTGTCAGTGGGCACACTTACAAAATCAGCAAGGGATCAAATACTTATTTCCACCACTGTATATATATTGCCAATATCACATTTTTGATTTATATAGTAATTAAAAGGAGAAAAGCCCAGTATATTAAAAGGATAGTAGCAAGGCTCAAACGGTCCTAAAAGAAAGTTATTTTCTGTTCTTTGCCTACTGGAGAGGTAGCACTGCTACAGACCTGAATTAGGTGTTAAGGTGTGAGGAAGTAGAATATTTGCAAAAGTTACCAAGGGAAATCTGATTACTGATGAGCAAATGATCAAAAGGCCCACACTATCCAAACAGTGTGGGGCTTTACTGCCTCTATGATCAGATTTAATAGCAAGCAAATTTATGGATGATATCTCTGATTATGAGGTAAAGTGCGGGAGGATTGTGGCTTCCTCCAACACTTGTTTGACAGGTCTGGCCAGTCAAAAGCCCAGACCTGTCAAACACAGGGCTGGAGGTCCATGGGACCACTAGACCCCCAAACAGCATGACCCTTGTGGCCTAGTACCCCTACCCCGAGGGCTAGAGGTCTAATGAACCTTCAGTCCCCCTGACCCAAGTTCAGGGGGGGCTGGAGATCTGGTGGGTCTCGCTGATCATTGGACAGGAATACATTTAACATACATTTGCATGTTACTTGAGCTAAGAGCCCTCTTTTGCATGCTTGTTGCGTTCAAAGTTTGCGAGCGTGTTGTTTCACAGGCTCGGGGGATCTTATCATGGGGCGGTAGCAACCGCAGGCACTAGTAAGCGCTAACAGCCTCTAGCGCCTGTGTTTGCTTCTGATCATCGGCCCATGAGTTAGCTTCAAAGGGCTTGTTTGAAATAGTCTCCTTAGAATACAAACTATACAGAAAGGAAAGATCCAACTTTCTTTCTGAGAAGTGCTGAGAGAAGAGGACATTTCTCTAGGTAAGCGACATTATTTTGCTCTGAGCTTAGTAACTTAAAGATTGGGTTTAAAGAGGAATTGTACAATATTGATAAACACAGAGAACTTAAAAAAGTAGCAGATTCGGAGGAGCTGAGGGAGGCAGAGAGGTACATAGAGGAAGCCTACAGGGACATTGTAGAGAAGTCTCACCTCCAGTGTGGCAGCCCATGTGATGCCTTGGAAGAAGGAGGTCTTCTAAAAGAAGAACGTTACCCTGGTGCAGCTGGAAGTAATCCTGTAGCTAGGACCAGCCCACCAGGGGATGCAATATCCTCTCGCATCAAGGATGTGTCTCCAGGAGTTTCTGCCCAGGATGGAAGGGTTAGGATGGCTGTTGTAGTTGGTGATTTGATTATTAAGCATGTAGATAGCTATGCCTGGTGATGAGAGGAACACCTGGTCACTTGCCTGCCTGGTGCGAAGGTAGCGGACCTTACGCATCACCTAGAGAAGATTTTAGATAGTGCTGGGGAGGAGCCAGCTGTCTTGGAACATATGAGTACCAATGATATAGGAAAATGTGGGAGGGAGGTTCTGGATGCCAAATTTAGGCTCTTAGTTAGAAAGCTCAAACCCAGAACATCTAGGGTAGCATTTTCTAAAGTGCTCCCCCTTCCAGGCGAAGGGCCCAACAGACAGGTAAAGCTCCGGAATCTCAATTCGTGGATGAGGCGATGGTGCAGGGAGGAGGATTTTAGATTTAAGTTAAAATTAAAAAAAAAAAAAAAAAAAAGTGCAGGCAGTTTTCTGGGTGGAGGTGAGCTTTGCAGTGCCCAGGACATTAAAAAAAAAAAAAAAAAAAGTCTTATATTAATGCCATAAGGGATGGGGAGGGTAAAGCTGACACTAGGCTACAGAAATGTTTGCCAATGTAGTAGACTTATGTCTGGTTAAGTTTGATATGTTATGATGTAACTATATTTTAAAATATTGTTTTTTTTTTCCATTAAGTATGTACGTGGTTTATGTAGGGCAGCTGTTGGGCAGACTACTTTTCTAAGGCATTATTTTGTAGGATCCCAAGAAACACTTCTCATACTTATATACATAGTGTCCACCCGTTATAGCTCTGGGCCCACCCAAAGTGTCAGGTCTGGCTATGCCACTGCTATAGGGAGAGATGAAGGTACAGGATGGGAAGGGTAGGGTCTATGCTGGGCTACGGAGATGGATAGGAAGTACAGAAGGTTGATTCTGGGCTATAGAGATGGATGGATGGGGGTATTTTATTTATTACATTTGTATCCCGCACTTTCCCACTCAAAGCAGGTTCAATGTGGCTTACATAGTAATAGGGAATACATTGTAGAGAGAGTATAGATTAAGTATAGTTGAGTAGTAGAAGAGATAAGTTGGCAGAGATAGGTAGTGGAGAATGGATTAAGGTGGGAGGTGTAGATTGGGTCAATGTCGTTGTCTCTTGGCATTTGTTAAGTAGATGGGTTCATTGGTTGGATCATTTGGATAGGCTTGCTGAATAAATGGGTTTTTAGTGCTTTCTGGAAGGGTAGATGGTCATGGATTGATCGGACAGGTCTGAGGAGGCCATTCCAGAGTTGGCTGCTTAGAAAGGAAAAATTGGATCCATAATATGTTTTGTACTTTAGTCCTTTACAGTTGGGGCAGTGCAGATTGGGGTAGTTTCGAGAAGATTCAGACATGTTTCTTGTTGGGAGGTCAATCAGATTTAGCATATAGTCCAGGGATTCACCATGGATAATCTTGTGGATTAATGTGTGTATCTTGAAATTGATTTGCTCTTTGATAGGGAGCCAGTGAAGTTTTGCACGGAGAGGAGTTGCGCTCTCAAAACGTGATTGCCAAAGATGAGTCTCGCTGCTGTATTTTGGGCAGTCTGAAGCTTTTTCAGGATATGGGCCTTGCAGCCTAAGAAAATATTGTTGCAGTAGTCAACATGGGTAAGTACCGTGGGTATGTTAAATACTGGGAGTTAGTGCCTTTATGGACTGTCCAACTAAAATTATAAATCGAACCTTTTGCTCTGAATCAGGATTTAGTGCATTTATACTGTTCTCCTAATTTCTGGTTTGTGTGCTAATTTCATTTGTGTAATGTGGTCTGTGTGCTAGTTTGGTTTCTGTAAAAAAAAAAATCAATTTCAGTTCCATGCCTGCCCTATGTGATGGGATGCATTAAACTATGTATCCATAATGGCAACAGCACCATAAACTAAAGTGAAGATACATACCTGTAGCAGGTATTCTCCGAGGACAGCAGGCTGATTGTTCTCACGATTGGGTCATCGTCTACCACGACCCAGGAGATCAGCAAATCTCTAAGCAAGCAAAAACTTTCTAGGGCAGAGCAAACCGCGCACATGCGAACGGCTTCCCGCCCGCAACGTGAGCGTGCCCTCCTCACTTTAATAAAAAGCAAAACAGAGAACTAGAAAAACTCCAAAGGGGAGGAGGGAGGGTTTGTGAGAACAATCAGCCTGCTGTCCTTGGAGAATACCTGCTACAGGTATGTATCTTCACTTTCTCCGAGGACAAGCAGGCTTGCTTGTTCTCACAATTGGGGTATCCCTAGCACCCAGGCTCAACATTGGTCAATTGGGCCTCACAACGGCAAGGACATAACATAGATTGACCTGAAAAGAAACAAGTGAGAGTGCAGCCTGGAACAGAACAGAAATGGGCCTAGGAGGGTGGAGTTGGATTCTAAACCCCGAACAGATTCTGCAGTACCGACTGCCCAAACCAACCGTCGCGTCGGGTATCCTGCTGAAGGCAGTAGTGAGATGTGAATGTGTGGACTGATGACCACGTTGCAGCCTTGCAAATCTCTTCAATGGAAGCTGACTAAGTGAGCCACTGACACAGCCATGGCTCTGACATTGTGAGCCGTGACATGGCCCTCTAGAGTCAACCCAGCTTGGGCATAAGTGAAGGAAATGCAATCTGCTAGCCAATTGGAGATTGTGCATTTTCCAATGGCGACTCCCCTCCTGTTGGGATCGAAACAAACAAACAATTGGGCGAACTGTCTGTAGGGCTTTGTCCACGCCACGTAAAAGGCCAATACTCTCTTACAGTCCAAGGTATGCAACTTGCCTTCACCAGGGCGGGTATGAGGTCAGGGAAAGAATGTTGACAAGACAATTGACTGGTTAAGATGGAATTCCGACACCACCGTCGGCAAGAACTTAGGGTGAGTGAGGAGGACTACTCTGTTATGATGAAACTTGATAGAAGGTGCATGCACTACCAGGGCTTGGAGCTCACTGACTCTACGAGCTAAAGTAACAGCCACCAAGAAAATGATCTTCCAGGTCAAGTACTTCAGATGGCAGGAATTCAGTGGCTCAAAAGGAGCTTTCATCAGCTGGGTGAGAACGACATTGTCCCATGACACTGGTGAAGGTTTGACAGGGGGCTTTGACAAAAGCAAACTTCTCATGAAGCAAACTAAAGGCTGTCCAGAGATAGGCTTACCCTCTACACATTGATGATAAGCACTAATTGCACTAAGGTGAACTCTTACAGAGTTGGTCTTGAGACAAGACTCTGATGTGTAGAAGGTATTCAAGCAGAGTCCGTGTAGGACAAGGAAAAGGATCTAGGGCCTTGCTGTCACAGACGGCAAACTTCCTCCATTTGAAAGAATAACACCTTTTCGTGGAATCTTTTCTGGAAGCAAGACTCGGGAGACACCCTCTGAAAGACCCAAGGAGGCAACTTCTAAGCTCTCAACATCCAGGCCGTGAGAGCCAGAGACTGGAGGTTGGAATGTAGAAGTGACCCCTCGTTCTGGGTGATGAGGGTCGGAAAACACTCCAATCCCCAGGGTTCTTCGGAGGACAACTCCAGAAGAGGAGGAAACCAGATCTGATGAGGCCAGATGGGAGCAACCAGAATCATTGTTCCGCGGTCTTGCTTGAGTTTCAGCAAAGTCTGGGAGGATATGCATACAGAAGGCCTGTCCCCCAATGCAGGAGAAAAGCATCTGTCGTGGGCCTGAAGTCTGGAACAGAATTGAGGGACTGTGTGATTGATCTGAGTGGCAAAAAGATCCACCGAGGGGGTGGCCCACACGTTCGGAAGGATCTTGTGGACAAACGGCCATGTTGAGCGACCACTCATGAGGTTGCATGACCCTGCTCAACCTGTCGGCGAGACTGTTGTTTACCGCCTGCCATATAGGTGGCTTGAAAAAACATGCCATGACGGCCTGCCCAAGCCACATCCGAACGGGCTTCCTGACACAGAGGGCGAGATCCGGTGCTCCACTGTTGGTGTAATACATAGCAACCTGATTGTCTGTCTGAATCAAAATGATGTGGTTGGACAGCCAGTCTCTGAAAGCCTTTAGAGCATTCCAAATCGCTCATAATTCCAGGAGGTTGATCTGAAGACCCTTTTCCTGAAAGGGACCAAGCTCCTTGAGTGTGAAGTCCATCTATATGAGCTCCCCACCCCAGGAGGGATGCATCCCGTCATCAGCACTTTTGTGGCTAAGGAATTTGGAATGGACATCCCAAGGTCTAATGGAGCAAATGGTCCACCACTGAAGGGAACTGGAAAAAGTTGGTTAGAGAGATGGATCACATCCTCTACATCCCCTGTGGCAGGGCACCACTGGGAAGCTAATCTCATATGTAGGTGTGCCATGGGAGTTACATGAACTGTGGAAGCCTCAACATCTGCCGAGCTGTGATCTGTTGAGAAGCTCAAGCCATGAACACTAGGGCCAGGAGATTGTCTGCCCTTGCCTGGGGAAGATAGGCTCGAGACGTCCGTGTGTCCACACAGAGCTCCAATGAACTCCAATTTTTGAACCAGGACAAGAGGGACTTGGGATAATTGATCACCGAAGCCCAGAAGTTTTAGCACCCGGATAGTCATCCGCATGGACGTAGAGCGCCTGCCTCCGAGGTGCTCTTTCACCAGCCAATCGTCAAGATAAGGGAACACATGCACTCCCAGTCTGCATAGCGACCACTGAGACAACTGCCAGGCACTTTGTGAAAACCCTGGGCACAGACGCGAGACCAAAGGGCAGTACACAGTACTGAAAGTGCCGAGTTCCCAACGGAAATCGAAGATACTTCCTGTGAGCTGGGAGTATCGAGATGTGGGTATAGGCATCTTTTAAGTCCAGAGAGCTTAGCCAATTGTTTTCCTGAATCATGGGAAGAAGGGTGCCAAGGGAAACCATCCTGAACTTTTCTCAGATTATGAATTTGTACAGGGCCCTTAGGTCTAGGATGGGACGCATCGCCCCTGTCTTCTTTTGCACAAGGAAGTACCTAGAAAAGAATCCCAGCCCTTCTTCCCCTGGTGGAACAGGTTCGACCGCACTGGCCTTTAGAAGGGTGGAGAGTTCCTCTGCAAGTAAGAATGAGCTCCCAGTGGGCAATTTGAGGTCTGGATATCAAATTGAGGGTGTATCCTAACCGAAACTATTTGAAGAAACCCACCGGTTGGAGATTACGAGAGGCCACCTTTGGTGAAAAAATATCAACCTCTCTCCAACCAGCAAGCCATCTGGCACGGACACTTTTTCTGAGGCTATGCTGCAGTGGAGCCAGTCACAAGCCCGTCCCTTGCCTTTTGCTGGGGAGCAGCAGGGGCCTTAGGCGCACACAGTTGACGGGAACGAGCACGCTGGACTGAGCCTGGACAGGCTGCCGAGAAGCAGGAGTGTACCTACGCTTATTATAGGAATAGGGAGCACTCCTCTTCCGTCCAAAAAGCCTCCTAGATGAGGAAGTGGTAGCAGAAGACACCCGACAGGAGAGAGAATCCATAGCATCATGGTGCTTCCTGATCTGATCGACCAATACCCTCTACTTTTTCGCCAAAAAGGTTTATCCCCCCCCGGCAAGGAACATCCGCCATTCGCTGCTGGGTCTTATGATCCAGGTCAGAGAGGCGCAGCCATGAAAGTCCTGCGCATCACTATACCTTGAGCAGCTACTCGGGATAGCCACATCAAAGTGTGGTAAGACCCCCCTGGCCAGGAATTTTCGACCGCCTTCTGCTGCCCTGAACCACCTGGTGAAAAGGTTCAGCGAGCTGAGGAGGAAGTGCTTCGACCAAACTGGACAGTTGCCTCACCGAGTTCCGCAAGTGGATGCTCGTGTAGAGTTGGTATGTTTGAATCTTGGCAGCGAGCATAGCGGCCTGATACGTCTTTCTCCCAAAAGAATCCAAGGTCCTAGACTCTCTGCCTGGGAGCGCTGAGGCATAGTCCCTAGTACCCTTGGCTCTTCTGAGAGCAGAATCCACCACAATGAATTGTGAGGTAGTTGAGACTTCACCATACCGGCTCTCCAGGGACTCTGTACTGGGACTCAGCTTTCTGGGGACCACTGGCTTTAGAGACGAGGGAACGACCAGTGGCGCATAAAGAACTTCCCTGAGTGTGTTATGCAAGGGAGCCGTGCAACCTCTGTAGGTTGGAGATGGTATAATCTAAGACATCAAGCATCTCAGCCCTGGCTCATCTACAACATCCATAGGGAAGGGAATAGCCTTAGACATTTCTGGAACAGGAGGAAAAAGAAAGGCGGAGACATCCTTCTTTCAATTGGCAGAGTAGGATCAGAGGGGAACCCCATATGACTCTTCTTCAGAAAGTATCTGGGATCTTCCTCCCACGAGCGCTCATCATCAGTATCGAACAAAAGCTCTCTAAGAGCAGCCCAAACCCGAGCCTGTCTCGATGTTGAGGAACGATGACCTCGAGGGGCAGATGTCGAGAGTCGACCCCTGCCTGGACTGCGGCAAAGCGTCCTCCGCCGATGTCGAAGGACGAGTGGACCAGGGTTTGGAAGCAGATGCTGATGCTGCAAGCGGCACAGAGGACGGGGGACTCACCACAAGCGAAGGACAGATGCCGCTTCAACAGTTGGTGCAGAAGGCACAAGCACCCCTGGCCACCGAAGTAGACTGGCGCAGCAATCCCTCCGGAAGCTCGTGGAAGAAGGGCCCTGATGCGCTTGTCGAGAGCGTCCATTGGAAAAGCGCTTAGGGGTCGGCGCAGGAGTCAGTGGCGAATATGAGGGGGCTCGAGAGCCGGTACAGGCTGCCAGAAGGACCGACGCATCGGCACTCCTGTATAGAGGGTGAGCGGTCCTCTCGGCAGTCGACGCTTCTCGGGTGCCGAATCCTTCGGCTCCCCGGAGGAGCCTCGGTACCAGCATGGAAGGAGATCAATGACGGTGTTCTTAGCCTTGCTCGACGCCCGTCATCGAGACTCCATCGGTACTGAAGAGGACGTGGAAATTCTCAGCCTCCTCGGGGCCGGGTCGATGAAGGTCGATCCCGGGGGGCTGCTAGCAGTAGGCCTTGAGACAGGTGGAGACCCACTCGATGCCTCACTGCTCCCACCGTAATATGGTCGTTCAGCAGCCATTACCTGCGCTCTTGAAGTCGATGCTTCCTTCGACATCGACGCTGCGACCTCGGTACTGACACCGATGCAGACATCAAGGACTGAACCGATCCGCAAAAAGTTTTTCACATTGAGCTTCCCGAGACACTTGGGTCCGTTTTTCATTAAAGAACACGGCTTACAAGCAGCTGGCAAATGATCGGGCCCAAGGCACTGGAGACATCACGCATGGGGGTCGGTACCCGAGATGGTTCAGTTGCACCGAGTACAACGCTTGAAGCCGCTGGGTGTCCTCGATGACATGGACGGAAAAACAGCAGCTGTGAAATTAAAGGACTCGATTGTGCCAATTAAAAAGGCACAAAAAAAGGAAAATAAAACCCGGCCGAGCAGCCTAAAAGCCGGCCACGACAAAAAAAAAAAAAAAGAAGGAAAGTTAAACTTTAGTGGAAAAAACTAAAGAAATAAGGGAAAATTAAATTGTTTTGTGTTTTTTTTAATTCTGCTGAAAAACGAAGAAAAAGGAAAGCGGTACACGCTAGAAGAAGTCCCTGGGCCAAAAATGAACACAGCGGAATACGTGTTCACTCCCGACGTGGATGAAAAAGAACTGAGGGCACGCTCACAACGTGGGCGGGAAGCCGTTCGCGTCATGCGCAGTGCGCTCTGCCCACGTGCTGGTGTTTCTACAAAGTTTTTGTTTGCTTAGAGATTTACCATCTCCGGGCCGTCGCGACGACGACCCCAATCGTGAGAACAAGCAGCTGCTTGTCCTCGGAGAATTTGTCCTCGGCTTATTTTGTATTTTGGTGAGGCTTACTGTGTACTGAGTATATAGGACTAAGGTGCAGCTTCTGTGTAAAAATCCTGTTTAGTATGTTTTCCCAGTAAAAGATATATTGGATTCTAGAGACTGATGTATATTTTCAATGATACCTTTTGATATGTGCCATGGTTGGTGGGTGTGGCTACTGTAGGGGCAAAGCCATATATAGTGGCCCCTTAAGGTTGCCCTGTTTGAGCACAGGTACCATTCCCCCCCCCCCCCCCCCCCCCCCACACACAAAAAAAAGTACTGGAGAAATGTCTAAAAATATATGTCTGGCAAAAAGCTATTTTAGACTATTAATATATTATAGGACTGAAAAGTCAGAAAAGCTAGGTTAAGCAGCAAGCAATGCCTGTAAAATAGATTTTTTTTTTTTAATCTCAGTAAGGACTGGAGATGAAACTGATTGCAGATAAGCTGAGCGCATTAAGCTTAAACATGTTAAAGATTGTTTGGATGAGAGGTGCAGTACAGAGGAAACAATTGATCCTCTGACAGTAACATGCACAAGCAGCTGCATTGCCATCAGTGATGAGCAGATGCATACAGTAAAGACACAAATGCATCTCCTGGCTTGCATGCCTGGTGCAGGGGAGCGATGAGAGGGGGCTGACTGCTTATATTCGGGACCTGTTTTAGGAGGTCTGGAGAGTGGCTGGCAGCAGCAGCATACTTCTTCACCAATCCCCATGCAATTCCAGAGTTTGCAGCTACCTACAATTTTAATCAAATTAAACCAATTATTAGCAGGAGTCCCTTTACTGAGATAGGAACTCACTACTTTAGATAAGAGCATTAAAACTTTCAATTATGGATAGAGTAACAGGCAGCCATGGACTCTACAATCAGAATGCTGCATGGGACTGAAGAATCTACTCTCACTTCACCAACAAAACTCTTAAATAGCTCAATGGCTTCCTTAAAGGATTTGTTGCCCGATACCCTTGGCCATTCACCCTTTGGTGGAAGTCTGTTTAATCAAAGTCTTGTAGCTATCTTGTTCCAATGACCTAGCTATGCCCAGGGTGGCCATCCCACCGTTATGGAGGATACCCTTGCAAGTGACTCTGCATCTGTCCAAGATGGACAATTAAAGAGAGTCCCTTCTAGCATTTCTTCAGTTTGAGTCACCAGTTATGCAATTATACACCTTGATTGGGAGATTGCGGGAAAACAGAAATGTACTCAAAAACTATGTTGCCTTGATAAGTGTTTTGCTGGTTGCAGCTATAGGTGTTCTCAATTTAGGCAGTAAGAGTTTCAGGTATTAAAAGAAGTCTTAGCCTTCATCACAAGGTTACTACTAATACAAGTTGAAAGCTATAGAGAACACTGCCAGTGAGAAATCTTCAACTTCCTTAAACTTTCCTACAACTATTTTTCTCTTTGCATAAGTTTTGCTACAGAAACATCTTAAGTCCTGAATATTAGTAATGTGGATGAGAATTATTTCTAAATGTTATACTTCGTTATATTTGTATGAAGAATCCCCCAGATTCTGTACAGGTCACCCAAATGTGGGCATACAAGTTTGGGTGCAGATTCCAGATCAACATAAACTAATTAATTAGGCACTAATCCAATTATTGGAAACAAGCACTTAATTGGCAGTAATTAGGTGTTACACACAGATCTGCCCTACGCCCTATTCTATAATATACACGCCTAAATTTCATAGCGCACATCCAAAGAGGGCATGGCAATGGAAGGGGCATAGGTGGGTCGGGATGTTCCCAGAAATCAGCCAAGATATAATAGAATACCTGCACTTGCATGCCTGCCGTGAGGGAATAAGCATTTTTACCATCTTTTGACAGGTTTAAATGCTTGCAACCAAAGTTAGGCACAAAATGTGCACCAAGCTAGTATTCTATAAAAGAACACTCCATGCTTAGCCTGGATTATCCCACACTCTAACTTTTGATGCCATTCATTGCATCTACCCCAATGAGACTGAAGGTGGAATGGATGTACTGATGCACTGGTTCCTTTGGTAACAAGACTTAAGATCTGATGAGATTGTCATACCCGCTGGTCACATTCTCTACCACAAAAGACATGGTTTTGAAATCTTACTTTGCTAAAGTTCTTTGTTTCTGTGCACAAAAGCTGCAAGTTTTGCAGGATGTTGCTTGGCCAATATGATTGCACAGCAAATCTTTTCTTAAGCTCAGGAACAGAGTTACAGCCTAATCTTTAGAACAGCAGACAGCACTGGAAAGCTAGGTTCAATTCCGTCACAAGGCAAATTGCTTAATCCTCCACTACACCTGGTATACAAATTTAGATTGTAAACCCTCCATGGACAGGAAAATCTCTGCTCCACCTGAACAGAACTCAGCGTGAGCTACTTATGAAAAACGTGAACTAAATCTAAATCTTACTGCTCAGATACTTACATGGGAACTTTAAAGTAGCTCACAAAACAAAAGTTTGTCTTCTTAATGCTAAAGTTAATTGTTTTTATGCCCCCCCCCCCCCCCCGCAAAGTAAATTTTTACAAGATAAAAGGAAAACATATTTAGGGTTCTGTTTACAAAGACACAGTAGTGATTAGCGGTGCGCCAAATATAATCCATGTCCTCTCTCGTTTTCCGGAGATGGGAAGGTGGTAGAACGAGAGGACATGAAATGAGATTGAAGGGGGGCAGACTCAGGAAAGATGTCAGGAAGTATTTTTTCACGGAGAGGGTGGTGGATGCTTGGAATGCCCTCCCGCGGGAGGTGGTGGAGATGAAAACGGTAACGGAATTCAAACATGCGTGTGATATGCATAAAGGAATCCTGTGCAGAAGGAATGGATCCTCAGAAGCTTAGCTAAAATTGGGTGGCGGAGCAGGTGAGGGGAAGAAGGGTTGGTGGTTCGGAGGCGAGAATAGGGGAGGGCAGACTTGTATGGTCTGTGCCAGAGCCGGTGATGGGAGGCGGGACAGGTGGTTGGGAGGCGGGAAAAAACTGCTGGGCAGACTTGTACGGTCTGGGCCCTGGGAGAGACAGGTGCAAATCAAGGTAAGGTATACACATGAGTTTGTCTTGGGCAGACTGGATGGACCATGCAGGTCTTTTTCTGCCGTCATCTACTATGTTACTATGTTACATTCAATTCCTATGGGCTTTTGTAACATTTGGAGCACAGTAATCACTACCACTGCATTCTAAAAGAAGCCAATAATGAGGGAGATCTTAAGACCTTACTGAGTAATGACCTCAGACAGCATTAGAGGGGGGCAAGACAGGGCAGCAGCCCTGGGCCCCACAGCTCCAGGAGGCCCCATGGTCCAGGCGTCTGTTCCCCTTCTCCCCACCACAGCATGTCTCCTCCTCCCTACCCCTCACCTTCCTGATCTTCTTAAAAATGTATTTCCCTTCTCAGAGGGGCCCCAGTGCAGCAGCCATCTTCTCAAACTGCCCCAAAGCTTTCTCTCTCTGCCGTGATCCACCCCCTTCTGATGCAATTTCCTGTTTCACCTGGGTGGATCACAGCACAGGGAAAACTTCAGGGCAGCCGGAGGCAGCTTGTGAGGATGGCTGCTGTGCCAGAGCCCCTCTGAGAAGGGAAATGAATTTCCATCTCAACAACAGACTATAGACTTTTCCTCCAGGAACAAACTATTTTTAAACCTAGATACAATACTCACTGTTACCACATCCTCTGGCAACGAGTTCGAGCTTAACTATTCGTTGAATAAAAAAAAATAATTCCTCCTATTTGTTTGAAAAGTATTTCCATGTAACTTCATTGAGTGTCACCTACATTTTGTACTTTTTGAAAGAGAAAAAAAATTGATTCACTTCTACCAGTTTTACACCACTCAGGATTTTATAAATCTCAATCATATTTCTCCTCAGCTATCTCTTTTCCAAGCTGAAGAGTCCTAACCTTTTAGCCTTTCCTCATATGAGAGATGTTCCATACCCTTTATCATTTTGGTTACTCTTCTTTGAACCTTTTCTATTTCCACTATATCTTTTTGAGATATGGCAACCAGAATTGAGTGCAATACTCAAGGCGAGGTCACACCAAGGAGTGACACAGAGGCACTATAGTATTTTCGGTCTTATTCACCATCCCTTTCCTAATAATTCCTAACATCCTATTTGCTTTTTTGACCGCTGCCACCACACACTGAGCAGAATATTTCGGTGTATTATCTACAGCAACACCTAGATCTTCTTTTTGAATGCTAACTCCCAAGGTGGACCCCTAGCATCAGGCAACTATGATTCAGATTATTCTTTCCAATGTGCATCACTTTGCATTTGTCCACATTAAATTTCATCTGCCATTTGGATGCATAGTCTTCCAATTTCCTAAGGTCTTCCGGCAATATTTCACAGTACACACATGTTTAACAACCTCGAATAGTTTTGTATCATCTGCAAATTTAAATCACCTCACTCATTGTTCCAATTTCCATATCATTTATAAATATGTTAAATAGCAGCAGTCCCAGTACTGATCCTTGTGGCACTCCACTGTTCACCCTCCTCTATTGAGAGAAATGACCATTTAATCCTACCCTCTGTTTTCTGTCCAATAACCAATTCCTAATCCACACCAGCATTGCTTCCTATCCCATAACTCTAATTTTCTCAAGAGTCTCTCATGAGGAACTTTATCAAAGCTTTCTGAAAATCTATACACTATATCAACCAGCCCATCTTTATCCACATGCTTATTCACGCCTTCAAAGAAAAAGCAAATTGGTGAGGCAAGACTCCCTTGGCTGAACCAATGCGGAGATTGTCTCATTAAACCATGTTTGTCTATATGTTCCATAATGTTTTCTTTATAATAGTTCCTAATCCATTGCCTCCTATCCATGACTTTTTCATTTTCTCAAGAGTCTCATGAGGAACTTTAATCAAAAGCTTTCTGAAAATGTAGATACACATCAGCCAGCTCACTGTTATCCACAAGCTTATTCACACCTTCAAAGAAATGAAGCACATTGGTGAGGCAAGACTTCCCCTTTGCTGAACCCACACTGACTCTGTTCCATTAAGCCATGTTTGTCTTTATGTTCCATAATTTTATTCTTTATAAAGTCAGGCTTGCTGGTCTGTAGTTTCCAGGATCACCCCTAGTGGTTAGTGCAGTGGACTCTGATCCTGGGGAACTGGGTTTGATTCCCACTGCAACTCCTTCTGACTCTGGGCAAGTCACTTAACCCTCCATTGCCCCAGGTACAAGTACCTGTATATACTACGTAAACTGCTTTGAATGTAGTTGCAAAAGCCACAGAAAGACGGTATATCAAGTTCCATTTCCATTTCTAAAAAACGGTGTCACATTGGCCACACTCCAATCTTCAGGTACTAACGAATACAGATCACTAACAGATGAGCAATTTTATGCTTGAGTTCTTTCAGTACCCTGAGGTTCATGCCATCCAGTCCAGGTGATTTATAACTCTCACTTGTGAATTTGTCTGAGTACGTCTTCCAGTTCCTCTGCATAGTCACCCTTGAAAACCATTCCAGTAGAGACAGATCTTATATCATCTTCCATAAAGACCAAAGCAAAGAATTCAAGCAAAAAATTACAAGAGGACCTTACAAGACAGACTGGGCGTCTAAATGGTTGATGACGTTTAATGTGAGCAAGTGCAAAGTGATGCATGTGGGAAAGAGGAACCCAAATTATAACTATGTCATGCAAGGTTTCACGTTAGGAGTCACTGACCAAGAAAGGAATCTAGGGGTCGTTGTCGATACATTGAAACGTTCTGCTCAGTGTGCTGCTGTGGCTAAGAAAGCAAATAGAATGTTAGATATTATTAGGAAAGGAATGGAAAACAAAAATGAGGATGTTATAATGCCTTTGTATCACTCTATGGTGCGACTACACCTTGAATATTGTGTTCAATTCTTGTCGCTGCTTCTCAAAAAAGATATAGTGCAATTAGAAAAGGTGCAGAGAAGGGCAACAAAAGTGATAAAGGGGATGGGACGACTTCCCTATGAAGAAAGGCTAAAGCGGCTAGGATTCTTCAACTTAGAGAAAAGGCAGCTGAGGGGAGATATGATAGAGGTCTATAAAATAATGAGTGGAATGGAAAGGGTAGACGTGAAGTGTCTGTTTACGCTTTCCAAAAATACTAGGACTAGGGGACATGCAATGAAACTACAATGTAGTAAATTTAAAATGAATCGGAGAAAGGGTTTCTTCACTCAACGTGTAATTAAACTCTGGAATTCGTTGCCAGAGAATGTAGTAAAACAGTTAGCTTAGCAGGGTTTTTAAAAGGTTTGGATGGTTTCCTAAAGGAAAAAATCCATAGACCATTATTAAAAATTTCTAGGATAAGCAGCATTTTTTTTATTTTTGTTACATTTGTACCCCGCGCTTTCCCACTCATGGCAGGCTCAATGCGGCAGGCAATGGAGGGTTAAGTGACTTGCCCAGAGTCACAAGGAGCTGCCTGTGCTGGGAATTGAACTCAGTTCCTCAGTTCCCCAGGACCAAAGTCCACCACCCTAACCACTAGGCCACTCCTCCTGCATAAAATGCAGTGCTTTTTTTGTGCCAGTACGCAACGGTACGGCATACCAGCACCTTTTTCTCCTCCTGTCCTCTCCTCCCATGATATCCAGCGATTCTCTGCCTCTCCCCTGCCCTTCCATCGACGTGCAGCGATTCTCTGTCTCTCCCCTGTCTCACCTCTCCCATATCCAGCGATTCTTCGTCCCCCAGCTGTCCTCCTTCACTGCCTACCAGCCAGCGTCGGACTCAGAAGCGAACGGTGCAGGCAGCGATTGGCTGGCAGCGTCGTAGCTTCCCTCTGCAAATCCCGCCTACAACTTGCTGTTTACGCATAGGCGGGACTTGCAGAGGGAAGCTACGACGCTGCCAGCCAATCGCTGCCTGCACCGTTCGCTTCCGAGTCCGACACTGGCTGGCAGGCAGTGAAGGAGGACGGCTGGGGGACGAAGAATCGCTGGATATGGGAGAGGTGAGGGCAGGGGAGAGGCGAAGAATCGCTGGATATCATGGGAGGGGAGGGCAGGGGAGATCGATGGGAGGGCAGGGGAGAGAGAATTGCTGGACATCAATGGGATGGGAGAGAAGGGCAGGGGAGAGAGAATTGCTGGACATGGAGGGGAGGGCAGGGAAGAGAGAATTGCTGGACATGGAGGGGAGGGCAGGGAAGAGAGAACTGCTGGACATGGAGGGGAGGGCAGGGAAGAGAGAACTGCTGGACATGGAGGGGAGGGCAGGGAAGAGAGAACTGCTGGACATGGAGGGGAGGGGAGAGAGGAGAAATGCTAGAAATGGATGGAGAGGAGAACAGGAGATAGAGGAGAATTGCTGGACATGGATGGATGGAGGAGTTGGCTAGGAGAGAGGAGAAATGCTGACTTGGATGGAGGAGAGGGGAGAGAGAATTATTGCTTTATATGGATACAGAGGAGGGAAGAGAGATGAGAAATGCTGGACATGGATGGAGGGGAGGAGAGAGGAGAAGTGCTGGACATGAATGGAGGGGAGGAAAGAAAAAAGAAGATGCACATGGATGGAGATGAGGGAAAGGGAGAGGAGAAAAACTGCACATGGATGGAGAAAATAGGCAAAAGCTGGATCCATGTTATACCTCCTCCAGTCAATTCCATGGAGAAGGACCCAGCTTTTACTTATGGATGCAAGGCAACAAAAGAAGAAGAAAGGAGGAAAGTAAAGAAATAAATGGAAAGGAAGCCCTGGAAACGGAGTTAAGAGAACAGATAGAGAGCAGCAGAATCAGAGACTGGGACCAATATGGATAGAAAAACAAAGTCACCAGACAACAAAGGTAGAAAAAAATCATTTTATTTTAATTTTAGTGTTTGGAATTTGTCTTATTTTGCACTGGGTATACTGGAGCTGTAACAGCTTACAGAAATTATTTATAATGAAAAAAAAATCACATTATTTTTTCTCCTATACTAGTATAATATTTTCAATAATGTCTGTTTATATGCGCCATGGCTGGTATAAGGGGTGTGGCTAATGTGGGTGTGGCTATAATAGGGGCGGTGCCATATGTGGTGACCACACCCACAATGAGTACCAGCACCTTTTTTTCTACAAAAAAAGCACTGTTGGATACATTCCATTTGTCTTGGCTCTCAGCTACAAGCTGAAGGTTTTCACCCTGGCTACCTTGCTCTCACCCCTTCTACTACTCTCTCTCTCAAGACAGCTATGTCCCCTTTTTATACAATGAATGTTTACCATGTCCAGTATATTTCCATTGGACATATGTAAGCATATAGGAAAAACAACTTTGTTTTGCTTCTCACTGTATAAACACAAACGGATTTTGATCAGGTGAGGGTCCTATCTGGTAGCAAATTTTGGGTGTAGTTACTGTATACTAGTACTTATCACTCTTATCAAAGAGGTCAGCCTGACAATGTTCTCAATTCTCAAAAATTATCTGCTTCTCTGTGTTCCAAAAATTTAGACAAACATGCCTTCGGTATTTTCCACCAGAAGAGACATATCAGACCAGAATCCTAGGCCTGTCAGTATTAGAGAAAACAGGTCAATTAAAAAATATCTATATTCCAATTAAAAAATACCTTCCCCAATTGAAAACAGTATCATATATCAACTTATATTAATGCACTGTGCGCTTGCTTTCACCAAGTATGAAGTACTGTTGTACTATTCTAGCCAAAGTATAGTGTAGCTTTTTTTTTTTTTTTTTTTATAATTTTAATTATAATTCACAAGGATAACCTTGTTAAAGCAATACAGGTAAAGAAATATGTAATTTTAAGAATTTGTAACATTCTCATTCTGAATAGAAATTTACATTTCTGTCATTAATAAAAAAAAAAAATAAGAAAATTGTAATGAGTATAATTACAAACACAAATACAAATAAATATTTAACCTTTCTTAGACCCCAGTAATTGCTTGGGGGGAAAAGAGTAAGAGAAGTTATATAGGCATTAAGCAAATTAAACTAGACCTAAATAGGCACTCGTGTTTAAATAAAATACAGGCTGTAAATTCCAGAATTAACTTATTTCACTGTTTTAACTTCTAGAAACACTTTAAGTTGTTCCGGCGAAAAGAAATTATATTTTGTTTGACCCAGTTTCACTACACATTTGCATGGGTATGCTAGAAAAAAAGTAGCTCCAATCTCTATAGTTTTTTGTTTCAAAGCAAGAAATTGTTTTCTTTTTTGTTGAGTCATTTTTGTCACGTCAGGATAGATCCAAACCTTAATACCATGGAATTGAGCTTTGATGTTTTTGAAGTATAATCTTAAAATATTATTGTAATCTTGTTCAAATACCATTGCAACAATCACCTTGGCTCTGTGTATAATTATATCAGAAGATTGTTCCAATATTTCTGAGATATTTTGTAAATTAGCGGTGTCTTTTCCGAGGTCTTGCTGTCCATCTTTAGATTGAGGAATAAAATATATTTTATTTATAGGGGGTATTGCCGCCTGAGGAATATGGAGAATTTCTATTAAATATTTATGAAAGGTTTCTGTTAGCGTTTCCCCTGCTATTATAGGGAAATTCAAAAGACGGAGGTTGAGACGCCGGTTAAAGTTTTCAATTTGTTCAATCTTTCGTCGAATGTCTAAGGAGTCTTTAGAAACCACACTTTTAAATTCAAGATATCTACTTCTTTTTTTTATAGAGTGAACCTGTGTTGTTAAGTCATTTTTAACAGAGTCTACGGTATTTTTCATTTCTTCAAATTTGGTATTAAGGCTTTTTACATCACCTGACGTCTTCTGAAGTGTGTCTGTGATCTGGTCCAACATCGCCTTTAGGGTTTCCAGGGACACCTCCGAGATCTGCGCTGCAATGGGAACATTTCCCGTAGCGCCCCGGACTATCGGTTGTTTGCCTGGGTCCTCACCAGACGCCCTCGTCAAAATCACTTCCTGATCGACGGGGTTTCTCTCCAGGGTCACTCGCGATGCCGGGCTAGGAGGGATCAGCGATGCCGATGGTGGAGACAGGGAGATTTCCTCTCCCAGCAGGGTTTCCGCTTCCCCGGAGACGCCTGCAATGGGATCCACTCCCCGAATAGATCTGGAAACACCCGGGAAGAAGCGCTCAATCGGCATTTGAACCGGAGAGGAGGTTGAGGTAGGTGGAGGCACTACTCTCACCACTGCCTTTCGTTTTGTATGAGGCATTGTGTATTAGAAGAAAAGTTTTTCGGGTCATATCCGCTGAGCGTCTCAAACACCGACTGGTGCGGCAGCCATCTTGGTTTCCCCAAGTATAGTGTAGCTTAAACAGCCAGCATAAACCATTTGGATACAGAAAGTGAAAGTGCCTTGGTGCTTTGTAGCTTTTACTATATGAGACGTGGGGTAAGGAATAATATATTGTAGAGGAATATATTCGAGTTATTCCCCAAGTTTTCCACGTCATCACTGTGACCCCTGACGCAGGTGCTAGTCACCGAAACACGGCCCGTGTCGGGTCTTTTTGTCAAGGCTCATTCATTAAAGAACTGTGTTCCATTTTTAAAGGCCCGTGGTGCTGTTTTTTTTTTTGTTTGGCATATAAACAGACATCATTGAAAATATTATCCGGTCCAGGTGATTTATCACTCTTTAACTTGTCAATTTGGCTCAGTACATTTTCCAGGTTCAGCAAGATTTCTTTCAGTTCCTCCACATCACTCTTGAAAACCATTTCTGATACTAAAGTACATAAGTACATAAGTAATACCACACTAGGAAAAGACCAAAGGTCCATCGAGCCCAGCATCCTGTCCACGACAGCGGCCAATCCAGGCCAAGGGCACCTGGCAAGCTTCCCAAACGTACAAACATTCTATACATGTTATTCCTGGAATTGTGGATTTTTCCCAAGTCCATTTAGTAGTGGTTTATGGACTTTTCTTTAGGAAACCGTCTAACCCCTTTTTAAACTCTGCTAAGCTAACCGCCTTCACCACGTTCTCCGGCAACAAATTCCAGAGTTTAATTATGCGTTGTCTCCCCTCAGCCGTCTCTTCTCCAAGCTGAAAAGCCCTAGCTGTCACGTCTGTGGTCGTGGCCACCCTCAGACTTACCTTATTTCTTTGGGTCAGCATCTATGCTGGCTTTTGTCTGTTTCTGTGTTAGTCTTGTCTCTGTGTGCTGATTGCTTCACTAGACCTCACCTGTATGGGCTATGCCTCTCTGAGGAGCCAGCATCTAAGATGGCTCCCGCTTGTTTGTGCCAGCTTCCAAGATGGCTCCTGCCTGTTCTTCCTATGTGTTCCAAGCCTCTCCTTGGTGTGAGTGTGTTCCCTGCTCCTGTCCTGCAGTAGGTGACAATCAGTGAGAGCCTTCATAAGGAAGTGCTGTGCTTGCATTCAGGGCCTTTGCATAGTAAGAGTGTTATGCCAATAGGCCGTGAGGTTAGTGAGAGCACGGTCGCGCTGCTACTTAGCCTTTCTTTGGGACTCTTGCCCATCTGCTATTTGTGTCTGTGGACTGTCAGTCCTTCTGTGCGGGCGCTGCCCTTCTGCTTTGTGTCTGTGGACTGCCAGTCCTTCTGTGTGGGCGCTGCCCTTCTGCTTTGTGTCTGTGGACTGCTAGTCCTGTGTGGGTGCTGCCCTTCTGCTTTGTGTCTGTGGACTGCTAGTCCTTCCGTGTGGGCTTTTGCCCTTCTGTTTTGTGTCTGTGGACTGCTAGTCCTTCCTTCGCCTTGCTCTGCGTTTGGAGTGTGAAGCTTCAGCCCTGACTCTTATTCCTGGTTTATTCCTCTGCCTGCTGCCTGCCCAAAGACTCTGTTAGCTCCTGGTTTTTTCTATTATCCGCTGCCTGCCCAAAGACTCTGTTAGCTCTTGGTTTATTCTATTATCCGCTGCCTGCCCAAAGACTCTGTTAGCTCCTGGTTTATTCCTCTGCCTGCTGCCTGCCCAAAGACTCTGTTTGCTCCTGGTTTATTCTACTGTCTGCTGCCTGCCCAAAGACTCTGCTAGTTCCTGGTTCTTCTTCTGTCTGCTCTGCCTAGCTTGCTTTGCTTGTATATCCCGAGTCCTGTTTCTGCCAAGCTTGCTTGTATACCCCGAGTCCTGTTTCTGCCAAGCTTGCTTGTGTATCCTGAGTCCTGTTTCTGCCAAGCTTGCTTGTGTATCCTGAGTCCTGCTTCTGCCTAGCTAGTGTGTATATCCTCAGTGTATATCCTGAATCCGGTCTCTGCCTAACTAGTGTCTATATCCTGAATCCTGTCTCTGCCTAGCCTTTGTGTACGTCTTGTCCCCTTGGTCTGTCTTGCGTTTCTGGTTTAGTGGCTGCATGCAGCTTTCAGTCCGAGTCTTGTATTTAGCCTAGTCTCCCTCGTGTACCCCGGAGCCAGGGTGGGTCCTCTGGATCTTCAGTTCCTGCCTTATCCTGCATGTCCTGCCGGCCACCCGCACTCCGGAGCTCAACTCCAGAGGAACGGTGGTCAAGCGCAGGTGAAGTTATTCCTGTTCTGCCTGTTCTAGTTGCCTGCCTCAGTACTACTCCATTCCAGAGTTCCAGTCCTGCTCTTTTGTGTATCCAGTTCCAGGGTGTTCTTGCCTGCCACTGCCGCTCCTCGGCAGTGGCCCAAGGGCTCACGTATTCCGGTTCTGCCTCGAGAACCTGACACTAGCCTCCTTAGTCTTTCTTCATAGGGAAGTCGTCCCATCCCCACTATCATTTTAGTCGCCCTTCGCTGCACCTTTTCCAAATCTACTATATCTTTCTTGAGATGCGGCAACCAGAATTGAACACAATACTCAAGGTGCGGTCGCACCATGGAGTGATACAACGGCATTATAACATCCTCACATCTGTTTTCCATACCATTCCTAATACCCAGCATTCTATTTGCTTTCCTAGCCGCAGCGATCCTAGCACAGACCCCTGAGGAACCCCACTAACTACCCTTCTCCATTGTGAATACTGCCCATTTAACCCCACTCTCTGTTTCCTATCCTTCAACCAGTTTTTAATCCACAATAGGACATTTCCTCCTATCCCATGACCCTCCAATTTCCTCTGTAGCCTTTCATGAGGTACCTTGTCAAACGCCTTTTGAAAATCCAGATACACAATAGCAACCGGCTCCCCTTTGTCCACATGTTTGTTTACTCCTTCAAAGAATTGAAGTAAATTGGTCAGGCAAGATTTCCCCACACAAAAGCCGTGCTGACTTGGTCTCAGTAATCCATGTCCTCGGATGTGCTCTGTAATTTTGTTTTTGATAATAGCCTCTACCGACATCAGACTCACTGGTCTATAATTTCCCAGATCTCCCCTGGAGCCTTTTTTTTAAACGGGCGTTACATTGGCCACCCTCCAATCTTCTGGTACCATGCTCGATTTTAAGGATAAATTGCATATCACTAACAGTAGCTCCGCAAGCTCATTTTTCAGTTCTATCAGTACTCTAGGATGAATACCATCCAGTCCAGGAGATTTGCTACTCTTCAGTTTGTTGAACTGCCCCATTATGCCCTCCAGGTTTACCGTGAAGTCAGTAAGTTTCTCCGACTCATCCACTTGAAATACCATTTCCAGCATCGGTATCTCACCCAAATCTTCCTCGGTGAAGACCGAAGCAAAGAATTCATTCAATCTCTCCGCTACATCTTTTATCTTCCTTGATCGCCCCTTTTACCCCTCTGTCATCCAGCGGCCCAACCGATTCTTTTGCCTGCTTCCTGCTTTTAATATACCAAAAAAAATTTTTGCTATGTTTTTTTTTGCCTCTAATGCTATCTTTTCTTCGTAATCCCTCTTGGCCTTCTTTATCTGCGCCTTGCATTTGCTTTGATACTCCTTATGCTGCTTCTTGTTATTTTCAGACGGTTCCTTCTTCTATTTTCTGAAGGTGTTTCTTTTAGCCTGCGCGGCCACATTGCTGATCTGCAAGGGCAGGCTTCTACATGGAATATTGCTAGTGGAATAGCAACATTCCATGTAGAATCTGAAATAGTAGCAACAGAATCTCAATAGTAGCAACATTCCATGTAGAATCTCAACTAGGGAAAGGGAAATGAGACTTGATATACCGCCTTTCTGAGGTTTTTGCAACTACATTCAAAGCAGTTTACATATATTCAGGTACTTATTTTGTACCAGGGGCAACGGAGGGATAAGTGACTTGCCCAGAGTCACAAGGAGCTGCACTGGGAATCAAACCTAGTTCCCCAGAATCAGAGTCCGCTGCACTAACCACTAGGCTACTCCTCCACTAGCAACATTCCATGTAGAAGCCTGCCCTTGCAGATCAACAACGCAACCGTGCAGACTTCAGTTTCTGTGAGTGACGTCCTGCAACTACATTCAAAGTGGTTTACATATTATATTCAGGTACTATTTGTACCAGGGACAATGGAGGGTTTTGGCTTTAATAGTGTCCTTAACCTGTCGCTTGGCCTTCCTCCTGTTCTAATACATGGAATAACTGGTCTGGGCTTCCAGGATGGTATTTTAAACAGCATCCATGCCTGATGTAAATTTTTGACCTTTGCAGCTGCTCCACTAAGTTTTTATTTTTTTTTTCCACCGTTCTTCTCATTTTATCATAGTCTCCTTTTTGAAAGTTAAATGCTAACGTATTGGATTTCCTGTGTGTACTTTCTCCAGTGCAGATATCAAACCTGATCATATTATAACTGTCAGCAAGTGGCCCCAGCACCATTACCTCCTGTACCAGATCATGCGCTCCACTAAAAAGTAGGTCTAGAATTTTTCCTCCTTGTTGGCTCCTGTACCAGCTGCTCCATAAAGCAGTCATTGATTTTGTCAAAGAATTTTACCTCCCAAGCATGCCCTGATGTTACATTTACCCTTGGGGTAATTGAAATCACCAATGTATTAGCCTCCCTAGTTTCAGATAACATTTCTATATGTCTGTTCTTCCTGGCCAGGTGGATGCTATCCTAGCCCTTTACACATGAAATTTCAATCCATAGAGATTCCAAGATGTGTTTAGTGTCTTGCAGACTTTTCCATCTGTTAGATTCAAGGTCCACCTTAACAGCCACATTGAGCCTGCAAATAGGTGGGAAAATGTGGGATACAAATGTAACAAATAAATAAATACGCTACCCCTTCACCAATTTGATTCATCCTATCACTACAATATAATTTGTACCCTGGTATGAGTGTCCCATTGGTTATCCTCCTTCCACCAGGTCTCAGAGATGCCTATTATATCTAATTGTTCATTTAGTGCAATATATTCTAACTCTCCCATCTTATTTCTTAGGCTTTTGGCATTTGCAGAAGACATTTCAAACTATGTTTGTCCAGCAGTGAATTTGCAATCTTGAAAATCTGTCTGCTTTTTATTTAAAGACATCTGGTCTACTAGGTCTATTGCAAGTTCACTATCCAGATGCCCTATTTTCCATGTTTTGGTGATATCTTTGAAAGATACCTTGTTCAGAACCATGTGCTTTTGAACAGTCAGTCTTCCCCCAGTTTCTAGTTTAAAAGCTGCTCTATCTGTACCCTTCTCCTCCACTGCCAACTCCAGACTCCTTTCCTTTTATCTTGCTGCACCATATGCCTGGAATAGACTTCCTGAGCCATTACATCAAGCTCTGGCCATCTTCAAATCTAGGCTAAAAGCCCACCTTTTTGATGCTGCTTTTGGAGGAGTGGATGAGTAGCCTAGTGGTTAGTATAGTGGACTTTGATCCTGGGGGACTGGGTTCGATTCCCACTGCAGCTCCTTGTGACTCTGGGCAAGTCACTTAACCCTCCATTGCCCCTGGTACAAAATAAGTACCTGAATATATGTAAACCGCTTTGAATGTAGTTGCAAAAACCTCAGAAAGGTGGTATATCAAGTCCCATTTCCCTTTAACTCCTACCCCTATTCACTTGACCCTTTAAGAAATATAAATAGCTTGCAGACTGGCACCAGGTGGTCCTAAGAAGGTTGTATGATCTATATTCTTCGATTGTTATTTTTTTGTTCCATATTAGTCTTAATTTTTAACATACATAATTCTGACACCACATGCACTCTCTGTAAGTTAGTCCCCTTATTCTCAAACTCCTGTTATTACTCAAGACCTATTGCAATGTAAAAGCAGTAGGGACAAAGGTATAAAGAGAAGAGAAGAATAAAAATGGTGAAAAGGACATGAAAAACAGGTGAATGAGCAAGGTGGAGAGGAAAGAAATATGATAGCAAGACCATGGAAGTGGTAAAACAAGAGAAGAGACAAAAGAAAGGGTCTACATTAAAGGAGAGGACAAGGGGAAATACAAGATGGTGAGAAGGAGAAAAGGAGGATCCAAAGTAGGAGAGAGAGAATTATGGAAAAGAAGAGTGGAAGCAGGAAAAGTGAGATGAAGAAGGAGCACTAAACTGGAGTAGGGACAAAGGTATAAAGATTGGAGAAGAGAAGAATAAAAGTGGTGAAAAGGACATGAAAAACAGGAAGGTCAGATAGGTTCTGAGTAGTGGGTACAGGGAACAGGAGTGCTTTGCACTGATCTCCACTACAGTATACCTGGAGCAGAACCTATTTTGCAATTTTGGCCTGAAGCAGGAGTGGGAAGCTCCCCACCTGCTATGGAAAGTAAACATTTCTTTATCCATGAGAAACTAACAAGCTGCTCAGACATGGAAAAAGTCTCAGACATTAAACAAACCTACAAGGCGGCACCTCAGTCAAGTAAAAGGAAGGAGGAAAAAATTGTTCTGAGTGGAGAGCCAGCTCCTCTTCTACCTCCCATCCTATACTGAATTATAACCCCATGCTGTATCCTGCTCAACCAAAGAATGCAGCAATGACTATCACTGCCCTGCAGAGATCCTCAGGTGCCCTAGCCTCCATCCAAGATGTGTCTGTGCTGTCAAGAAAGCCCAAAGACCCAACAGATGCCAATATAAAGCTCCTGTCCTCATATTACTGCTCTTCAAGCTTCCCATCTATAGAAGTGCACAAGGGATAGGATAGAAATTGTGAGTACATACTCAGTGGGTTCCCTGCTGCTTGCCTCCTACCACAGCCCAGGAGAGCATGAATGGTGATGGGGAAGAAAGGAAAAGAAGAAATGAGGGTAGATCTATAAAGAAGAATAAAACAACTTGCCGGAACTACAGAGCAAGTAATATATAGGAATTATTTCAGTCAGGTTCAAGTCCATATTTTATGAAACTTCATTGGTTATCATAAGGACAAGAATAGATTTTAAGGTGCTTTTGTGTTAATATACAGAATTTTAATTGCTCCAAAGGATGTTCAAAATGAGGCCGAAAGACGTGGAAAACAAAGGAAACTTAAAAGCGGGGAAAAAAGGAAATAAAAAAAAGGAAAAAGGGGTAACCCAAACTCAGGTACACAAACGCACAGGAAAAAAAAAACCCACCATGTGCAAGTTTACATAGGCCTGCTTGCCCTCTGAGATTAATAATTGGTACTGGTCCAGAATTACTGTAACTCACTTCCTTTTCAACTACATGTGAAAACTAGTTATATACAATTATACAATTAAGAAAGCAACTGAAGACTATATTTTATGGATTACAATTTTATATTGATGTTTTTGTAATATCTTAGTTTTATTAGTTATAGGAATTTCAAAACTGAATGAGGAACTGATTTTTTTAGGCTGTGATCGACCTTGAACCAATCATTTCTTTGGTTAAGCGGAACATAAATGTGTTAAATTAAACCTAAATGGGAATGAGTCAACATGGCGGAGATCGAAGCAGTAAGATGGTGATCTCTCTGTGCACGTTCTGCGGAGTGAACTATGGTGAAACACAAGGGGAAAACCATGGGCTTACCCGTCTGATTCTGTTGGTTCTCTGGCTCTGGTACAACAGAAGATTCCAAGTTGCACAGCTTCTGCAGCTGGCTCGAGGACAGGTGCGGGGAGCTCTTGGGAGACCCTTAGCCCGGAACATCCTGACCCCCCCTCCACGACCTGGAAGCGTTAAAGAGGAGTTTCTAGGTGGTAAATCTCTGGATGCCAAAGCTGCTGCTGCAGCTGTGCCTATAGATAGGACCAAGGCTCCTATACCTTTTGCGACCGTGGAGAGCGGAGAGGTGGACTCCCCCTAGGCTGCTGCTATTGGGGAAGGACCTCAAGCCGCTCAAGCTGATATCCAACCACAAAAAGGGCCTTTCACGTGTTTCGTTCAGAGGAAGAAACCGTAGACAGTGACCTTAGAGGAGCTATGGAATGCCATGGGTAATATGGAGGAATCTTTGCTTCAGGGAAATCGAGAAGTCCTCCCATTTCAAGCTGCTCGCTATGAAAGTTTTGAGACTCGGGTTGAAACTAAAACATCTAATCTTGAAAGAGATTTAAAGAAAGTTGAACAGGACTTGCTTTCAATGAAAGAAGTTCAGATGCCATTGATTAAAGACCGAGTAATTACTCATCAAAAACTGGAGACTTTAGAAAACTATGAAAGGAGGTTAAATCTCCAATTTGTTAATTTTCCAAGATCTCCTGTTTTGACACCAGATATGCTAAAGAAATATATTATGGAAATTTTGCAAGTTTCTAATTCCACCTATTACTAGAGTTTACTACGTAGATTGGTGAGGATCTCCATCTGAGGAAGTAAAGAAAGATCAGTGGACACTTGATTTAACTTTTTTAGAAGCATCGGGTACTGTAGGAATTCCTGCCACTCTGATTGCTTCCTTTGCCTTGGAGCCAGATCATAACTGGCTCCTTAGATTGTATTTTTGTTATAAAGATTGAGTTTCTGGGTTAAAAAGTTCAAATATTTCCTGACATGTCCAGGGCCACACAGTTTCCTCCTCAAAATGCACCACCTGTTCCTCTGACCCCATCCCCACCAACTTACTTAAAACCATCTCTCCTACTGTCACACCCCCCCCCCCCCCATCTGTCATATCCTCAACCTCTCTTTCTCCACCGCAACTGTCCCTGACACCTTCAAGCATGCTGTAGTCACACCACTCCTCAAAAAACCATCACTTGATCCTACCTGTCCCTCCAACCCTTCCTCTCCAAGGCCGTTCACAGCCGTTGCCTTGATTTTCTCTCCTCTCATGCCATCCTCGATCCACTTCAATCCGGCTTTCGCCCCCTACACTCGACAGAAACGGCACTATCTAAAGTCTGCAATGACCTGTTCCTTGCCAAATCCAAAGGTCACTACTCCATCCTCATCCTCCTTGACCTATCTGCCACTTTTGACACTGTCAATCACAACTTACTTCTCGCCACACTGTCCTCATTTGGGTTCCAGGGCTCTGTCCTCTCCTGGTTCTCCTCTTATCTCTCCCACCATACCTTCAGAGTACATTCTCATGGTTCTTCCTCCACCCCCATCCCGCTCTCTGTTGGAGTTCCTCAGGGATCTGTCCTTGGACCCCTTCTTTTCTCAATCTACACCTCTTCCCTGGGCTCCCTAATCTCATCTCATGGTTTCCAATATCATCTTTATGCTGATGACACCCAGCTTTATCTCTCCACACCAGACATCACTGCAGAAACCCAGGCCAAAGTATCGGCCTGCTTATCCGACATTGCTGCCTGGATGTCCAACCGCCACTTGAAACTGAACATGGCCAAGACTGAGCTTGTCTTCCCTCAAAAACCCACTTCTCCTCTCCCTCCACTCTCTATCTCAGTTGATAACACCCTCATCGTGCCCGTCTCATCTGCCCGCAACCTCGGAGTCATCTTCGACTCCTCCCTCTCCTTCTCTGCACATATCCAGCAGATAGCCAAGACCTGTCACTTCTTCCTCTATAACATTAGCAAAATTCGCCCTTTCCACTCTGAGCACACCACCCGAACTCTCATCCACTCTCTCAATACCTCTTGCCTTGACTACTGCAACCTACTCCTCACTGGCCTCCCACTTTGCCATCTATCCCCCCCTTCAGAACTCTGCTGCACGTCTTATCTTCCGCCTGGACCGATATACTCATATCACCCCTCTCCTCAAGTCACTTCACTGGCTTCCAATCAGGTACCGCATACAGTTTAAGCTTCTCCTATTAACCTACAAATGCACTCGATCTGCAGCCCCTCCCCTACCCTCATCTCCCCTTATGTTCCCACCCGTAGCCTCCGCTCTCAAGACAAATCCCTCCTTTCAGTACCATTCTCCACCACCGCCAACTCCAGGCTCCGCCCTTTCTGCCTAGTCTCACCCCATGCCTGGAATAATCTCCCTAAGACCAAACGCCAGGCCCCCTCACTGCCCATCTTCAAAGCCTTGCTCAAAGCCCACCTCTTCAATGTCGCCTTCAGCACCTAACCACCATACCTCTATTCAGGAAATCTAGACTGCCCCAACTTGACATTTCGCCCATTAGATTGTAAGCTCCTTGGAGCAGGGACCATCCTTTTTTGTTAGACTGTACAGCGCTGCGTAACCCTAGTAGCGCTCTAGAAATGTTAAGTAGTAGTAGTAAGGCTTTTTTTAGCCATGAAACATGAACTCTTGGCACTAAGGGAGGGGGGACGTTCTTCCTTCAATTTTCATGTAAACGTTTGGTTAAGTTCCAGTCAAACACATATGTTTTTCTTGATTCAGATCAGTTTAAGAATTTCCTGGTAGCAAGGAAGCCTCCTCAATCCATTTTGGTTTCCACTCCCTCCTCTAATCCAGTTTGACTTGGATACAAAGTAATAGCCACTATATGATCTTAAGAAGTTTCCTGAATTTTCCTGATACTACCAGTTTTGTTCTCCTGTTAACTAGATTATTCTTCATTCCCCTTACCCCCTTTGTGTTTCTTATTTTCCTTATATCCTAAGTATACTGATGCATCATTCCTTAATATGTGTTGCTAGTTAATGGAGAACTTTGCCTTTTTAATTTTATTAAGGTCTGGTTTTCTATGTATCAAGAGTTGTATTTTGAAAATATTTAAAAAAAATTAAACCTAAATGGTTTGACAGGTGGTGAGAGGAGGGCAGCACTGAAGGAAGAGGAAAGTAGGGTGAGATGGAGTAAGACTTAAAGAGGTGCTGAAGTGAAAAGAAGGAAAAGACAGATCAAAATATGTTGGGCCAGAGTGTACAATTGCAATAGCTCCATTATAAATTCCTACTGCACATGTACAATCATCCCTCTCATGCTAAAAAGATGGGCTTTCCCTCTGATGGTGCTTGTGTGAAGTGTGGTGCACAGGAAGCCTCCTACAAAACATATTTGAATTTTACTCCTATCCATCGCTTTTGGGAGGCTGTTGGACATCAATTGGCTACTATAAATGACTACAACTAGACCCTGAATCCACAGGCAGCGTTATTAAATAATGTGTCCATGATAGAGGAAGGTTTGAAAATCTCTGGCCTTCTCCTGCATAAAACCTCTCTCTGTGGAGTGGTGAGTAGGCTAGTGGTTAGTTCCTGGGGAACTGGGTTTGATTCACACTTAAGCTCCTTGTGACTCTGGGCAAGTCACTTAACCCTCCATTGCCCCTGGTACAAAATAAGTACCTAAATATATGTAAACTGCTTTGAATGTAGTTGCAAAAACCTCAGAAAGGCTGTATATCAAGTCCCATTTCCCTTTCCCCTCCATTGCCCCAGGTACAAATAAGGACCTGTACATATTTTTTTTTCATTTATAAATTTTTATTGAACATCAATCAATATAACAACAATCTGTAGCCAAAGACTCCCATAACTTTTCAAAAAGTCAAAATACACTGGAACAGTATGCACTGCAAAACAGAACAGCTAGTTGTCCTTCACAGAGACTGGTCTGTGCAGCTGACTTGCTCTGAATAGCTACAGCCCCTGGGGGGGGGGGGGGGGGGGGGAGGGTCTGTGCCAAAACAGCCCATGTAGGGTTTTGGGATCTACCTTTTGGCAAATAAACTTTGTTGCTTTTACTGCTGTTTGCCTTGGTCATTTGGAACTTGCCTCACTGTCACTTCTGCTGGTGCTGCATGACCCATTCACGAGACCTGTGAGGGCCCCTCTTTGCGTTTGTTTACAAGATAACATTCACATTATTCAAAATAACTACATAAACCATAAAACACTAAAATAATTCAATTCTTCATAAACATTTTTAAAAGACAGAAACAATTGTGTTTTACTACTACATTGCTGAAGCTGTCTAGACAATGATGTCCACAAATTAATACATGCTGGAACAAAGACTGAGATTTGGGTGTACACATAGTACAATTGTCTAATCACATCAGTTGAAAGAAGCATGGCAGCTTCAGACCTCAATGTACATCGTGGGCAATAAATTTGCAGTGCTCATTTCAAGTAAAATGGAGCAATACAAAAAATGAATCTGCTGTACAATGGTCAATACTTTTAAGTTGAATCCGTTGTAAAACAGGAATCCAATGAAGTTGTTTAAGCACAGGTGTTAAAAGAGAATACCTTGCTACCCATATTACTGGTCTAGCAGCCGCGTTCTGGACCACTTGCAACGCCTTGGCATTTATAGACCAATGTACAAGGCATTGTAATAGTCCAGACATGTGATAACCATACTTTAAACCACACAATGAAAACCATAAGCAGAAAGCATTGATTTTAATCTATATAACATAACAGAGTACGGTTACATGGTCAGTATTCTCAATGGAGAAGGGTAGATAGTGGGGTTCCCCAGGGGTCTGTGCTGGGACCGCTGCTTTTTAACATATTTCTAAATGATCTAGATATAGCAGTAACTAGTAAGGCAATTAAATTTGTCAAATTTGTTAAATCGAAAGAGGATTGTGAAAAATTACAAGAGGACCTTACGAGACTGGGCATTCAAATGGTCGATGACATTTAATGTGAGCAAGTGCAAAGTGATGCAAGTGGGAAAGAGGAACCCGAACTATAACTATGTGATGCAAGGTTCCACATTAGAATCATCGACCAGGAAAGGGACCTAGGCGTCATTGTTGATGATCCGTTGAAACCCTCTGCTCAGTGTGGAAAACAAAAATGAGGACATAATGCCTTTGTATTGCTCCATGGTGCGACCACCTCGAATATTGTGTGCAATTCTGGTCACAGCATCTCAAAAAAGATATAGTGGAATTAGAAAAGATACAGACAAAATGATAAATGGGATGGGACGACTTCCCTATGAGGAAAGGCTAAAGCAAGTAGGGCTCTTCAGCTTGGAGAAAAAGTGGCTGAGGGGAGATATAATAGAGGTCTATAAATTAATGAGTGGGTAGACGTCAAATCGCTTGTTTACTTTTTCCAAAAATACTAAGGGGGGGGCACACAATGAAGCTACAAAGTAGTAAATTTAAAATGAAACAAGAAAATATATCTTCATTCAACATGTAATTTAACTCAAATTCTTTGCCAGAGAATGTAGTAAAAGCAGTAGCTTAGTGGGGTTTAAAAAAGTCCATAAGCCATTATTAAAATGGAGAAAATCCACTGCTTATTTCTAGAATAAGCAGCCTAAAATGTATTGTTCTGTTTTGGGATCTTGCCGGGTACTTGTAACCTGGATTGGCCACTGTTGGAAAACTGGATGCTGGGCTTGAAGACCTTCAGTCTGTCCCAGTATGGCAATACTTATGTTCTTATGTAATGCTATTTGAATCACACTGACTACCTGAGACCTCAGTCAACTTATCTAAAATTACCCCCAACAGTTTAATCTTTCTTGATTGGAACATACATCCCCATCCAGGCACATCTTGTCTGGCTAAACTTCATCTCTACCTACAATCTTAACTTCTGTTTTTGCCACATTCAGAAAGTCTATATTCAACCATCTACTTATTTAAATGGTTTATTTATTTATGCCATTTATATCCCACATTATCCCAAACAAGTTTGAGTTCAATGTGGCTTACAATAAACAGTACAGGATACATAAAGATTCCTTAGCATAAGCAGCACATGAATCCAGGAACTGGTGGGCTGCATCCGCCCACCAGCAGGCGGAGACAGAGAACACTGAACCGAAAGCAGTGACACCGGACGCCCAGCTCCCTGTTGCCTCAGTATATCTCTATCTCCAGCAGGTGGTGGATGGATTTCTCCCAGCTCCTGGATTCTTGGGGAGCTCCTGGGCTGTTTGGCCAGTTGAGTGTAGGGGCGTTTGGCTGAGGGTGCCAAACTGACATACTTGTGCTGCAGGTCCCTGTCCTACCCTGTTCCTCCCCCAGCTCTCTGTAGTCTTCCTTTCCTAGCTGTCTGTAAAAAAAAAAATTCTCTCCTCACAGTTTTTTGTGAAGGCAGCCAAGGAGAAACAGAGAATTTATTTTTATTTTCTGTGTAAACTGCCTCTTTGGTACTCAGTTTGCTGCTAGGCTGAATGGAGGACGGGATGTTTACTCGAAACATCCCCCCATGATGCTATTGAGGGAAAAAAATTGCACATCATCCACATAAAAGCGATAAATCTCCATAGCCTGGAAAACCTTACCCAACGGTGCCAAAAATATATTAAACAGTGCAGATAATACTGATCCCTGGGGTACTCCACAATAACGTCAGCCGAAGCTGAAACTTGAGAACTGCTCCAGACAATCATAGATCTTCTGTAGATATGAAACAAGCTATTGAAGAATCTGTCCTGCTATTCCTAACTCTTAATTAATCAATCAACAGATCTAAATCCACAGAGTCAAACACTCCAGATACATCCAAAGAAAGAAGGCAGAAGTTTTATTATTCATGTTTCTCTTTAAACAGTTGAAATTAAAGTCTCAGCACTATGTGTTCTTCTAAATCCATATTGAAATGGATGCAACCAGTCTACCCTTTCCATAAAATCATCTAAGCTGTTTTAACACTATATTCTCAATGCTTTTTCCTAGAAAAGGCATAGCTGATATTGGTCAATAATTACTCAGAACAATAGGATCCAAAGTTGCTTTCTTTAATATGGTGAAAAATGGTGAAAAAAAGACTGAAAGGAGCAGCTCGCAGAGTAAAAAACTTGCATCAGGCGTGGATGCTGTTTAAAAACACCATCCTGGAGGTTCAGGACAAATATATTCCACGTATTAGAAAAAAGGGAAAAAAGACTAAACGTCAGCCAGCGTGGCTAAACAGTAAGATAAAGGAAATCATTAGAGCCAAAAAACAATCCTTCAGAAAGTGGAGAAGAGAACCAACTGAAAGTAACAGGATAGATCATAAGGAATGCCAAGCCAAATGCAAAGCGGAGATAAGGAGGGCAAAAAAGGACTTTGAGAAGAAATTAGCGTTGGAAGCAAAAATACATAGTAAAAATTTTTTTAGATACATTAAAAGCAGGAAACCGGCCAAAGAGTCGGTTGGGCCGCTGGACGAAAATGGTGTTAAAGGGGCGATCAAGGAGGACAAAGCCGTAGCGGAGAAATTAAATGAATTCTTTGCTTCGGTCTTCACCGAGGAGGATTTGGGGGGGACACCGGTGCCGGAAAGAATATTTGAAGCAGGGGAGTCGGAGAAACTAAACAAATTCTCTGTAACCTTGGAGGATGTAATGGGTCAGTTCAGCAAGCTGAAGAGTAGTAAATCACCGGGACCTGATGGTATTCATCCCAGAGTATTAATAGAACTAAAAAATGAACTTGCGGAGCTACTGTTAGAAATATGCAATCTGTCCCTAAAATCGAGTGTAGTACCGGAAGACTGGAGGGTAGCCAATGTTACTCCGATTTTTAAGAAGGGTTCCAGAGGAGATCCGGGAAATTATAGACCGGTGAGTCTGACGTCGGTGCCGGGCAAGATGGTGGAGGCTATTATTAAGAATAAAATTGCAGAGCATATACAAAAACATGGACTGATGAGACAAAGTCAGCACGGATTTAGAGAAGGGAAGTCTTGCCTCACCAATCTAATGCATTTTTTTGAGGGGGTAAGCAAACATGTGGACAATGGGGAGCCGGTTGATATTGTATATCTGGATTTTCAGAAGGCGTTTGACAAAGTGCCGCACGAAAGACTCCTGAAGAAATTGCAGAGTCATGGAATCGGAGGTAGGGTACTATTATGGATTAAGAACTGGTTGAAAGATAGGAAGCAGAGAGTAGGATTGCGTGGCCAGTATTCTCAGTGGAGGAGGGTAGTTAGTGGGGTCCCGCAGGGGTCTGTGCTGGGTCCGTTGCTTTTTAATGTATTTATAAATGACCTAGAGATGGGAATAACTAGTGAGGTAATTAAATTCGCCGATGACACAAAATTATTCAGGGTCGTCAAGTCGCAGGAGGAATGTGAACGATTACAGGAGGACCTTGCGAGACTGGGAGAATGGGCGTGCAAGTGGCAGATGAAGTTCAATGTTGACAAGTGCAAAGTGATGCATGTGGGTAAGAGGAACCCGAATTATAGCTACGTCTTGCAAGGTTCCACGTTAGGAGTTACGGATCAAGAAAGGGATCTGGGTGTCGTCGTCGATGATACGCTGAAACCTTCTGCTCAGTGTGCTGCTGCGGCTAGGAAAGCGAATAGAATGTTGGGTGTTATTAGGAAGGGTATGGAGTCCAGGTGTGCGGATGTTATAATGCCGTTGTATCGCTCCATGGTGCGACCGCACCTGGAGTATTGTGTTCAGTACTGGTCTCCGTATCTCAAAAAAGATATAGTAGAATTGGAAAAGGTACAGCGAAGGGCGACGAAAATGATAGTGGGGATGGGACGACTTTCCTATGAAGAGAGGCTGAGAAGGCTAGGGCTTTTCAGCTTGGAGAAGAGACGGCTGAGGGGAGATATGATAGAAGTGTATAAAATAATGAGTGGAATGGATCGGGTGGATGTGAAGCGACTGTTCACGCTATCCAAAAATACTAGGACTAGAGGGCATGAGATGAAGCTACAGTGTGGTAAATTTAAAACGAATCGGAGAAAATTTTTCTTCACCCAACGTGTAATTAGACTCTGGAATTCGTTGCCGGAGAACGTGGTACGGGCGGTTAGCTTGACGGAGTTTAAAAGGGGGTTAGATAGATTCCTAAAGGACAAGTCCATAGACCGCTATTAAATGGACTTGGAAAAATTCCGCATTTTTAGGTATAACTTGTCTGGAATGTTTTTACGTTTGGGGAGCGTGCCAGGTGCCCTTGACCTGGATTGGCCACTGTCGGTGACAGGATGCTGGGCTAGATGGACCTTTGGTCTTTCCCAGTATGGCACTACTTATGTACTTATGTACTTATGTAATCTGTTTTACATAAGTCTGGAAACACAAATTAATATAATGATTTATTCACAATCAATTTAACTGATGGAGCAACTTTATGTGCTAGATCTCACAGCAAGCCCAATGAGCAAAGGTCACGCAAAGATCGTGTTGGTGTTACTGACTTCATTATAGACCAATCAGCATCCCTAGGATTAAATAAAGTAGGTATCCTCTGCTGAACCTGTAAAAATCACATCCTCAATTTCTTCACTTTCTCACATAAAAATTTCAAAAATGCAGCAACATCAGGTCCTTCAACAGATTCTCATATCCATGTTAAAAAAATAAGAATTAGCATCTTTAGTTTTACATCATATCCTCTCAGCTTTTCATAACTCACCTCTCACTTTCACAACTACAGAAGTTCTACAAAGACATGGACAATGTCCTTTTTCAATTCAAACTTTCTTTGGCTCAACAATATCCAAAGCTTCATCCAAGGAACTTGCCCACAAGTCTACCATATGTACTTTATATTTTCTATGACCTGGGGAACTTGAGCAGTAGCATACCCGAAAATAGTTGTGGTTTCCCGGGTAAAGGAAGGACTCAGAGGTCCCAAAGGCTGAAAATTGAAAAATAACTTGAGGAAAAAAAAAAAAAAAGGTATCCCAAAATGGGAAGGCACCAAAGAGTGACATGTTGGAGAGATTTTTAAAAAACACAACCTTTCTGCTCCATGGAAAACAAGGAGAAATTAGACCTTACCTGCTAATTTGCTTACCTTTAGTCCCTCCGGACCGGCCCAGGATTGGACTGATGGGTTGTGCACGCCTACCAGCAGGTGGAGACTGAGAAAAAAACTCTGACTCTAGAGAGCCAATGAGAGCCCTGGTCATGTGACCCTAGCCTCAGTATTTGAATAACCAAGCAGAAAGGAAAAGAAGGACCTATATTCTGTGCCCTGAGGAATTTAAGCAGCCAGGAAGCACAAGAGAAACCAACGTGCTTAAACTACGGCTTCGCCGTGACACTGGGCGCACCAACAACTCGGTTCAGAGCCGTGGCATGGCCAATTATGTACAGAAATGTGTATCCCATAAACTGTGCAAGTTGTTGTATAATATTATGAACTGAATAACCAGAGAACTTGCAAAACATTTAACTTGTAGAACATAATGTATTTCTTATAGACCATAATGTATCTCCTTTAACTGTCTAACTAGCAGAACAGCTCTGTAGACGACAGTTGCATCTCTGTACACAGTAAAGTTGAGAACCATAGAACACGGGAGGGACCTGGGCCGGTCCGGAGGGACTAAAGGAAAGCAAATTAGCAGGTAAGGTCTAATTTCTCCTTCCTTAGCGTCCCTCCGGACCGGCCCAGGATTGGACTGATGGGACGTAACAAAGCAGTAGTCCTAAGGGAGGGACCCCAGCAAACCCGCTGTGAGTACGCGAGATGCAAAGACGGTCTCCTGACGACACTGCACATCTAGCCTGTAATGCTTAGAGAAAGAATGAAGTGACGACCAAGTCGCCGCCTTACAGATCTCCGCTGGAGGCACCAAGGAACACTCCGCCCACGAGGCTGCCTGCCCCCGGGTAGAATGAGCTTTAAGCGCTGCCGGAACTGGTCTGTCTGCCAAGAGATAAGCAGACGCTATCATTTCTTTGATCCACCGAGACAAAGTAGGCTTAGAAGCTGCCAGGCCCTTGCGGTGACCAGCAAACAGCAGAAAGAGGCGGTCCGAGCGACGGAAGTCCTCCGTAACTGCAAGATACCGTTTAAGTACTCTCCTAACATCCAGAGTATGTAACTTTCGCTGCTCCTGCGTTCCGGATGAGGATCCCAGAATAGGAAGAAAAACCGACTGGGACATATGAAACCGAGATAGTACCTTGGGCAAAAAGGAAGGAACCGGCCGAAGGACCACTCGCTCTTTAGAAAATTCCAGAAATGGAGATCTACAGGAAAAAGCTTGCAACTCTGAGACTCTTCTAGCTGACGCGATAGCCACCAAAAACACCGTCTTAAGCGTTAAATCCTTCAGAGAACATGCTTGTAAAGGCTCAAAAGGAGGCTTTGTCAGCGACGAAAGCACCAGATTAAGGTCCCAAGATGGAAAAACTGATCTGACCGGAGGACGAAGAAGGCTGACCCCCTTCAAAAAACGAGCCACCTCGGGAAGACTAGCCAAAGACTTACCCCTTATTCTACCTCTGAAACAGGACAGAGCTGCCGCCTGCACCTTCAGCGACGAAAGAGAGAGCCCCTTATCAAAACCTCGCTGCAAAAAGTCTAACATCTGAGGTACTGACGCTCGAAAAGGGACAATGTCAGCTTCTGCACACCAATCCTCAAAAATTCTCCACGTGCGAATATAGTTTAGAGAGGTGGAACGGTGACGAGACTGCAGCATGGTAGAAATCACTGGCGTTGAAAATCCTCGCTTAGTTAAACGAGCTCGTTCAAGAGCCAAGCCGTAAGACAAAATCGAGCTGGATCTGGATGCGTAACTGGTCCTTGAACCAGCAAAGTCTTGTGTGCCGGAAGACGAAGAGGAGACGCCACGGACAGACGCTGGAGATCCGCGTACCAGGGACGCCGAGGCCAGTCCGGTGCCACCAAAATGATCGGCCCCCCGTGGTCTTCGATCTTCTGTAGGAGACGACCTATTAGTGGCCATGGAGGAAACGCGTAAAGAAGGCCGGAGGGCCATTGCTGCAAGAGGGCGTCTACCCCTGCCGCCCTTACATCTTTTCGGCGACTGAAGAAGCGAGGAACTTTGGAGTTGAGCCTGGATGCGAAGAGATCTAGTACTGGAAGACCCCAGCGCTGTACTATCAACTGAAACGCCCGATCGCTCAGAGCCCATTCCCCGGGATCGAGAGTGTGACGACTTAGGAAGTCTGCTTGCACGTTGTCCACTCCTGCCACATGCGAGGCTGAGATGGCCGTGAGGTGAATCTCCGCCCACGCCAGGAGACTCTCTGCTTCCCGACACAGGAGACGGCACCTCGTACCTCCCTGGCGGTTGATGTAGGCTACTGCCGAGGCGTTGTCCGAGAGAACTCGCACAGCTGTGCCCTCCAGAAGAGAACCGAAGTGCAGCAGAGCTAGCCGAATCGCCCTGGTCTCCAGAAAGTTGATGGATTGAACTGCTTCCAGCGGCGACCAGAGGCCCTGGGCCCACTTGTCCAGGCAATGAGCCCCCCAGCCCCGGAGACTGGCATCTGTTGTTAGAGGTATCCACCGCGGAGGCTCCAACGGCATCCCCACAGTGAGATTCTGCATCCGTAGCCACCAAAACAGAGAGATTCGTTCCCGGAGCCGCAAAGGCAGTCTCATCAGAAGGGAATCTGTTTGAGCAGACCACCGGGCCAGGAGAGACCACTGAAGAGATCTCATGTGAGCTCTGGCCCAGGGAACTACTTCTATCGAGGCAGCCATGGAACCGAGAACCTGAAGATAGTCTCGAGCACAAGGTACTTTCAGATGCATCAAATTCAGAATTTGAGACCGAAGCTTTAGGATTCTGCCCTGCGGAAGAAAAACTCGACCCCTCGCAGTATCGAAGGTGACCCCCAAATACTCTAGAGACTGAGAGGGAACCAAACGGCTCTTGGCTACGTTCACCACCCAACCTAGGGACTGCAGGAACGTTACAACTCGCTCCGTGACCTGACAACTTTCTTGATAAGACTTTGCCCTTATCAACCAGTCGTCCAGGTAGGGATGAACCAAAATCCCTTCCTTCCTGAGAGCCGCTGCCACCACGACCATCACTTTGGTAAATGTGCGCGGCGCCGTTGCCAGGCCGAAAGGCAGAGCGCGAAACTGATAATGCCGGCCTAGAATTGCAAAACGCAAAAACTTGTGGTGAGCAGGACGAATGGGAATATGCAAATAGGCCTCCGTCAGGTCCAAGGCTGTTAAATACTCTCCCTTGCGCACTGCTACTATGACTGACCGAAGGGTCTCCATCCGGAAACTGGTGACCTTGAGAGCGCGATTGACAGCTTTGAGGTCGAGAATAGGACGATGGGAGTCCTCCTTTTTGGGCACCACAAAGTAAATGGAATACCGACCTCGCTTGTACTCGGCAGGAGGAACTGGATAAATCGCCTGAAGATCTAAGAGCCTCTGTAGAGTCTCCCGAACCGCACGCGCTTTGAGGGGAGAGCGACAGGGAGACTCCAGAAAGGCGTCTGAAATAGGCCTTGCAAATTCTAAGGCATATCCGTCTCGAACCACCTCCAAGACCCACTGATCTGATGTAATGTGGGCCCACCTCTGATAAAACTGAGAAAGCCGAGCTCCAACAGGTACCAGAGAAGGGGCCCTCGCACCTTCATTGGGAAGTACGCGCAGGGGAGCGAAAATTGCCGCTTGAGAATCTGCCTCCTCTGCGGTAACCTCGAAAGGACTGGTTCCTGGTAAAGAAACGTGATCTCTGAGGCTGAGAAGCTTTATCAGGCTGAAATCTACGGAAAGACCTTAGCCTACCACGTCCAAACAAGGCACCCCGACTGGACAGGCGAGGCCGATCTTCAGGGAGACGAGGCACTTTAGAGTCTCCTAGGGAGTGAACCAATTTGTCCAAATCCTCTCCAAACAAAAATGAACCCCTAAAGGGAAATTTACTTAACTTAGACTTGGAGGCCGCATCTGCCGACCAACCTTTCAACCAAAGAGAGCGGCGAGCTGCAACTCCCAGGGCCAAAGATTTAGAAGATGCCCTCAACAGGTCATACAGAGCATCGGCTAGAAAAGCAGAGCCCGTTTCAATCTTTGCTACCTCGACATCTATAGCTGCAAGATCATCTGAAGATCTATCCAGGACTCTCTCGGCCCAACGAAAACAGGCCCTGGCCACTAAAGATCCGCAAATGGCCGCCTGCACTGCCAAAGAGGAAACCTCAAAATTATGCTTCAAAAGAGAGTCCAAACGCCTGTCTTGCGTATCTTTAAGCGCTGTTCCTCCATCTACTGGGACTGTGTTGCGTTTAGTAACCGCAGAGACCACAGCATCAACTACTGGGAGCTTAAGAAGTGCTTTATCAGCTTCGGGCACCGGATATAGACGAGACATAGATCTAGTAGGCCGAAAAGCAGCATCCGGGACCTCCCACTGCGCTTTAATGACATCCCAAATGTCCTCATGCATAGGAAAGGTCTTGCTGGAAGCCCTAGAGCCCTTAACCAACAAATCAACCTTTCGGACTTGTGAAGCTGGAGGCTGATCATCAAAATTTAAAGTAGTAGCCACCATAGCAATAAGATCCTGTAAATCTTCCTTATGAAACACTCTAGCCACCGAGGGATCTTCCCCCTGGCCCAAAGGAACAGTGTCAGGATCTAAAGAGGAAGGATCCTCCCAAGCCAGCTCATTAAGTGCCGGTCCTAAGTCTTCCTCTTCCTCCAAAAAAGGCATGTCTGAACTATGCTCTGGTACCAGATCTGAAGGAAACTCACATGTCCTAGGCTTAGCTGCAGTAGGACCCGAACTGCCCATAGCCCCTGACAGCCCCGCTGTAGCCCCTGTCAGCCCCGCTGCTGGACCCTCTCGCTGCATCAGGAAGGCCTGGTACATCTGAATAACAAACTCAGGGGGAAAACCTCCTCCCTGAGTGGCTGTCGAATGTACCAGGGCCTCTGTATTGAAATCTCCCAAAATCGCGGAGTTTAAAGGGCCAGACGCGGCACCCGACGTTGAAGGAGCAGGAGACAAAATGGCCGCCGTTCGCGCCACTTTCGCCGCGGGCGCTTCAAGAACTAAGCCAGAGGCCTCCGAACTAGGAGCGAGGGAGCGCGACGGCGAAATCGGAACCCCCGACGGAACCGAAGACAAAGTCGGTGGAGGAAGAGAAACAGCGGGCATGTCAAGCGCTGTACAAAATTTACAGGCGCCGGAGGCATTAACCCCCCGACGCTGACAGACTGCACATCTTTTCAACTTTTCCGCCATCGCGGAAACAAGCGAGCACTCGCGAGAAAGCGGCAACGCGGTTCGCGCCTTTTTAAACAGCCTAATTAGCAGCTAAAAAACCCCGAGGGCTGACAGGAGCAATAAAAGGGTACTGGTATTTTTTTTTTTTTTTTATTTAAACAGGTGCTGAAAAACCCCACACAGAGTTGAACACAGTGCTGCCTGACAGAGCTGCCTGCTCGTTAAGTCAGCGGGGAACAGATAACTCAGCTGTTCAGTTCCTTTTTTTTTTTTTTTTTTTTTTAAAGCACTGGCTGCCTCTCCCAAAGGCAATACTCCTTTACAATGAAAGGGTAGCCCTTCCCTTAATTATTAATAATGCTGTTTGAGGATACACCAGAAGGGAGATGGGGAGGAAATAGGGGGGAGGGACTCGGGGCACCCGAGTTTAACACCCCAGAGGCTGAACACTAAGGCACTTAGTATCAGGAATGACCTCAATAAAATTCCTGGGCACAGAAGAACCAATAAAGAAAATATCTACAAATACCAAAAAGAGAGACTAATAGGCTCACGTCCTACCTGCTGGGAGACTGAGAAAATACTGAGGCTAGGGTCACATGACCAGGGCTCTCATTGGCTCTCTAGAGTCAGAGTTTTTTTCTCAGTCTCCACCTGCTGGTAGGCGTGCACAACCCATCAGTCCAATCCTGGGCCGGTCCGGAGGGACGCTAAGGAATAGACTATTGGTCCCACGCTGGAGCATCAAGACGAGAAGACACCCAGGTATGCACAGTGGGGCACTGCCTGAAACATTTAATGTGACAGTGCTCTTGGCCGTGTCCACACCAGACTCCATGGATGACATCACCCACATGCAAGAATATTATGCCTGCTTGTTCTTGGATAAAATGTTTGGCCTGGGATCGTCCTAGATGCTTTGCTACTCCATGTTACTGCACTACAAGAACGATCGCATGCCCTAAAGCTGGGGTGAACAATCTTGGTCCTCAAGAGCTGCAACCCAGTTGGGTTTTCAGGATTTCCCCAATGAATATGCATGAAATCTATTTACATGTACTGCCTCCATTGTATACAAATATGCATATTCATTGGGAAAATCCTGAAAACACAAATGGGTTGCAGCCCTTGAGGACTGAGGCTGCCCACTCCTGCCCTAGAGAGTTAGCTTTCCAGCAGGCTCAAAGGGGACACAGCCTCATTTAAATCTGTTTTATGCCTCTCCTCACCCAATCAGCACTAGTGCTGAAAGGCTTCCTTTTCTTGTTTTGCTGCTGCTAAGAACCACCACAATCTAATGTTTCAAAAGTCAAAGCAGATCCAAATATCTGGCCCACAGTGCTTCTTAGAATAAAATGGAAACAAACGCCTACACTTACTATCCTCTACAATTTACTGTTAAACTAACTTCAAGTCAGTAAAAACATTCTGATTGATGGGCCTTCCTCCCACATACAAGCAGCTCAGCTCTGCAAATCTGTGCTGTCTTGCTGCAGCGTTAAAATATGTTTTTTAAAAGTCATATTGGAAACATCTGGGTAGATTCCAACCCCCGATACCATATGAGTTTTAGAGTTATCTGAAAACAGGATGAGTCCGTGCTCAAATTGGCAAAAGTATCTGTAAACAACAATATTAATGAGTTGGCAAGACTGATTCTCTGGCAGTAGCATAAGCTCCCATGCAGGCGCCTGGCACAAAGATCCAGTCTTACCAGAAAAGTTGTGAAAACCACCAACAGGCAGGTCCAAGAGGAACCTGCTCTTGCCCACTTTAGGGCCATATGAAAGTGCTGCATTAAAGCCATTGTGGCCCTCCCTAGGATCTGTCTGGCATTGCCTAAGGGCACCAAAACTCTACATTTGGCTAACAACCCTGCTTACCAGACTGAAGTGCTACATCCCTTGCTGTGCCTAGGGAGAGTATGGCCTTTAAATGACAAATCCTGCCCTTCCCACTCTCTGGGGCACTCACTATAATGTTGCAGCCAGACTCTTCTGGCACACTTATTTCTGTTCACTTGAATTTATGTCAGCTTAAAAAAAAAATACAATAAAGGAAAGGAGGCAATGCATTTTAATTCAGCAATATATAGCACAATATTAAAAAAAACAATCCCCCTCCCCCACCACACCCTGTCATTACATTTTCATTTTGTCTCATTTCCCATGTCATTTCTAGAATGTTCATTTTATTCATTTGGTCATTTTTTTTTTTCATCATGGGAGCAAAGTCGTTAAGTGTGCACCCTTTTGAAAGAGGGTGCACAATGAGTGCCTTCTGTAAATCGTGTGCACCCTTTTGAAAGTGTGTACTATGACTGGCAAACATTTCCATCTTTCTGCTCGTTTTCATTCGATGACATGCAGTGACGTCGTTGCAAACAAATGCCCATCCCTAATCATTACTCTTTGCTGCTTCTCCCAAAGGAAATCATTTCACTAGCCCAGTGTTGCAGGAAGAAGGTCCCTTCATTTACAAACCACCATAACCAAGCTAGCAGATGAAAACCGTGCTGGCGTGGAACGTTACCAGCGCTGCCTGTATAGTTTTTGGGGTCCTCATCTGAAAAATCAGTTCACTGCACAGGGCTCCCTCACACAGTAAGCCAGGCTGCAGTGATACTGAGATTCTGCTATCAGAATGATTAGTGAACCTATTGGCACTATGATCATCGATACCATTCTGCCTCCTCTGCTTATCCTCAAGGCTACTCAATCTTGTCATAAGTGTATTCCCCACAAACATTTTCATTCCTGGTATAACTATCTTCACAGGATTACTCAACTTGGCTTCTCACTTCTATTGAAGTAGAGTTGGGTGGCCTTGGACTGTTTGGTATTAGCAACATGATCAATAGCAGTAATAGTATAATTACTACTTAGCTGTATTTAAAGCAATACTACTTTCACCACTATGATCTTAGTTAACAGCAGAATTATTTCTGCTCTCACTAGTCCCAAAGCATAACTGGTTCTGGGGGAATGCTAGTGTTCTCCTCAGGAAAGTATGAATTCCACACAGGACACAGCAGTGATGCATATGTTTCCTGGTTTCCCTTGCCTCCCCAACTGGCACCAATCCACACAAGATAAGGCAAAGATCAGCAATAGGTCAGACCACATCCTCCTCCTCTGCTGAATTTCAATTACACAGTTGTAGAAATGTTAAGTAGTAGTAGTAGTTGTACAGTGTCTTGCACAGTTCATGTCAGCAAAGTCAGGGCAGCGGAGGGAAACAGATTTGCTTTCTCCTCTTGTGCAAATCAGTTGGGGGGGGGGGGGGTGCTTCAGAAACATGGAGCTGTGGGTGTGCACAAAGGAGGGGTGGCTGAGAAAGGGGGGCAGAGAAGACAAGAAAAGCTGGGAGTTGAACCTGCAGGGAAATGGAGTTCAAGCTAAAGCTGAGTATGGAATAACTCACATGAGGAAATCCTAAAAAAGGTTAGGGCTCTTCATCTTGGAGTGATTTATAGCATGAAAAGCTGCTGATAATTCAAACTGAAGCAAACTAGCCTGTTGTCCTTACCACAAAAATAAGACCTTTTAAGAAGAGACATGTAGTAATGCTTCTGTATTATGTCATGCTCTAAACCCATATTGTGCCTCATGCAAAATATGTTTTTATGACGTTCTGAAGCCTGCTCATTTACTGAAAGCTCTGAGGGCCCTGTTTACTAAAGTGCACTAGCGTTTAGCACGTGCTAAAAATCAGCGCTCGCTAACCGTGTAGACGCCCATAGAAATATTATTGCTTAGCACAGGTTAGTGCACCTCTAGAACAGCTTAGTAAACAGGGCCCTAAATGTTTGGCCACCCAAACCGGTATCAAATGGAGGACATGCTATATCATACAATCTACTCTATTATCTGACTGCCTTAAATTACAAAATTAAAATAACTTCTAGGTCAAAGCGGCCGAATATGAATGATCGGAATTGAAGAGACATCACTATTACTGGTATCTTCCTTAACAAACCCTCCTATAGTTTATCAGTGTGAATAAACGTGTGGATCAAGATGAGCTGGTTGATGTAGTATATCTAGATTTTCACAAAGACTCCTGAGGAAATTAAAGAGTCATGGGATAGGAGGCAATGTTCTGGTGTGGATTAGGAATTGGTTACTGCATAGAAAACAGAGGGTAGGGTTAAATGGCCATGGAGGAGGGTGAATAGTGGAGTGCCACAGGGATCTGTATTGGGACCAGTGCTATTTAACATTATAAATTATCTAGAAATCAGTCTTGTTGGAGAAATTGAGGGCACCAGGGGACTTCCTTACTACAGATTTTACAACAAATGCTGCAAGTGGCCTACTGAACAGGACAGAGTACTGTTTGCTTCACGTTAAACCAGTGGGGATTAAAAGGGGACAACAAATTAGCTACCAGTTTTTTGTGGTTTTTTTTTATTTACAGCAAGCAAACTGGTACTGGCGGCAGCTTGGAAGCGGCCGCTTCTACCCCCCTGTGAATGAGGTATATTGACTGGTTTACAGACCAATCAGTTGTTTTCATTCCACAGGACTTGGGACGCTTATCAGCACGGGTGTCTGGCCCAGTATAAAGACTCTGTCATCCTCCAGCATATTTTTGGGTTATTATCAATGGGGGTTGCTTTGTGGAGTGCACATGTTCTTCCAAGGGTGGGGGATTGGGTAGGGGATGATTACGACTTGCATATTTGACTACACACTATTGGAGTTTTAATTTGCCAAGTTTTGTATTTTTTTTACATAAATTTCCAATAAAGTCTGGGAAAATAATTAATTATCTGGAAATCGGAACGACAAAAGGTGACTAAATTTGCAGATGACACAACACTATTAAAGTTTATTAAAATGCTTGCAGACTGAAAAATTGCAGGAAGATCTTAGGAAATTGGAAGACTGGGCATTCAAATGGCAGATGAAATTTCATGGTTTACAGATGCAAAGTGATGCATGGTAAGAATAATTCAAATTGGTTACCTGATGCTAGAGTCCATCTTAAGAAAAAGTCTAGGTGTCGTAGATAAAATCGCTCCTGTTCATGAAAAGAAAATCAAAATTGGGTAACAAATGGTACATAACTGGTAAACAGCAAATTTATTAAAAATGAAACACAACTGTAGATTGTTAGAGAGATTATGGAGAAATCAGATGTAAATAAGCTAAACTAGAGGAAGGCGATAAAGAAATTGTCTTTACTAAAAAGGAGTATTTAACATTATAGCGAAAGACATTTCACATGTGGGTAAAGTATTTCAATTAGTAAACAGGTTTACTCCATAAACTTTCTGGTTCCCAAGCAAGAGGGTTCCTTCAGGCTGATTTTAGATCTCCAGGTGGTCAATCGAGCCCTCAGGGTGCCCTCGTTTCGTATGGAGAGTGAAAAATCTGGGGAATCCGTACCTAGCACCGATCAATTGGACTATTACTTTCAAATGAAAATTAGAACTATGTGTTACATACTAATAAAACCAAGAATAGATCAAATAATAGTTCAGATGAAGGATGGCCAACTGACAGATGTTGGTGTTTATTTACAAAGCTCCCATGGAAGAATTAAGATCCTTTGGAAGAATTAAGATCCTTTTGTGTCTAAAATTTGCAAAATCTCATTGCTATTTGCATGTTTGCCCTACATATTTGATGAAAACAGTGCCTAAATCATTCAAGGAGGTTCTACTGTTGGACAGAAACTCCCTTGCTTCTGGTGTTTTTCCTAAAATGTTTTTTTGAAATTATATTAACTCGAATATTAAAGGATTATCAATCTTCCAAAACTGATGTATCTAATTACAGGTCAGTGGCCTCAATTCCTCATTTTGTAAAGATACTCGAGGCCTTGGTAAAGCAGTTGGTACTCTATTTAGATCATTTTGATCTCTTGCATAATTCACAATCTGGCTTCCGTGCAGATCATACTACGGAAAATTTGGTGGTCACTCTCATGAACAATATCAGAGATCTTATGTCTAAAGGCAATAAAGCCCTTACTATGCAACTAGATCTTTCCAGTGCATTTGACTTGGTTATGACATCTTACTTGATATTCTAACAGAATTTAACTGGTAAGGTGCATTCCTGGTTTAGAGGTTTCTTGGTCTTAAGATCTTATCGAGTCAAGCTAAAGGGAATGATATCAGAAAGCTGGATTCCTCCATCGGGTGTACCCCAGGGTTCACCACTGTCGCTATTACCATTTAATGTATTTCTATACTCTCTGGGTAAATTTCTAGAAAAGGAAGGTTACTCCATCTATTTGTACATAGATGATATAACCAGTCTATTTTCATATCAGGCAGCTATAGCTCTGTAAACGCTACATGATTTCATCAGGAGAAATCTGATCAACAGACCACTTTTGTAATATAGCCAATCACTTTACGTTTGGTTCGTCACACGGACCAAATCGTGTTTCAGGCATTTCAGATTCATATACGCTACGTCATAGCGGGAGACTCCTGATGCAGGCCTGTAGGCCGAAACACAACAGTTGTGTCGAGTCTTTTCTTCAATAAAGAAGCTTTTATGATATTGTCTCCAGGATTTGTATTTCCGTGGTCAAACATCCCACTTTTTACCTATTTCTGTGGAAATCTTTTCCATCGATGTTAAACAATACATCTAGTTGTATCAGTTTAAAAACCTGTTTTCTGTCTTAAGGAACTAAGTTATGGTAGCCATAATTTGGTTTATCTAGAATAGTTTATAATTTTGTGAGCTTAGGAGTATTAAATAATGTGTAAACTGTCTTGTTACATCCTAGTTTGATATGTAATCTAGTTTTTTTGGTTGTAACCCGCTTTGAACTTATTTTTGGTATTAGTGAAGTCAAATAACGGCAAAAAAGCAAACGGGATGCTAGGCATATTAGGAAAGGGATGGTGGGATGTGGGAGAGATACCAGTGCCAGAAATGGTATTCAATGCTGACGAGTCAGAGAAACTGAATCAAATCTCTGTAAACCTGGAAGATGTAATGGGGCAATCTGACAAATTGAAGAGTAGCAAATCACCAGGACCAGATGGTATTCATCCCAGAGTATTGATATAATTGAAAAATGCAGAACTATTGTTAGTAATATGTAATTTATCTTTAAAATCAATCATGGTAACCTTTTGTACATTGGTCCTCTGGCCCGGAACGCCACAACTTGCTTCTATAAACGAGACATTTTAACATCTATTCTCTGCAGGGGCATATGGTTGGGGGGGGGAGGAGGGGATAAAGGGATATATGGCTCTATGCCTTGAGTTTGGGCCTTGTTTAGTGTTCAGGTGTCAGGGTTGATGGATAGGATTTGGATCAGCATTCTAGGGAAGGTGGTTGGAGGGGGGGGAGGAAAAGTGGAGGGGATAAAAAATAAAAACTAATTGACGGCAATGAGCCGGCTTGATGATTCTTATGTAATCTAAATTGTGCTCATTTGTAAAATGTTTACAACTGTTGTATTAATCGTGTTGTCAATAATACTAAAAAGATTTATAAAAAATAAAAAAAAAATCATTCATGGTACCAGAAGATTTGAGGATGGCCAATGTTACGCCAATTTTTAAAAAAAGGTTCCAGAGATCTGGAAAATTACAGAATGGTGAGCCTGACATCGGTGCTAGGCAAAATGGTAGAGACTATTATAAAGAACAAAATTACAGAGCATATTCAAAAGCATGGATTAATGAAACAAAGCCAACATGGATTTAGTGAAAGAAAATCTTGCCTCACCAACCTACTACATTTCTTTGAAGGGGTGAACAAACATGTGGCTAAAGATGAGCCAGTCAATACTGTGTATCTGGATTTTCAAAAGGCATTTGACAAAGTACCAGAGGAAATTGGAGAGTCATGGGATAGGAATTAGTGATTAAAAACTAGTTAAAGGACAGAAAACAGAGAGTAGGGTTAAATGGTCAGTATTCTCAGTGGAGAAGGGTAGATAGTGGGGTTCTGTAGGAGTCTGTGTTGGGACCGCTGCTTTAGCATATTTATAAATGATCTAGAGATGGGAATAACTAGTGAGGTAATTAAATTTACCAACGACACAAAATTCAAAGTTGTTAAATTTTAAGATGACCTTACGAGACTGGGAGATTGGGCATCCAAATAGCAGATGCTTAATGTGAGCAAGTGCAAAGTGATGCATTTGGCAAAGAAGAACCTGAACTATAGCTATGTGATGCAAACTCTCTGCTTAGTGTGCTGCAGCGGTAAACAAAGCAAATAGAATGTTAGGTAGTTTGAGGAAAAGAATGGAACACTGTGTGCAATTCTGGTCACCGCATCTCAAAAAAGATATAGTGGAATTAGAAAATGTACAGAGAAGGGCGACGAAAATGATGAAGAGGATGGGACGACTTCCCTATGGGGAAAGGCTGAAATGGCTACGGATCTTCAACTTGGAGAAAAGACAGCTGAGGGGAGATATGATGGAGGTCTATAAAATACCGAGTGGAGTGGAAGGGGTAGACGTCAATCAACTGTTTAGAACTAGGGGGCACACAATGAAGCTACAAAGTAGTAAATTTAAAACGAATCAGACAACATATTTCTTCACTCAACGTGTAATTAAACTCTGGAATTCGCTGCAAGAGAATGTGGTAAAAGCAGTTAGCTTTGCGGGGTTTAAAAAAAAAATATTTGAATAGCTTCCCAAAAGAAGTCCATAAACCATTATTTAAATGGACTTGGGAAAATCCACTGCTTATTTCTAGGATAAACAGCATAAAATGTATTGCACTGTTCTGGGATCTTGCCAGGTACTTGTGACCTGGATTGGGCACTGTGCTTAATGGGCCTTCGGTCTGTCCCAGTATGGCAACACTTATGTACTATAATGGCTCTGTATCGCTCCAAGGTGTAACCTCACCTTGAGTATTGTGTTCAGATCTGGTAGCCATACCTCAAAAAAAGATATTGTGAAATTAGAAAAGGTTGAAACAAGAGCCGCCAAAATGATAAAAGGGATGGATTTCCTCTCATATGAGGAAAGGTTAAAGAGGTTAGAGCTCTTCAGCTTGGAAAAGAGGGGAGATATGATTAAGGCCTACAAAATCTTGAGTGATACAGAGCTAGTAGGAGTGAATCAATTTTTTACTCATCCTAAAAGTACAAAGACTAGGGGCACTCTTAAAACAAATAGGAGGAAATATTTTTTTCACTCAATGAATAGTTAAGCTCGGCAACTCTTTGCCGGAGAGTATAGTTAACAGCAGCTAGTGTATTTGGGTTTAAAAAAAGGTTTGGACAAGTTCCTAGAGGAAAGTCTAGAGTCTGCTATTGAGACAGACATGGGGACGCTACTGCTACTACTACTACTATTTAGCATTTCTATAGCGCTACAAGGCATATGCAGCGCTGCACAAACATAGACGAAAGACAGTCCCTGCTCAAAGAGCTTACAATCTAATAGACAAAAAATAAATAAAGTAAGCAAATCAAATCAATTAATGTGAACGGGAGGGAAGAGAGGAGGGTAGATGGAGGCGAGTGGTTACAAGTGGTTACGAGTCAAAAGCAATGTTAAAGAGGTGGGCTTTCAGTCTAGATTTAAAGGTGGCCAAGGATGGGGCAAGACGTAGGGGCTCAGGAAGTTTATTCCAGGCGTAGGGTGCAGCGAGACAGAAGGCGCGAAGTCTGGAGTTGGCAGTAGTGGAGATGGGAATAGATAAGAAGGATTTATCCATGGAGCGGAGTGCACGGGAAGGGGTGTAGGGAAGGACGAGTGTGGAGAGATACTGGGGAGCAGCAGAGTGAATACATTTATAGGTCAGTAGAAGAAGTTTGAACAGGATGCGAAAACGGATAGGGAGCCAGTGAAGGGTCTTGAGGAGAGGGGTAGTATGAGTAAAGCGACCCTGGCAGAAGATGAGACGGGCAGCAGAGTTTTGAACCGACTGGAGAGGGGAGAGATGACTAAGTGGGAGGCCAGCAAGAAGCAGATTGCAGAAGTCTAAACGAGAGGTGACAAGGGTGTGGATGAGGGTTTTGGTAGAGTGCTCGGAAAGAAAGGGGCGGATTTTACGGATGTTGTAAAGAAAGAAACGACAGGTCTTGGCAATCTGCTGGATATGAGCAGAGAAGGAGAGAGAAGAGTCAAAGATGACCCCAAGGTTTCGAGCTGAGGAGACAGAGAGAATGAGAGAGCCATCAACAGAAATAGAAAACGGGGGGAGCGGGGAGGTGGGTTTGCCCTGGGATTGGTAGCATGGAATGTTACAACTATTTGGGTTTCTATCATGTACTTGTGACCTGGCTTTGGCCACTGACAAACAGGATACTGGGCTAGATGGACCATTGGTCTAACCCATTGTGGCTATTCTTATGTTAGGGAACCTAAACACAGACAAAATACCAAAATAATATTTAACCAATACATTTTGGACCTCTTATCAAGCCGCGCTAGTGGTTCCCACGCAGCAATGCCAATGCAGCCCATTCCAAGTGAATGGGCTTTGTCGTCATTACCATACCAGGAGCCACTAGCGCAGCTTAACAGAAGAGGCCCTTTGATAATTGAAACCTAATCTCATTAAAAATCAACAGAAATAAAACAAGTAAAAAATGTATTTGCAGTCTCAAAATACACTCCAAGAGCAGTCCGCTGTGCCAAAACCCTGGGCAAAGGCAAGCGCTAAGATAAGCACCTTTGGCTTAGACAACGCACTGCTAGGCACCCTGTTTAAAATAGGCACCATGGGTGATGTCAGAAAGGAGGCAGAGCAGATTCCCACGCCCAGACTTTCTGGTAGATGACAGCACAGACGGCAACCCAGGAACAAGGAAGAAAGTGCTCACTAGTAGCATCCTGAATGGGCAGCTTAGATGGAACCAGCTTCAGCGGGGCTGTTTAAAATAGGTGCCGGGGCAGAGAGAGATCCCACTTCTGGACTTTTGGTAGATGACAGCGCAGACAACAATCCAGAATAAGGTAGAAAAAGCTCACTGGCAGTATCCTGACTAGGCATCAAGGCTTCATAAAAACTTTCCTCCAAAAGAATCTAGAGTTCGAGCCTCTCTGCCTGAAGGAACCGAGGCATGAGACCTGGAACCCCTAGCTCTTTTGAGAGCAGATTCAACCACCACGAAGTGGTGTGGCAACTGGGCCTTCTTAATTCCAGGAGCCTTCTGGATCCAATACATGGAATCCACCTTTGGTGCAATCTGCACAGAGAGGGTCTCCTAGTTCTTCATTTGTGCAGTGGAACTTTTCACAGCATCTCCTAGCAGAGAATCAAACTCTAGGACCTGAAATAACTTAGCCCTAGGCTTTGTCCTCCATTGCCAACTTCAGATATGGCACCAATAACTCAGCAAGCCATTCCCTTTAAGTGGGATACTGGCTGCACAGGCGCTGCAGCGACGGCACCAGAATTACAGAGGGGGAGCAGTCCTCTCGACACTGACGCTTCTCAGGTGACAGCAATGCCAATGCCCCGGAATTCCTGGCACTGTGTGAAGGGGACCGATGCCCTTGAGTGGGTTCAAAATCATCATCGGCACCATGTCCTTGCTGTCAGTGCCCGATGTTGAGGGAGGTGGTGACCTCCTCGATTCCAATGCACCCCCAGTGTCAGATGAAGTCCTGGCAGCCATCGGGGTTGATGCTTCTGATGCAGAGTTCGATGGACCTGACTTGGAGGATCCATAAAGTTCTCTGGTGGGCCCAACGTGTTCTTTTCTGCATTTGTAAGCAAAGAACACAGTTAGATGGGTCCCAAGCACCCCACACACCAATTACTCTCAATGTGTGGATCAGTGCAAGATATCATCCAATTACATCTCTTGAAGCCACTGGGGGTCTTATGGGGCATGTCCAAAAGCACCATGGCCAAATCAAAAGCCTCAATGGTGAGACCAAAAAGGGGATTACCTCAGTACTCCAGCCTAAGAAAGCTTCTTGAGTCACGAAAAATAAATCTTAAAAATGCCAAAAATTCTAATAAAAAGGGAGGGAAGTAAAACTTTTATGAAGAAAAATAAGTAAACTAAAGAACCCCGCATGGGAAGGCTAAACCCCCCCCCCCCCCCCGCCCGAACTGCTGAGGGGAGAACACAACCTCCTAGATCTGTGTGTGTGTGTGGGGGGGGGGGGGGGGGGGGGGGGGGGGAATAAAAATACAGAGGGTCCTGTGCCCGCACCTCAGGTGGGAAGGCACTTGCACATGTGCAGTGTGGCCACTGCCAAAAGCCTCTTAAAAGTTAAAGAGCGCTGGGCAGCGTCCCATACCGGGCTCCGTCGGATGATGTCACCCAGATGTAAGGATACCACTGTTTTGCTCGTCCTTGGAGAAAATATCACAGTCCCACAAAATAAACCCCCAGTGTGTATACTTTTACGACATTATGAATAATGTCACAACATTCATAGATAGAATATTTGCTCATAAATAGACAAACCGTCATGGATTAAATTAGATTTTCTCTTATCTCATTGGGAATCCCTTCTTCAAATCTATAATTACTGCACAGATAAATTTCCAACAGTTTTGAAAAAAAAGTTTTTAAACAAAGTTTTTCTTTCAAAATACAATTTTAACTTATCTGAAAATTCAAACTCTTGCCTGGGTTCCGACATGGGCCATGTTTCGCCAGAGGCTGCTTCAGGAAACTCAAAAAAAATAAAAAATAAGACAAGTAGACAATCCACTTGCCCTGGCGTGTTAGAAGATTTTTAATAAGTTACACATTGAGGAAATCAGATTGTGTACTTGCCTTATTTTGTTTTGCTGGCTTTATTGAACATAGGCTCTACCACACAGATCGCATCAAGGCTGAAAACTCACACACAAAAACTTTTTTTTCATGCACACATCAGCCAGCAAAAATGAGAGAACATTGCAAGAGACATCAATACCATAACTCTCTCAAAGTGCATTATCAACAGCACCTGTGCCCATAGTACTGCTCTCAGATAAGAAAGTGGTATTATTCTGACCAGTACCACAGTTCCCACTGACTGGTATTCTCAGTCCTCACTTTCTTTGGGAATATTCATTACTTTGAGCAGTACCATGACCAAGAGCAGGTCTAATCCTCCTTAGCATAACCGCATCACCCTCGCCTCTGCCTGCTGATCTTCACCAGCCGGCAGGAATCAGCAAGCAATGCTTCTTACCTGCCGTCTCCTTTACCAGCTTTCTTCTGCAGTAGGAACTGTGAGATCAGGAGATCTCGTATGACTACAGGACCTACATAATTGCAAACTGCAAAGGAGGTAGCAGCAGGTTAAAAATACTACTTGCCAATTGCTGCTGCCTACAAGAGAAAAACATGCAAAGGGAGAAGAGGAAGATGACGACAATGTCTGGTGGTTCTGGTCTGCCTTACACCTCTCTGCCTGAATTCGTACAACTGATAGGGGCCTGGTCCTAAGCTCATGCCTACTTTGCCTATGCCTTCAGCCTGCCTTGCTGTTATCCTCAGCCCCCTCTAGATAACTTTTATTTCTCCAAAGCAGTTGCAGTACCTGCAGCCGCCCCCTCCCCTCCTTTCAAAGGACTATTTGTAACTCTGAGCAATAGTCCCCTCTTCTCTTCTAAGAGTATATATTACCCTGAACAGTATCTGCAGTCCTCTCTCCATCCCAGAATTAGTGAGTGCTGGCGCAAGGCAAACATCCAACCTTAGGTCCCCACCCCTCAATTAACTTTCAGGCTACTAACCCCCCCACCTCCCAATGACTTCATTTTTGCCGAGAGTAACTTCCAAAAATAATTTGTACTGTTAAACTCAGTATTTGAATCTGCCCAGCCTTGCTCCAAAAGTAAAGGTAGAATCCGATCATTGTGAGTTGTGGCTTTCAAGGTCCATATTGTTTTCCACTGACTGCAGCTGCTCTTTGCTGCACCAGGACACTGACTAGTCTCGCTCCTTTTGCCATGCAGGGAAGTACCGGTTACTACTCCTATCAGTACAAGTATCCACCCCTACCTTGGGAATATTTATTACCCTGAGCTCCACCCTTCCCCTCAGAGCAGTTGTTACTCTGAATAGTACTCTCACCCATAGCCCCTCCGCAAAAGTATTTGTTACTCTGATCAGTACCGACACCCATAGCCCACTCTCACCCCAGGAGTATTTAATCAGCACCAATATTCACAACCTTACCCCTCCCCTGGAGTATTTATCACTCAATAATGGTACTCACATACCTGCACCCCCTCCCCCCCTCCAAGTACTAATACTCTAAACTGTACTGGTACCTACAGCCCCACCCCCTCCCCTGGCAGTATGTATTACTCTAATTAGTACTAGTACCCACAGCCCACCCCAGGATATTTATTACTCTGATCAGTACTGGTATCCACAACCCGCCTCCTCACTTGGAGTATGTATCACATTGAGCAATATTAGTACCCACAGCCAACCCCAAGAGTATTTATTACTCACATCTCCTTCACCAGTAGTATTTGTACAGATTCCCACAGCTCCGCCCCCTTCCCTGGGAGTATGTATTACTCTACCCACCCACTCCCATCATTTGTTACTCTGCGCAGTACTGATACCCAGAGCTCCGCTCCCTCCCCTGGGAGTATGTATCACTCTGATCAATATTACTTTTATCCACCCACCCCAGCATTTGTTACTCCGTGACGTACTGATACCCACAGCTCCGCCCCTCCCCAGGGAGTATGTATTACTGTAATCAGTAGTACTCTTACCCGCCCCCTCCCCCGCCTCCCCTGGGAGTATGTATTACTGTAATCAGTAGTACTCATACCCACCCACCCCTCCCCCGGGAGTATATATTACTCTGATCAATATTACTTATATCCACCCCCCCCCCCCAGCATTTGTTTCTCTGCCCAGTACTGATATCCAGAGCTCCGCCCCCTCCTCTGGGCGTATGTATTACTGTCATCAGTGGTATTCTTACCCATCCCCTCCTCCCCAGCATTTGTTACTCTGAGCAGTACTGATACCCAGAGTTCCGCCCCCTCCCCTGGGAGTATGTATTACTGTAATCAGTGGTATTCTTACCCATCCCCTCCTCCCCAGCATTTGTTACTCTGAGCAGTACTGATAACCACATCTCTACCCCCTTCACTGGGAGTATGTATTACTCTGATCAATATTACTATCATCCACCCCCAGCATGTTACTCTGAGCAGTACTGATACCCACAGCTCCGCCCCTCCCCTGGGAGTATGTATTACTCTGATCAATATTACTTTTATCCACCCACCCCAGCATTTGCTACTTCGAGCAGTACTGATACTCACAGCTCCGCCCCCTCCCCTGGGAGTATGTATTACTGTAATTAGTAGTACTCTTACCCGCCCCCTCCACCCGCCTCCCCTGGGAGTATGTATTACTGTAATCAGTAGTACTCTTACCCACCCACCCCTCCCCCGGGAGTATATATTACTCTGATCAATATTACTTTTATCCACACACACACAGCATTTGTTACTCTGCCCAGTACTGATATCCAGAGCTCCGCCCCCCTCTCCTGGGCGTATGTATTACTGTAATCAGTAGTACTCTTACCCACTCACCCCCTCCTCCCCAGCATTTGTTACTCTGATACCCACAGCTCCGCCCCCTCTCCTGGGAGTATGTATTACTCTGATCAATATTACTTTTATCCACCCCTCAATCCCCCCCCCCCGCACTTGCTACTCTCAGTACTGATACCCAGAGCCCCGCCCCCTCCCTGGGAGTATGTATTAATCAGTAGTATTCTTACCCACCCACCCCTCCTCCCCAGCATTTGTTACTCTGATACCCACAGCTCCGCCCCCTCTCCTGGGAGTATGTATTACTCTGATCAATATTACTTTTATCCACCCCTCAATCCCCAGCATTTGTTACTCTAAGCAGTACTGATACCCAGAGCTCTGCCCCCTCCCCTGGGAGTATGTATTACTCTACCCACCCACTCCCATCATTTGTTACTCTGCGCAGTACTGATACCCAGAGCTCCGCTCCCTCCCCTGGGAGTATGTATCACTCTGATCAATATTACTTTTATCCACCCACCCCAGCATTTGTTACTCCGAGACGTACTGATACCCACAGCTCCGCCCCTCCCCAGGGAGTATGTATTACTGTAATCAGTAGTACTCTTACCCGCCCCCTCCCCCGCCTCCCCTGGGAGTATGTATTACTGTAATCAGTAGTACTCATACCCACCCACCCCTCCCCCGGGAGTATATATTACTCTGATCAATATTACTTATATCCACCCCCCCCCCCCCCAGCATTTGTTTCTCTGCCCAGTACTGATATCCAGAGCTCCGCCCCCTCCTCTGGGCGTATGTATTACTGTAATCAGTGGTATTCTTACCCATCCCCTCCTCCCCAGCATTTGTTACTCTGAGCAGTACTGATACCCAGAGTTCCGCCCCCTCCCCTGGGAGTATGTATTACTGTAATCAGTGGTATTCTTACCCATCCCCTCCTCCCCAGCATTTGTTACTCTGAGCAGTACTGATAACCACATCTCCACCCCCTTCACTGGGAGTATGTATTACTCTGATCAATATTACTATCATCCACCCCCAGCATGTTACTCTGAGCAGTACTGATACCCACAGCTCCGCCCCTCCCCTGGGAGTATGTATTACTCTGATCAATATTACTTTTATCCACCCACCCCAGCATTTGCTACTTCGAGCAGTACTGATACTCACAGCTCCGCCCCCTCCCCTGGGAGTATGTATTACTGTAATTAGTAGTACTCTTACCCGCCCCCTCCACCCGCCTCCCCTGGGAGTATGTATTACTGTAATCAGTAGTACTCTTACCCACCCACCCCTCCCCCGGGAGTATATATTACTCTGATCAATATTACTTTTATCCACACACACACAGCATTTGTTACTCTGCCCAGTACTGATATCCAGAGCTCCGCCCCCTCTCCTGGGCGTATGTATTACTGTAATCAGTAGTACTCTTACCCACTCACCCCCTCCTCCCCAGCATTTGTTACTCTGATACCCACAGCTCCGCCCCCTCTCCTGGGAGTATGTATTACTCTGATCAATATTACTTTTATCCACCCCTCAATCCCCCCCCCCCCCGCACTTGCTACTCTCAGTACTGATACCCAGAGCCCCGCCCCCTCCCTGGGAGTATGTATTAATCAGTAGTATTCTTACCCACCCACCCCTCCTCCCCAGCATTTGTTACTCTGATACCCACAGCTCCGCCCCCTCTCCTGGGAGTATGTATTACTCTGATCAATATTACTTTTATCCACCCCTCAATCCCCAGCATTTGTTACTCTAAGCAGTACTGATACCCAGAGCTCTGCCCCCTCCCCTGGGAGTATGTATTACTGTAATCAGTAGTACTCTTACCCACCACTCCTCCCCAGCATTTGTTACTCTGATAGCCACAGCTCCGCCCCCTCCCCTGGGAGTATGTATTACTGTAATCAGTAGTACTCTTACCCACCACCCACCCCTCCTCCCCAGCATTTGTTACTCTGATAGCCACAGCTCCGCCCCCTCCCCTGGGAGTATGTATTACTGTAATCAGTAGTACTCTTACCCACCACCCAGCCCTCCTCCCCAGCATTTGTTACTCTGATAGCCACAGCTCCGCCCCCTCTCCTGGGAGTATGTATTAATCAGTAGTACTCTTACCCACCACCCACCCCTCCTCCCCAGCATTTGTTACTCTGATAGCCACAGCTCCGCCCCCTCCCCTGGGAGTATGTATTACTGTAATCAGTAGTACTCTTACCCACCCCTCCTCCCCAGCATTTGTTACTCTGATAGCCACAGCTCCGCCCCCTCCCCTGGGAGTATGTATTACTGTAATCAGTAGTACTCTTACCCACCACCCACCCCTCCTCCCCAGCATTTGTTACTCTGATAGCCACAGCTCCGCCCCCTCCCCTGGGAGTATGTATTACTGTAATCAGTAGTACTCTTACCCACCACCCACCCCTCCTCCCCAGCATTTGTTACTCTGATAGCCACAGCTCCGCCCCCTCCCCTGGGAGTATGTATTACTGTAATCAGTAGTACTCTTACCCACCACCCAGCCCTCCTCCCCAGCATTTGTTACTCTGATAGCCACAGCTCCGCCCCCTCTCCTGGGAGTATGTATTAATCAGTAGTACTCTTACCCACCACCCACCCCTCCTCCCCAGCATTTGTTACTCTGATAGCCACAGCTCCGCCCCCTCCCCTGGGAGTATGTATTACTGTAATCAGTAGTACTCTTACCCACCCCTCCTCCCCAGCATTTGTTACTCTGATAGCCACAGCTCCGCCCCCTCCCCTGGGAGTATGTATTACTGTAATCAGTAGTACTCTTACCCACCACCCACCCCTCCTCCCCAGCATTTGTTACTCTGATAGCCACAGCTCCGCCCCCTCCCCTGGGAGTATGTATTACTGTAATCAGTAGTACTCTTACCCACCCCTCCTCCCCAGCATTTGTTACTCTGATAGCCACAGCTCCGCCCCCTCCCCTGGGAGTATGTATTACTGTAATCAGTAGTACTCTTACCCACCCCTCCTCCCCAGCATTTGTTACTCTGATAGCCACAGCTCCGCCCCCTCCCCTGGGAGTATGTATTACTGTAATCAGTAGTACTCTTACCCACCACCCAGCCCTCCTCCCCAGCATTTGTTACTCTGATAGCCACAGCTCCGCCCCCTCTCCTGGGAGTATGTATTAATCAGTAGTACTCTTACCCACCACCCACCCCTCCTCCCCAGCATTTGTTACTCTGATAGCCACAGCTCCGCCCCCTCCCCTGGGAGTATGTATTACTGTAATCAGTAGTACTCTTACCCACCCCTCCTCCCCAGCATTTGTTACTCTGATAGCCACAGCTCCGCCCCCTCCCCTGGGAGTATGTATTACTGTAATCAGTAGTACTCTTACCCACCACCCACCCCTCCTCCCCAGCATTTGTTACTCTGATAGCCACAGCTCCGCCCCCTCCCCTGGGAGTATGTATTACTGTAATCAGTAGTACTCTTACCCACCCCTCCTCCCCAGCATTTGTTACTCTGATAGCCACAGCTCCGCCCCCTCCCCTGGGAGTATGTATTACTGTAATCAGTAGTACTCTTACCCACCACCCAGCCCTCCTCCCCAGCATTTGTTACTCTGATAGCCACAGCTCCGCCCCCTCTCCTGGGAGTATGTATTAATCAGTAGTACTCTTACCCACCACCCACCCCTCCTCCCCAGCATTTGTTACTCTGATAGCCACAGCTCCGCCCCCTCCCCTGGGAGTATGTATTACTGTAATCAGTAGTACTCTTACCCACCCCTCCTCCCCAGCATTTGTTACTCTGATAGCCACAGCTCCGCCCCCTCCCCTGGGAGTATGTATTACTGTAATCAGTAGTACTCTTACCCACCACCCACCCCTCCTCCCCAGCATTTGTTACTCTGATAGCCACAGCTCCGCCCCCTCCCCTGGGAGTATGTATTACTGTAATCAGTAGTACTCTTACCCACCCCTCCTCCCCAGCATTTGTTACTCTGATAGCCACAGCTCCGCCCCCTCGGAGTATATATTAGTCTGAGCAGGACTGGTGTTTGTAGGCCACTCCTCCTTCCCCTCCTCACCAGTCTTGAAGCGCAGCCGCGGGTCGTCCGAGTCGCCAAACACATCGAGCAGAGCCATGAAGAGGACGCCACAGGCGTTCTGGATCCCGAACACGGAGCCGTTACACCACATGGCGGCCAACATGACGAGCCAGCCCCAACCGCCCTCCGGGGGCTCCGCCTGCTGCTGCTGCTGCTGCTCCCGCGCGCCTCCTCCGCCAGCCGAGCTGCACGCGCCGTCCTCGCGCAACTTCTCCTTCTGCTCCTCCTCGCGCCGCTCGCTCTCCAACGGTCCCATTGCCCTGCACGAGATGAGCCCGCTCTGGAGCTGTTCCTGCTGTTGTCACACACGCCGCGTGCGCTGTCACTCCTCCCCCTTTATGCTTAAAGGACTTCGAGGAGGGGGCGGAGCCAAGCGCGGGCAGCGCCGCTGGCTGCTACAGATGATTGGGCGGAAGGTGTCGACCCCGCCTCACGATGGGTGGAGCCAACCGAATCCCTGGAACCCCGCCCCGCTTGACGTGAGCCAGCTGCGCTCCTGCAGCTGCAATGTGTGAAGGGAGCCTGGAGCTGAAAGAGCAGCTGGTTCCCAAAGAGCAGCTCCTCAAGCCAATGCTCAGCCCCTTTAGCCATGTGCCTCTGTCCTGTGCTGAGATTGGGGTCTGCAGTTCACATATGCAGTTCCCATGCCCATTTCACCTATCTCAACTAGAGAAGTGTGGTAGCCGTTAGTCCACTCTTAAGGTTATCAATAGAAATCAAACAAAATAAAACATGGAAAAGAAAATAAGATGATACCTTTTTTATTGGACATAACTTAATACATTTCTTGATTAGCTTTCGAAGGTTGCCCTTCTTCCTCAGATCGGAAATAAGCGTCAGACTCACAGAAACAGAAGCCTGCGCAGCCTTCTACATGGAATGTTGCTAGCGGAATAGCAACATTCCATGTAGAATCTCCAATAGTAGCAACATTCCATGTAGAATCTCCAATAGTAGCAACATTCCATGTAGAATCTCCAATGGTATCTATTTTACTGTCATAGTAATGCTTGAATGTTTTCACTTATATACACTGTCAGCTAGCACATTTGCTTATTTCCGATCTGAGGAAGAAGGGCAACCTTCGAAAGCTAATCAAGAAATGTATTAAGTTATGTCCAATAAAAAAGGTATCATCTTATTTTCTTTTCCATGTTTTATTTTGTTTGATTTCTATTGATAACCTATCTCAACCTATTTCCCAACAACCACATCATACCTCTACTGTTGCTACAGCTGTGTTCTTTCTGTCATACTATGTAATTCCATACTTTGTAAGCTGCACTGAGCCTGCTACCGAGTGGGAAAGAGTGGGGTATAAATGCAATAAATAAATATTATATACAGGTGCTTATTTTCTATCTGAGACAATGCAGAGACATTTATATCCCACATTATCCCAAACACGTATAGGATATATAACATAGTAACATAGTAGATGACGGCAGAAAAGGACCTGCACGGTCCACCCAGTCTGCCCGACAAGATAAACTCACATGTGCCATTTTTTGTGTATACCTTACCTTGATTTGTACCTGTCCTCTTCAGGGCACAGACCGTATAAGTCTGCCCAGCACTATCCCCACCTCCCAACCACCAGCCCTGCCTCCCACCACCGGCTAAGCTTCTGGGGATCCCTTCCTTCTGAGGAACAAAGAATAATGCATAAGAAAGTAATTTGTGGTAAGAATTCAAGTTCTCAGGCTGCAGCTAACCATTAGGTTACTCTGCTGCTGGGGAGGACTGATCTCTGCCTCCTTCCCTTGATTGGCTACTGCACTCTGTTGTGCTAAGCCCTGCCACCGTGGGGCGCCACGCAAAGGTGCAAATGGACCTGCGTGCAGCTGCAGCCTACGGCAGGAAATCAGTGGTGGGGGGACTTGGAGGAGGCAGAGCTCAGCACAGATTCACAACACGGTCGATTTGATAATGTTGCATCCGTAGCCAGGCTGCATGCAAGTAAATCGCAGTCAGTCTCTTTCTCTCTCCAGCGTCTCCAGCGGCTGGCCTACTAGGGCATGCCTGAACGCCCAACACAGCAATCCACCCCATCTGCAAATTCTTAATGGAAAGCAGTTACACTCGGTATCTTCCGTATTCTGTTTATCTCAGCTATCTCATACAGTTGGTTAAAATTTAATTGAAAGCTTTTAGGGGGGGGAGGCGGTTATAATTTAATCTGTAATAAAGAATGTGAATACAGCAGTGTCTCAGTGATGTTACACTATAAGGAAGTAATGACATGAAAACAAATTACCTGAGTAATTATGAGTGGGAAAACAGTTCTTCCAGGCAGCTACCATTGTCCTTTTACCAGCTCAGCCTGCAGAACAGTTACTGAGGCAAAAGAAAACAAGAAATTAAATTCATTTCCTTGCTAGGCCCTGTCTGTTGATGCTTTCAATATAAAAAGATAAATTGCTAAAAAGGATGCAATATAAATCATCATTCTTAAACATTTAATCCCCTGTTAGATTGGGGATTAGAAGAAGAGTGAGTTCCCTCACTGGGGGGGGGGGGGGAGTGACTGGGAGGACCCTGGGTAGAAGGAAGCCCAGCCCATGGGAAGTAATTTGGAAATAAAATGCAGAGAGAGAGAGAGTGCCATGAGACTGAAGAGTGATGGGGGGGGGGGAGGCAGGAACATAGCCAGACCTCAAGGTGGTAGGGGACCAGAGCCCAAGGTGTGGGGTGGGGCACATTTTGGTCACTGCCCCCCTCCGCCACCCACTGCTGCCGCTGTAACATCTTGGCTGGCAGGGGTCCCCAACCCCCGCCATCTGAAGACTTCGTCCAGTGCTGGTCTCCGGCACCGCTGCATTGCCTGCCCTGCTCTCTCTTTCCCTCACTGCTCAATTTCACTCAAAGTAGCGTTCCCGATGTGAGGAGAGCAGAGAGCAGGGCAGACCATGTGTCGGCGTCGGAGACCAGCGCTGAACAAAGTCTTCAGCTGGCAGGGTTTGGGGACCAGGGGCCCAGAGCAAATTTGGGGGGCCCAGGCCCCCGTGGCCCCACCTAGCTATGCCACTGGATGGGGTGGAGGAGTTTGGAAGGAGATAAAGGTAAGGTTATGCCCTTTAAGGGGAAGGGGGTCTTTGGTTGCCCGCCAGCCCTTGCCAAGTGACCCAAAGAAGACGGGGGATCCTGAAGCACCACCTAAAGATTGGCCTAGAAATAAGGAGTAGCCCCCACTCTGAATAACTGGTGAAGGAGTCAGAGCTTGGGGTGGATTGGGGAGTCTGGCCCGTAAGCAGGGTTCAGGGTAAGACGTAGCCTTCTCAAGGCTAGGGTGCCGCCCTGTAAGGTACACCCGTGGAAGGAGAACAGCCATAAGGGACTGTGCCTGGTGGTAGCGGAGTGAGTCGGTGGAGAAGAGAACAGCCCTGGCGAACAGGATAGTAACATAGTAACATAGTAGATGACGGCAGAAAAAGACCTGCACGGTCCATCCAGTCTGCCCAACAAGATAACTCATATTTGCTGCTTTTTGTGTATACCCTACTTTGATTTGTACCTGTGTTCTTCAGGGCACAGACCGTATAAGTCTGCCCAGCACTATCCCCGCCTCCCAACCACTGGCTCTGGCACAGACCGTATAAGTCTGCCCAGCACTATCCCCGCCTCCCACCACCGGCTCTGGCACAGACCGTATAGGTCTGCCCAGCACTATCCCCGCCTCCCAACCACCAGCCCCGCCTCCCAACCACCGGCTCTGGCACAGACCGTATAAGTCTGCCCAGCACTATCCCCGCCTCCCACCACCGGCTCTGGCACAGACCGTATAGGTCTGCCCAGCACTATCCCCGCCTCCCAACCACCAGCCCCACCTCCCAATCACTGGCTCTGGCACAGACCGTATAAGTCTGCCCAGCACTATCCCCTCCTCCCAACCACCAGCCCCGCCTCCAAACCACCGGCTCTGGCACAGACTGTATAAGTCTGCCCAGCACTATCCTCGCCTCCCAACTACCAGCCCTGCCTCCCAACCACCGGCTCTGGCACAGACCGTGCAAGTCTGCCCAGCACTATCCCTGCCTCCCAACCACCAGTCCCGCTTCCCACCACCGGCTCTGGCACAGACCGTATAAGTCTGCCCAGCACTATCCCCGCCTCCCAACTACCAGCCCTGCCTCCCAACCACCGGCTCTGGCACAGACCGTATAAGTCTGCCCAGCACTATCCCCGCCTCCCACCACCGGCTCTGGCACAGACCGTATAGGTCTGCCCAGCACTATCCCCGCCTCCCAACCACCAGCCCCGCCTCCCAACCACCGGCTGTGGCACAGACCGTATAAGTCTGCCCAGCACTATCCCCGCCTCCCAACCACCAGCCCCTCCTCCCAACCACTGGCTCTGGCACAGACTGTATAAGTCTGCCCAGCACTATCCCCGCCTCCCACCACCGGCTCTGGCACAGACCGTATAGGTCTGCCCAACACTATCCCCGCCTCCCAACTACCAGCCCTGCCTCCCAACCACCGGCTCTGGCACAGACCGTATAAGTCTGCCCAGCACTATCCCCGCCTCCCACCACCGGCTCTGGCACAGACCGTATAGGTCTGCCCAGCACTATCCCCGCCTCCCAACCACCAGCCCCGCCTCCCAACCACCGGCTGTGGCACAGACCGTATAAGTCTGCCCAGCACTATCCCCGCCTCCCAACCACCAGCCCCTCCTCCCAACCACTGGCTCTGGCACAGACTGTATAAGTCTGCCCAGCACTATCCCCGCCTCCCACCACCGGCTCTGGCACAGACCGTATAGGTCTGCCCAACACTATCCCCGCCTCCCAACTACCAGCCCTGCCTCCCAACCACCGGCTCTGGCACAGACCGTATAAGTCTGCCCAGCACTATCCCCGCCTCCCAACCACCAGCCCTGCCTCCCGATCTTGACTAAGCTCCTGAGGATCCATTCCTTCGGCACAGGATTCCTTTATGCTTATCCCACGCATGTTTGAATTCCGTTACCGTTTTCATTTCCACCACCTCCCGCGGGAGGGCATTCCAAGCATCCACCGCTCTCTCCATGAAAAAATACTTCCTGACATAGGAGTGAACAGAGGTGCTTGTGAACAGCCCTGATAAAAAGAAAAGAAAAGAATCTCCTGTGCATACACCCAGGAAGAAAGTGGTATAAATATTCCCCACAGAACGGCAGAAGTATGACATTGAATTAAGTAAGAGTTTATACGAGTGACAGAAGTGAAGAATCATTGAAGTTGCAAACTGCCTGTTGCGGAATTTACAATAAAATTCTGCAGATTGCTGTGTGGTTCCTGGACTGAAGAGCTGAGCGGAACCGGGAAAGTGTCTCCCAAAGCCTCAGATCGCTATTCCGGACCACTGACTCACCCCAGCTCAACGGTAGATGGACTGGAAATTAAGTTTGTGTAAAGGGTTAGTTTGTGGGCCGGAGCTAGCGCACGAGTGAGACCCGGGTTACAAATACTTACAACCAGGATGGATAGTTGGGAAGCTACAATCTCACCAGGAAAGGGTCTCATACAATGCACAGAGCTGTCCACATGGAAAAGCTTTTAGAATAAAGCGTTTTGTGGCTGTAGCGCACAGGATCTCAATTGAACACAGATGGGCCGTTTTGGCTTTTCTTTGTCATCAATCACTCAGATATCCAGCTGAACATTTTCCCTGAGCCAAAACCTCCCTGCAGTATGAAACCCGTCTTTCTCATGTAACCCTGGCTAAGCTCCACCCCGAGGTTTCGCTCACATCAACCAGGACTGGGGTCACAAAAATGATACTTTTGCACACAGACAGCTCCCACTGGCCAGATCAACTCACGCTGGGCGTAGGCTGGGGCCAGAATAAGTCTGGTGGGCTGACGGTACTCTTTTTTTTGTTCTGGGCACTCTCAGTCAATAATTAGGCAGCAATCTCCATATTATATTTCAGCATGCTTCACTTAACAGTAACTTGGAAAAACAGTTCATAAACTTGTCAGTTTCATCTGCACGATTCTTCAGATGGTCTCCACATGATATCAGGGCTTTCAAACTCACAGTTCACTTCTATCTTAAATCTCCTCTATTTGCAAACCTCATCTTGATTGAACTCTCACTGCCAGATGCACAAAGGTCCCCTTTAAGAATCTGTCTGTATTTCGGTAAACATTACCGATTTGGAAATACAGATGGATTCCCAAAGAGAATCGCGTGCAAATGAGCTGCTCGTTGCTTTTGCAATCAAGCTCATTTGCATGCGATAGGGGGGAAGCCAGTTGGCCAGTTGAGCATGCGTAGGGATGCCATATCTGCCCTAAGGAAGAGGACACATGCCCTGCCCCCTGTCACACCCCCCAAAGATAGATTCCCTCTCTCTCTCCCCCATATATATCCCCTCCCCAATTTTCTAGCCTCCCTCCACCCACATGACTCCTTTCACTACCCCTCCACTCCCCTCCTGTACCTTAGTGTAGTGCCCTGGTGGTCTACTGGCCTCTTGGGAGCAGGAAATAGCCCCCCCTTTCCTGCCTGGCATGGCTGTAGACCTGTGTTGCTCCTGGTGCCAATTCAAAATGGCTGCCAAGAGTTCAAGTAGTGACCTTGCAAGACTTCTGTGAAAGTCTTGCGAGGCTGCCGCTTTAACTCTTGGGCAGCCATTTTGAAGTGGCGCCAAGAGCAAGACAGTCTGCAGCCACACCGGACAGGAAAGAGGGGGCTCTTTCCTGCCCCAAAGAGGTCACTAGACCACCTGGGCACTACATTAAGGTAAAGGAGGGGAGGGGAGAATAAGACACCCTGAGGCCCGTTTGCCCGCCCGTTTGTCCGCAAATCCAGACAAACAGGCAGGCTGGCAAAACCTGCCCGGCTGTGTCCTTAAAAAGATATCCGGTTGAAACCGGACGTATAGTAACCCTAAGCCATGGAAAGCCGAACTGTGGAGTATCTCAAGGGTCACCATTATCACCGACCCTCTTCAACCTTGTGATGACCCCACTAGCCAAGTCCTTATCCAACCAAGGTCTCAACCCTTTCATTTACGCAGACAACGTCACAATATACATACCCTACAAATATGACCTGACAGAAATCGCCAAGGAAATCAACCTCAGCTTAAACACCATGAACTCTATGTAATTAGAGCACCATAGGCTTAAGAAGGAGAAAATTATTCCTTTTTTCTACATTTTTTTTAGTTAAATCTGGAAAAATTCTAACTTGACAGCCCAAGAAGAGAACATCTCTTTTCTTGAAGAAAATTTTGAACAACCATTCTCAATCAGATGGTAAAGCCCGTGAAACAATTAATGTAGCCAAAGTAACTGCTTCGGTATCTGAGGTCTCCAGTAACTCTGAAACATTAAGCAAGTCAGCATCAGTATCCGGAGCAAGGCCCAAAGCCGGGCCTACTTGCACAGAATCTTTTTTAGCCAAAGGCAGATCATTTATTTGCGTCAAGGGAGGCATAGATTCTTGTGGAACCAAGAGAATTTCTTTTAAATGCCCCTGAAACATATGCGTTGCCGAAACCAAAGGCAACTTTGGAAAGTTTATCAAGCGTAGGCTTGGAAACCTCGCTGAATTTTCTAAGAACTCTATTCTTCTTTTTCAGCATGGAATTGTCTTTAATCAAAGTGGTTGTTAATACTTGAGAGTTGTTTAACTGCTTGCTACATAATCCCACTGTCTGTATTGTCTGAGATAAATCTTTGTGCAAATGTTCAATATTAGCTGATTTACACTGAATGCTGGCATTCATAAGAGCAAACCGCCCTAAAAGGGTCTTGCCTGGGTCTGATACTACAGTCCAAATAGTTTCCATTTTAAAAACTGAAGGTTTCTGGATCTGAATTACAAGTCCCGCCGGAGAAACACCACCTTCCACAGCAGCTTGAGCCAGCCCCGACTCCAATGCAGAGCCAAGTCCTCCCGACACACATTTCAGGAAAAGTTGACCCAGAAGTGAACAAGGCACCTCAGTACTGGCCTCAAAATCCTTCCCTCTCTCGACCAAAACCATCATAGAGGGAGTTTGCCAAAATGTCTTCAAAGCTCAGAGAACCTGGCTGCGGCGGGGGAGATCATAGATCCGGGGTGAGAGAGACCTCAAACCCAAAGCCTGATGCTGACCCTGATGGCGCCAGCATCAAAGCAGCCTGTCTTCCTCCTTCCTCTAATCCTTGAGAGCAATCAGCCCCTCGAATCACAAAGTTATCCATAGGTCCAACGGAAACAGAGGAGGGTTGAGATGAAGGTTCAGAGGGAAAACCCCACACTTTACCCTTCACCATAACGAAGGATATGAGGAAAGCTCTGCTACTCTGCTGTCGCCATCTTGACTCCTTAATGCACACTCTTTAAGAAGAGGTGCACTATTACTGGCAGATGGAGTGGAGGAGTGGCCTAGTGGTTAGAGCACCACTCTTGCAATCCAGAGGTGGCCGGTTCAAATTCCACTGCTGCTCCTTGTGATCTTGGGCAAGTCACTTAACCCTCCATTACAAACTTAGATTGTGAGCCCTCCTGGGACAGAGAAATATCCAGTGTACTTGAATGTAACTCACCTTGAGCTACTATTGAAAAAGGTGTGAGAAAAATCCAAATAAATAAATATTCCAGAATTCTAAAGAATATTAACAAGATTCCATGCAGAATTTCAAAGTGTAGCAACATTCCATGTAGAACCCCAAAGAGTAACAAGATTCTTCAGGGTGAAGGTGTTGCCTAGTGGTTAGTGCACCAGTCTTGCAATCCAGAGGTGGCCGGTTCAAATCCCACTGCTGCTCCTTGTGATCTTGGGCCAGTCACTTAACACCTCAGGTACAAACTTAAATTGTGAGGCTTCCTGGGACAGAGAAATATCCAGAGTACCCTGAGCTACTACTGAAAAAGGCATGAACAAAAACCCAATAAATAAATAAATAATGGCATTCATTTGAAAAGACAGCCCATCACTAATCTCTTGTAGCTTTTTAAGCATTAGACTGAAAAATACATTCAGATAGAGTGAGCACTTAAACATCTTCTCTTTTAATCAGAAATCAGATGTTACAAAAGTCCTTAAGAGTGCGGGAATTTACAACAGGCTGTGGATTACATGAGGGATGTGTAGTCATTTGAAATGACACATGATATGTCAACACTTCCTGTGTCATTTCATGTGATTTTTTCTAACATAAACAAAAAAATGTGAAATTTCATTACATTTCATCTGTCATTAATGGTGTGCATTTTTCTTTACTGCTTTTCAAACCATATGCACTTTCTGCCAAATTTGCACACTGATTGGGGGTGCTAAACGCAACACAAATTACCCCTCCCTTGATACACTGGAGGAATTTGCATATGTTGGGGTGCTCATGGGCTCGTCACAAGGAGTGTCTCTGTTGGCAACATTACCCTGAAATGAACATTTTTAAGGGGAAACATTTTTTTTTATTCAGCCAACAATAATACAGTCACCCACTTAACACTATCTCTCCTACCCTCTTCCCTTTCATCTGTCATATCCTCAGTCTTTCACTTTCCACTGTGACTATTCCTGATGTCTACAAATATGCCGTAGTCACACCACTCCTCAAAAAACCTTCATTGGACTCTACCTGTCCTTCCAACTATTTCCCCTTCTCCTTCCTCCCTTTCCTATCCAAGATACTTGAACCTGCTGTTCACCACTGGTGGTGGGAGGCGGGACTGGTGGTTGGGAGGCGGGGATAGTGCTTGGCAGACTTATACGGTCTGTGCCAGACCCGGTGGTGGGAGGCGGGGCTGGTGGTTGGGAGGCGGGGATAGTGCTTGGCAGACAAATACGGTCTGTGCCAGACCCGGTGGTGGGAGACGGGGCGGGTGGTTGGGAGGCGGGGATACTGCTGGGCAGACTTATACGGTCTGTGCCAGAACTGATGGTGGGAGGCGGGGCTGGTGGTTGGGAGGCGGGGATAGTGCTTGGCAGACTTATACGGTCTGTGCCAGACCCGGTGGTGGGAGGCGGGGCTGGTGGTTGGGAGGCGGGGATAGTGCTGGGCAGACTTATGCAGTCTGTGCCCTGAAGAGGACAGGTACAAATCAAGGTAGGGTATACACAAAAAGTAGCACATATGAGTTTATCTTGTTGGGCAGACTGGATGGACTGTGCAGGTCTTTTTCTGCTGTCATCTACTATGTTACTATGTAACTCATGAGCAAATGCATTCCAATTAAAACTCAATACAGATAAAACACACTGTCTCATTCTCTCATCCCAATACAATACGAACAAACCCAATAATATAAAAACCCCAAATTACACCCTCCCTATCTCAGACAGCCTGAAAATCCTCGGCGTTACCATCGACCACAACCTGACACTTGAGAGGCAAGTTAACTGTACAACAAAGAAAATGTTCCAGTCAATGTGGACGCCCAAACGAGTGAAACCATTCTTCCCAAGGGAAACATTCCATAGCTTGATACAATCAATGGCACTAAGCCACGCAGACTACCGCAATGGAATCTATGCGGGATGCAAAGAACAACTCATAAAGAAAATCCAGACCGCTCAAAACACAGCAGCCAGGCTTATATTTGGTAAAACGTGATTCGAAAGCGCCAAACCCCTCCAAGAAAATTTACATTGACTACCAATCAAAGAATGCCTTGCTTTTAAAATCTGCACCCTGGTCCATAAAATTATCTACGGAGATGTCCTGAAATAAATGACAGACCTCATAGATCTACCAACAAGTAACACAATCGGATCATCACGAACATGCCTAAATCTCCACTACCCAAGCTGCAAAGGACTCAAATACAAATCAACTTATGCATCCAGTTTCTCCTACATAAGCACACAAATGTGGAACGCACTACCAAAAGCCGTGAAAACAACATACGACCACCTGAACTTCCGGAAATCACTAAAAACCAACCTGTTCAAAAAGGCATACCCCAGCGACCCAACTTAAGTGCCTAAACCCTGCAACACAACGAAACCACAGCTTGTAACAGACTGTACATAACTTTTCCTTTATATAATTCCCAATGTGTCTCTAACACATGAACCTTATTCGACTACATTAACTCTTTGTATTTGTTTCTCTACCGTAGACGTCGTACACCTCTACGGTACAATGTAAGCCACATTGAGCCTGCAAATAGGTGGGGAAAATGTGGGATACAAATGCAACAAATAAAAAAAAATAAGCATGCACAGAGCAGCCCATCGCTAACCATGGCTGCTCTGCGCATGCTACAGATGGGTCTCATACATGCAGACAAGCTGGCGTAGCTTTTTTAACAATTTTTTTTTTCTTTGAAGGACGAGCTGAAGGGTTTAAAGCCTGCTCAGTCCTTCGTGGGAAGGTGATGTGTGCACCTTGTTGCTTTACGCTCCTCAAAAAGGAGTTGCTATTTTCGGTAGGGAATGTCGTCTGCTGAGAGCTACCGATGCCTACAAAAGACAGCTTGAGACAGGCTCCCTTTTTGAGAAGGGAATCGCCACCCGGCACGCACTCAACCCATCCAATACTATCTCTTGAAGTGGGAGAGGGCACTGGGTGTCTCATATTTATTTATTTATTGCATTTGTACCCCACATTATCACCTTTTTGCAGGCTCAATGTGGCTTATAGAGTAAGGTTATGATAAAGTCAGTACATGATTTAAATACAGTGATCATAAGCTGAGGTAAGAGAGGTGATAGATGGGCTGATGTTGGGTAGGTTGTTTGAGAAATGTTTTAGGTGTGTTTGGGTGATTTGGGGGATGAATTGTATCATTGAGGGTGGTTATTGTAAGCTTTGTTAAAGAGGTGTGTTTTCAGAGCTATGTTAGATGGGAAGTCTTTGCTTAAAGTTTCTATATCTAGTGGGCTGGTAGAAAGTGGGTATAAAATTCTGTATTGTTGGTATTATACACCCCAACGTCTGGTCAAGATGTTTCAATTACGAGACTGGGAGACTGAGCAGCTAAGTGGCAGATTACATTTAATGTGAGCAAGTGCAAAGTGATGCATGCGGGAAAGAGGAACCCGAACTATAGTTATGTAATACAAGGTTCCACATTAGGAGTCACTGACAAGGCAGGAAGTGAAGGAGGAGAAAAAATTAAAATAAATAGTGAATAGACGAGAGGTCCAGGAAACAGAGTTCAGAGAACATGGAAGCAGAACCAGAGACAGTGAACAAGATCAACAAAGACAACACAGGTGTAAGAAATTCTTTTATTTGTAATGTAGCAATTGAAATAGGTCAGTTTTGATAAGTTACATCTGCTGTCTATATATAACACTGTACAGGAGGAAATGTGAGGGGCGCTATATGCGATTCAAATCAAAGTCGGGTACACACATTAAGTAGCACATATGAGTTTATCTTGTTGGGCAGACTGGATGGATCGTGTCGTCATCTACTATGTTACTATGATCCAAAACAACATCACTTTATTGTTCAATAAATAAGGATCAAGAAAGAATCCATAAAGTTTTCGTAGAAAACACATCTATCAAAGCTAAGCTCCTTCCACAGAGGAAGAACAATTTTTCAAGGTCAAGGTTTTCAGCCTGCAATGCTAATATGGGAACTACGATGTCTGTATTCGGCACCAAGGGGTGAAACGGACACATTTCACTTTCACAAGCAAAATAAATATTCACCTGTTGTGTACAATACCTTCAAATACGCTATAGGAAAAGCATAAGAACAGAAGAACAGCCATAATGGGTCAGACCAATGGTCCATCTAGCCCTGTATCCTGCTTCCAACAATGGCCAATCCAGGTCACAAGTACCTGGCAGAGACCCAATTAGTAGCGATGCTACCAATCCCAGGGCGGGCAGTGGCTTCCCCCTTGTCCACATACAGTTCAAACTCCTGTTATTGATTTACAAGTGCATTCACTCTGCAGCTCCTCAGTACCTCTCCACTCTTATCTCTCCCTACACTCCTCTCCGGGAACTCTGTTCACTGGGTAAAATCTCTCTTATCTCTACCCTTCTCCACTGCCAGCTCCGTTCCTTTTATCTTGCCGCACCATACGCATAGAATAGACTTCCTGAGTCAGAATGTCAAGCTCAAGTTCTGGCCATATTCAAATCTAGGCTAAAAGACCATTTTTTTAGGCTGCTTTTAACTCCTATCCCCCTATTCACTTGTACAGTACCCTTGTATGTATGTATGTTTTATCTTTCCCACCTTATTAATTCACTTATCTCTTATTTGTCCTGTTTGTCTGACCTGATTAGATTGTATGCTCTGTTGAGAAGGGACTGTCTCTTCCATGTTCAAGTGTACAGCACTGCATATGTCTAGTAGCCTTACAGAAATGATAAGTACTAGGAGGCAATAGATAAGTTAAAAGTGCTGCTTTTAATTCCTAACCGTTATTCACTTGTTCAGAACTCTTATTTTATCATCCTCACTTTAATATTCCCTTATCTCTTGTTTGTCCTGTTTGTCTGTCCTAATTAGATTGTAAGCTCTGTCGAGCAGGGACTGTCTCATGTTCAAGTGCAGCGCTGCGTACGTCTAGTAGCGCTATAGAAATGATAAGTAGTAGTAGTAAGTACTAGTGGTATGTCCATCTCAATAACAGATTATGGACTTTTCCTCCAGGAACTTGTCCAAACCTTTTTGAAACCCAGATACGCCAACCGCTGTATCGAGTTCCAGTTTTTGAGATGGCAAACAGAACTGAATGCAGTACTCAAGGTGAAGTCTCACCATGGAGCAATTACAGAGGCATTATAATATTCGTCGTCTTATTTTCCATCCCTTTCCTAATTATTCCTAGTATCCTGTTTGTTTGTTTTTTGTCTACCTCCGCATACTGGAGCAGAAGGTAAAGGTGCTGGGACTGCTTGATAACAGTGATCATAATATGATCAGATTTGATATCGGCTTTGGAGAAAGTATTCACAGGTAATCCAATATGTTAGCGTTTAACTTTCATAAATGAAAAGAACGGTGAAAAAAAAAACCCCAGAGGAGCAGCTGCGAAGGTCAAAAATTTACATCAGGCAGGGATGCTGTTCAAAAATACCATCCTGGAAGCCCAGGCCAATTACATTCCATCTATTAAGAAGGAAGGAAGACCAAGAGGCGTATTTTCAAAGCCATTAGACTTACAGAGTTTCTTAGTAACCTATGGAACTTTGTAGGTCTAAGTACTTTGAAAATGAGCCCCCAAATGACAGCAGGCATGGCTAAAAAGTGAGGTGAAGGAAGCTATTAGAGCTAAAAGAAAATCCTAAGAAACAGCATAACGAATGTCAAGTCAAATGCAAAGCGCTGATAAGGAAGGCTAAGAGGGACTTTGAAAAAAAAAAGATTGCATTGGAGGCAAAAACACCTAGTAAATTTTTTTTTAGGTATATTAAAAGCAGGAAGCTGGCAAAAGAATCACTTTGACCGCTAGATGACCGAGGGTGAAAAGGGGCAATCAGTGAAGACAAAGCCATAGCAGAGAGATTAAATGAATGCTTCAGTCTTCACCGAGGAAGATTTGGGAGAGATACCGGTGACAGAAATGGTTGTTCCTTGTGATCTTGGCCAAGTCACTTAACCCTCCATTGGCTCAGGTACAAACTTAGATTGTGAGCCCTCCTGGGACAGAGAAATAGCCAGAGAACCTGAATGTGACTCACCTTGAGCTACTACTGAAAAAGGTGGGAGCAAAAAAATCTAAATAAAAAAAAAAATACTTGCAGTTAACTCAGGCCATGTGTTTAGCTCCCCTATTGCAGGGTTCTCATCCCAGGCCAGTTGAGTTTTCAAGATATCCACAACGAATGTGCATGAAATTTGCGTGCATTACCTCCATTGTATTCAAATCTATTTCATGTATATTAATTGTGGGTATCCTGAAAACCTGACTAGCTATCTGTGTCCCAAGGATGGGGTTGAGAACCTCCGGGAACCAGATGAAGTATCCTGTTCACTTTAGGACGGTGTGTTCAACAGCCCCACTAATCCACATGAAGCTGGCTGTAAATCAGCTAAAAATTAACCAGATAAAAAAATAATAAATTAATTAACTGAATTGCTTATCGCTGTACATTGCACCCTCAACATATCAAAGGGCAAATTCCCTGATGAACAGCATGGCCGTGCTGTCAGCAGAGGTCAGAAACAATGGCCTAGACTACATCTCCCACCACATTTCCCTTTGCTTATCCCGTGTCCCATCCCCCTTCCCGCCTCCTCTATCCCTCCTCCAATGCTCACCTACCCTTGCTCTTACCTCTCCTACTCCCTTCACCCTTGCCCATCTCTACCTGCCTATCTCTCTTACTATTCTGCTATACTTAGCTTATATTCTCCGTATCAATACTTTGTAATCCCTATTACTATGTAAGCTGCATTGCAGTGGCGTTCTGTGGTTCACTGCCACCCGGGGCAGACTGCTGCTGCGCGCACCCCCCCCCCCCCCCCCCGGCTGCAGGGTAACACGGCACCCCCACCCAGTCCCTACCTGTCTACCAGCTCCATCCACCCGGCACCTCGCGCGACTCTACACTACTGTAAAAGAAGAAAATCGCCTCGTCGGCCCTTCCCTCACTGTGTCCCGCCCTCTGATGTAACATCCTATTTCCTTGAGGGCGGGACAGAGTGAGGGAAGGGCCGACGAGGCGATTTTCTTCTTTTACAGCAGTGCAGAGTCACGCGAGGCACCACACCACACAGCTGCCGGGTGGACGGAGCTGGTAGGGACTCGCCAGCAGAGCACCCCCACACACCCTTGGTACGCCACTGCCGCATTGAACCTGCTTTGAGTGGGAAAGTGCAGGGTACAAATGTATTAATTAATAAATACATAAATAATATGCAATATAAATGGAAATTGCAGCCCTCTAGCAGGGTTGTTATAAAGGGGAAGATTCTATATATTGCACCTAAAAATATCAACGCTGAAATATCAACTAAGCGTATTCTATCGATTATAGAAAACACTTGGTTGATATTTCAGTGCCTAAATCTACATGCATCCATTCACCCCAACGAAAATGTGGCATAAATCACAGTGAGTAGATTTAGGAGCCCTGGGCCGTATTCTATAACTAGGCGTCTGAATTCCAGAACACCCACGAAATGCCCATTTCCCCACCCCTTTTTGCCTGCGCACATGAGAAGTTTGGCGCCCATCGTTACAGAATACGCTTAGCGAGTTGTGCGCCTAAATTCTAATCAGTGCCAATTACTGCTCATTATTGCTTGTTACGTGCTGTTACCAGCGCTCATCAACTTGCTAAGTTAGGCGCATTGTTATAGAATCAGTGCAGATCTCTACGCACGCCGCAGAGAATCCGGGAGATGAGGGTTTAGAATGGGACCCCTCAAGGTGCAATATGTATTTTTTTTGTTAATTTCCCTCTCCCATTATCCAAAGTTCTAGGTGGACTACAAATTAAAACAATTATTACTATTATTTATTACATTTGTACCCCGCGCTTTCCCACTAAAGCAGGTCCAATACGGCTTACATAGAATTGGGATTACATAATATTGATAGAGAAAATATAAGTAAAGTATAGTAGAATAAGAAGAGAGGTTGGTAGATAGGGAGAGGTAAGGGTGAAAGGAGTAGGAGAGGTATAAGCTACTTAGCATTTCTATAGCGCTGCCAGGGTTACGCAGCGCTGTACAAGTTTAAGATGGGGAAGGACCGTCCCTGCTCAAAAGAGCTTACAATCTAAAGGTTACAAACTATGTAGTCAGTGTAGGTATCATGAGTGGGGAGGGTGGTTAGGTGCCAAAAGCAAGGGAGAAGAGATGGGCCTTAAGTAAGGACTTGAAGATGGGCAGGGAGGGCGCATGGCGTATGGGCTCGGGAAGTCTGTTCCAGGCGTAAGGTGATGCGAGGCAGAAGGGGCGGAGTCTGGAGTTAGCGGTGGTGGAGAAGGGTACAGATAGGAGTGATTTGGCCTGAGAGCGGAGGTTACGGGTGGGAACATACGGGGAGAGGAGGGTAGAGAGGTAATGGGGGGCTGCAGATTGAGTGCACTTGAAGGTCAATAGGAGGAGCTTGAACTGTATATGGTAGCGGACCGGGAGCCGGTGAAGCGACTTGAGGAGAGGGGTGATATGAGAGTATCGGTTCACGCGGTAGATAAGACGTGCGGCGGAATTTTGGACAGATTGAAGGGGGGATAGATGGCTAAGCGGGAGGCCAGCGAGAAGAAGGTTGCAATAGTCAAGACGAGAGGTAACGAGTGAGTGCACAAGGGTTCGGGTGGTCTGTTCAGAGAGGAATGGGCGAATTTTGCTAATATTATAGAGGAAGAAGCGACAGGTCTTAGCTGTCTGCTGGATGTGGGCAGAGAAGGAGAGGTCGGAGTCGAAGATGACTCCGAGATTGCGGGCTGAGGGGACGGGGAGGATGAGGGCATTGTCAACAGAGACGGGAAGAGGGGAAGAGGGTTTGGGTGGGAAGACAAGCATGGGGTAGGTGGGCATAGAAGGAGAGGTAATATAGGCGGGAGGGGGATGGGACACAGGATAGACATAGGAAATTTAGCTGGTAGATGTAGTTTGTATCGTTGTCGTTGACTCCTGGATATGTGTTGGGTAAATGGGTTAATAGGATTAGTTTGGGTCATTTGGGTAGGCTTGCTTGAACAGATGGGTTTTTAGAGATTTAAGAAAGGGCAGATATTCACTGATTGATCGGATAGGTCTGGGGAGAGCATTCCGGAATTGGCTGCCTAAGAAGGAGAAGTTGGATCCATAAAAGGTTTTGTACTTGAGTCCTTTGCAATTGGGATAATGCAGGTTGAGGTAAGTTCGCGAAGTTTCAGACATGCTTCTGGTTGGAAGGTCAATCAGATTGAGCATATAGTGCGGAGATTCTCTGTGGATGATCTTGTGGATTATTGTGTGGACCTTGAAGCTGATTCGTAATACCTACTAATTACTAATGAACAATGTACATAACAATGGGGCCCTTGTACTAAAATACTTTACTAAGATTTAGAATGAACATGGCTTAACGTGGGATTTTCCCAAATGTTAACTACAAATAAAATGCAGCACTTTCTAGGGCACTTGTCACTTTTGTTTATTCTGGTTGGGAGCTGTTTTCATTAGCATGGGGTGCCTGCTAGGAGTTAACGTGGGAGCTGACATATTCCGATGAATAAATTCAGAATAAAATACTTCTGTCTACCTTTATTGTCTGGGCATTTTATTTTTTTCCATTTGCTTTGGGCCCAGAGTCTCTCTTCTGCTTGTCTCATTGTTTTTTTTTACCCCCGTCTTTCCAGGGTCTCCTGTCCATTTTACATTTCTTCTCTCTCCATGTTCCTATGCATCCTGTCCAGAATCTCCCCTCTGTGTCTATTATTCCCCATGCAGAGGGTGACTAAACACTTTTTTTTTTATTATTGTTGTTTCAAGCTGAAATCAAATGTGCAGCCAAAATTTGTCTCTTGGTTTTGGCTGAAACTGAAGCCAAAACGGAAGCTGATCCCGTTCCCAATCTGTAGCAGCCTCCACTCCCTCCTCCTCCCGAACAAGGCCAAATTCAGATTTTGGGTCAGTTTTGGTGCTGAAACTCAAATCAAAATTAGGTTGACCTCTACCCCCCTATGTTCAGCATCTGTCCTCTTGGTGTCCCTATCCTCCTCCCCCCATGTGTCCCTGTCCCTTCTCATGTCCAACTTCTCTCCTCTTCCTCATTCACCTCTACCTCAACAGGCCCAGAATCTCTCCCTTTCTCTCCTCCTGCCCCCACTCCAGGGCCAACATTGCTTTCTCCTCTTTACTGCACCCCCCCCCCTCCCTCCCTCCCTCAGTTAACTTCTGGGTGACCACTGATACCCACATATTTAATTCCGGGAGGTATGTGTGTCCCGGCATTGAATATCCCAAGATCAATTTAGCCTGCAGCTCCGACGGCACACACCAGCACAGGCTGAATATCAGGTGGTCAGTGTCCCCCCCTTTGGTTATAGTTCCTATAGGGAGCACTTTTGTTAGAGAAGGATCATCTCTTTTCAAGATCTTGAAGACCAGTGTAAGCATTTTTACTCTCCAGGCACTGTGGAGGTCTCTCAGTATCTGATGCCCTGATGATCAGAAGCAAAAGTGGGCGATAAAAGTTATTAGCATCACCCGTGATTGCTCCCCTCCCATGATTAGAGTCGGTGAGCACGTGAACCAATGAACTTGACGGCTCTTACCGCAAGTAGCATGCAAAACAGGGCATCATCTATTCCATCCCAGTGCTCAGCAGGAAACGTGTCAACCGTTGGTACTGCTCCTGCAGCAAACCCTACACCTCCTTAGAGCTGGCGTTAGGGTTTGCGGAGCATTGGGGAGCTCTGTTCAGCATACATTTCCATGCTTACAAACCTCCTCTAAATCCCCCCAACAAGTGTCCCTGGTGGCTCAGTGACCTTCTCGCCCCTCCCCCGACAACCCCCCCCCCCCCCCAACACAAGGGCACAAGGGTCAGGAGGTCCAATGGACCTCTAGCCCTCCTATTCCCCCCTCCCCCAACACTGAAAAATGTCCCTGGTGGCCCAGTGGGCAACCCTACTCCAAGTGCCCCCCAAATCTCCTGTACCTTTAGAAAGGAGGAAGGAGTATCACTCCCACCTCTTGGGTCACCGCATTCAAAATGGTAGTGCTCTGCCCAGTGCATCCTGGGATGCACAGGGAGGGGGTTTCAATATCATATAAGGGAAAAATATAGTGCTCCAGGAGAAGGGAGTGCTAGTCTCTACTCCCCTCTAAAGGTACGGGGGGGGGGGGGGGGGAGAGGGGGCACTAAGCCATCAGGACAGGTGGGCCACCAGGGACATTTTTTTTGTGTTGGGAAGCTAGAGGTCCGCTGGTCCTCCAGCCCCCTGTGCCCTTGTGTCAGCGGGAGGTAGCCACTAGGCCACTTATCTGGGGAGGGGGGGGTTAGGGGGGCTGGAGGTCCATCAGACCTCCAGCCCCTTGCATGTGTGTGTGTGTGGGGGGAGGGGGGAAACCTCCTGTTTGAGAGGTACAGGCTTTTTTTTTTTACACAGCCCAGACCTGTCAAACAACTTCTGCGGGACGATTGTGCCTTAGGCGAATGCCCAGGCACAAGCCTCCAGCAGAAGTCTTACCACGATCAAAACTAATAGCACACATAAATTTGCATGATATTAGTTTTGATAATCGGGACTTTAATTCCCTGCGCTGTTCCGGTGCTAATTGTTCAGCACAGGAAGAATATAGGCAGCTACATTTCAAACGAGCTACAAAGCTGAAATTAACAAGTTAGCATGATTCAAATAGATGGCATTACAATAATCAGCTCCAGTCGGTCTGAAAGCTTGCAAAACAGAGGCCAGGCCACATAGCTGGAGAGAATGTTTCACTGTTCTTATCAGTTTCAGTTTATGAAAAGCAACAGCTGTAATCTGCACTTTCACATCCATTTAATGGAGAGTTTAGCCCCGGTTTCTGGACTCGGAGGTGAAGCTGAAAGGTTACATTTGCCAGATGAAGCATCAGAAGCCAGAGTGCGAGTGATCCATAGTTCTTAGTGTTCTTTAAATCCAGGGCAGGTTTTTCTTGACCGACTAGGCATCCATGGCCTGAATATATCCAGTGAAGGTAGACCATGCTGACACTTTATTGGGTTGCACGGATAGGAACAGCTGCATGGCGTCTGCATGAAGCCTGCATTTCGTGCCAAAGGTTGTGAGCAATTTTCCTACAGGCTGAACATAAATATTAAACAGAATCAAGGAAAGCACTGAGTGTGGGGGATCTCCAGCATTGAAAGGTTTCTCATCCACACACGTGTTAGAAATTGTCTGTCTGAAGAGTAGCCTAATGGTTAAAGTGGTGGGCTGGGAATCATAGAAGCCAGAATTCAAACCCTATTGCTGCCTCTTGGGATATTGGGCAAGTCACTTCAATTTAGGTCTTTTATTTATGGTTCATTTCTACCCCACATTTTCCCACCAATGCAGGCACAATGTGGCTTCCATGAATTACAAAAGTAGAGAGATACAACACATGAATTGTACAGTAGAATAAAGATAAAATGCTAACAGCAATTAGCAATTAAACAGCAGAATTACTGATGGAATACACTTTTTCAAAAAGGTATGTTTTCAGCAGCTTCTTCAAAAGATGGTGGTCAGCTTGCGATTTTAGGTACAGGGAAAGAGCATTCCAAGTCTTCGGGCAGGAGTAGTGGAAAGTAGAGGCAAAAAGAAGCTTGTATTTAACACCCCTGCAAGATGGGTAATGTAGTTGTAGAAAGGTGCGTGCTGTTGAGATGGCATTTCTTGGTAGGAGATCTATTAAAGGGATCATGTATTCCGGAGCTAATCCGTACATTATTTTATGTGTCAAAGTGCAGATCTTGAATGTGATTTGTTCTCTCACAGGTAGCCAGTGTAGATTGAAACTTAGGGGCTGCACAGGAACCATGCGCGATTTGCCCAAGATGAGTCTCGCAGCAGTATTCTGGGCAGTCTGGAATTTTCTCAGTAGATGCTCCTGGCAGCCTGCATAAATCCCACTGCAGTAGTCCAGGTGAGACAGAACTAACCAGTGAACGAGTGTACGGAAGAGCTCTCTGGTGAGACAAAACTTAACAAGCCGCAGCCTCCACATTGCATAGAACATCCGCTTGGTGACCGCTCGCACTTGCGGATCCAGGTGCAGGTGAGGGTCCAGCTCAACATCCAGAAGTCTAAGGCTCTGTGAAATTGGGAGAGTCTGGCCTTTAATGACAAGGGAGCTTGAGGAAAATCTGGCATGGACAGACAAGAGCACAAGACACTGAGTTTTGTCTTTGTTTAACTTAAACCGGAATACCTCAGCCCAACGTTCCAAGATGGAAAAACTCTCTTCGATCAAACCTGTGACTTCATCTAATGAGGAATGGAAGGGGATGGAGATGGTGATGTCATCTGCGTAGATAAATGGATTCAGGCCTAGGTTTGCTAGTGCGGTTGCAAGGGGAAACAGCATGATATTGAATAGCGTTGGAGAAAGGGGCGAACCTTGTGGAACCCCACAAGCAGCTTTCCAAGGTGCTGAATGAACATAAGTGGGACAAGCAGTTACAGATTTATAATTAAAACATTGGGTGAATATGTTCTTATTGGTTAGATATAGTGTTATAAAGCTTTATACAGTAAGATTATAGTCTGTGTTAAATTAGATATTTCTAAAGTTCATAGGGGATGGATGATTGGTGAATGTTATATTGCAGTCTTTGGGAATAAGAAGGTTTTTAGTTTAACCCTTCACTGCCTCGGGTACAAACTTAGTGGGCCTTTTACAAAAGCACGCTAGTGTTTTTAGTGCCTTTGTAAAAGACCCCCTTAGTAACATAGTAGATGACGGCAGAAAAAGACCTGCATGGTCCATCCAGTCTGCCCAACAAGATAAACTCATATGTGCTACTTTTTGTGTATACCTGACCTTGATTTGTATCTATCATTTTCAGGGCACAGACCACAGAAGTCTGCCCAGCACTAGCCCCGCCTCCCAACCACTAGCCCCGCCTCCCACCACCAGCTCTGCCACCCAATCTCCGCTAAGCTTCTGAGGATCTATTCCTTCTGAACAGGATTCGTTTATGTTTATCCCATGCATTTTTGAATTCCGTTACCGTTTTCATCTCCACCACCTCCCGCGGGAGGGCATTCCAAGTATTCACCACTCTCTCCGTGAAAAAATACTGACATTTTTCTTGAGTCTGCCCCCCTTCGATCTCATATCGTGCTCTCTAGTTCTACCGCCTTCTTAGATTGTAAGTCCTCCGAGGAAGGGAGATAACCTCCTGAACCTGAATGCAACCCACCTGAAAAAGATGCAAGCTAAATCCAGATTCCATAACCGACTTTAACCACAGGAGAATGAAATTACTGGTGTCCAGTTATCTTAGGCGATAATTTGATTTCCTGATCACTAGTCAAAACTATGAATTTAATTAGTGCAATTAAACTTTTTGTCTTATTTTTGTTCACTAACGCTTTGGTGTGTCAAAGGCTGATGAGATATCTAACAGGACCATTGAGATTGTTCCCTCATCTCATCTGGTTCACAACACAAGGCAAAAAGCCCAGAGACGCTTGCAAAATCCAGACCGGATACAGCCGACACCAGGATCTTCTATGAGAGGAGCAAGGTCTACCCAGCGCTGGATCACAGAGAAGAGGGGGAGGGAACCAGCACTGTTTTCAAACTTGAACTTATGCCCAATACAGTGACTGCAAAAACAACCCCACCTCTTTAGGTGGGGTTGTTTTTGGCACTTTGACTGTGTCTATTTCTGGCTGTGTTAATTTTGCAATGTGTGTTCTAAATCTTTCTAAGGCTAAGTGCGCCCTCTTGTGGTGGACTGGTGTTCAAAATGTCACCGAGGGCTCCTTGCTCAAAGTAAACTGAGCGTGCATCGCTCTATTTAGACTGGTTTTAGACTGTCTAAATGAAATGTTATTTTTCAGGGAATGCACAGGCTTTCGGCCGCTGCTTTACCGTGCATGGAATATACACACAAACCAGGACTTGTAGCCACCAACTCAAAGACAGTGCTTGAATCAGTTCACACCAGTATAATCTAATAGAAATTTTTATGTATGTAGAGTACCCTCAGATATTTACCACTATTACTGCAGTCAATAATGCTGCTACAAAGTGGCATAGCACTTCTTTCATCGGGTAACTCTAACAAATTATCGTGCATGGAAGCAGTGCCCGAAAGTCTTATGCTCGCTAGTATTGAAATGAGCTCATTAGCAATTTCCTCCAATGCTCAGAAAAATACCTCTGTCCTAACGGCTAGGAACCACCAACAACTTTGACCTGTCAATAGTGTCTGGTGCTAACTTTCCTGTCAGTGCCTGAGCGTCGATTGGCTCAGGCACTGACAACATGGCAACACACCACTGACCCTTACTCCCAAACCCTTTCCCGAGCCTCCCCCTCTAACCTCAAAAGAAATTCCCAGGGGTCCAGTGGATCCCTCCTGCCCCCCAACCAACCTTAAGTTGTAGTTCCTTTTCCTTTAATCCTTTCATTGTTTGTTGACCGTTTTGATTTTATGAAAGGCGGAATATTAGACTAAATAATCCCCAGTGGTCTGGTGGGCCCCTGGCTGGGCTGAGCTCGACCGCCTAGTTGCCACTGGCCCTGGTGATCTAGTGGAATTTCCTTCCCCGTCCCAGAGCCCTCCAAATACCTTTCGTAGGAGACAGGAGTACTACCTACTCCCTCCTCCAGCCCCCTCTCTTCCCATGACATGTGGCCTCCTCCGCTCTCTCCCCTTGCTCAGAAGAAATTTAAAACTCAAGTAACGGTCAGTGTGAGCCGAGCTGCAGCCAGTGGAAGGCCTGGCCAGGGTACGGCAGCGCAGCAGCATGTCCGGTTACTCGCTGAATCTGCGCATCTTATGGCCTCTGTACAGCGCTCTGGAGCCTCTACCACACTCGAGAGAGCGAGTCCATGTCCAGCCCCCACCTCTTTTTCCTCCAACTCCCCTCCTCCCCCCACTGGTCCAGCCTTTACTCCCCCCTCCCCTCCCCCCCCCACCCCCGTGTCACTCAAGGATGTTTTGGTGTCACTTACATTTTCCCCACAGGCAGCCAGTTGTGATTCACCAAGGCCAGCTCCGTGGCCTACCTCTTGCCAAGTGCTGCCCTCTCTCTATTGCAACTTCCTGTTTGATGCTAAGCAGGAAGTTGCAGTAGAGACGGAGGGACGACAGGAAGAAGGCCACGAAGCTGGCCTGTGTGAATCGCTGATGCTGCTGGCTGACTGCAGGAAAGTGCAACTCCAACACCTGAATGACACCCGTTTTACCGTTCCCGCATCTGTGGTAATTTTTTTTAGAGTGATGCCATTACTGAGGATTTACCGTGGTATATTCACGGTAACAGTAACTATGTCATTCTCTATGAATGACAGACTGAGGGGGGAGGAGCAGTCAGACTGAGAGACAGCTGGTAATGGTAAGGGTGCACTCACCCAGAGTGTGTGTGTATGTGTGTGTGTGGGGGGGGGGGGGGGGTTTGCAAGGATAGCGGTGCAAATGTAGGGGGGCACATACATGGCAGCCCAGGTGGGGGGAGGGGAGCAGCCCTGCCCTGGGCCCAGCTGTGTCTCTCAGTGGCCAGGTTGGGACACAGGTGGAAATGCCCTGGTAGACGATTCCACAGCAAAGGACCGTCTGCAGAAAATATGGCTGCCTTCGTCTCTGCATAATGAACATTTCGCAACCCAGATATGTCCAGCTTCTTGAGATTTTTTTTATTTTAAAGAATGCACTGGCTACTGGAGCTCCCGTACCTGAGAAAAGCAGCAAGAGCTTTCAGCATAAATCGCTCGGTGAAATCATTTGAGAATTTTAAAGTGGACCCTGGAGCCAGTGTTAACTGCTTCAGCACCGGGGCTGTGTGCAAATTTAGAGATCCCGGTAACCAATCTAGCTGCCATGTTACCTTAACTGCCAAAACGTAAACGTGTCAGGACCAAAAAAGGATAGGTTGACCTGAAGGATGGGTGAATAACTGAAAGGTGAAGGGGGAGGTGTTTCAGTGAGAAAAAAAAGTGGAAAGGATAACAGTTGTAGTAATCAGAACTGAACTTTATTTTGTCAAATGTTTCAAAACATTCTGATTAAGTAAAACAAGTAGAAAAAGCAAGTATGGTCATAGCTCTGGGAATGCTTTCCAACACAACTCGGGTGGGTCATGAGTGTGATGTGTGGAGGCCTGTGTATGGTTGCGTATGCATGTGGATCTGTCGGGAATATCAGGACACTTAATATGTAGGAGGGGTGTGTTTATGTGAAAATCTGACACATTCTTCACTCAGGAGTAAAAGGAGATTAGTGGAGGGTCTCAGGGATTGGCTGATTCTGTTCGTACTGGCTCTAATTCCAAAATGGCTGCCAAAACCTAGCAGCCATTTTTACTATGGAGATGGCATAGGTTGGATCAAGTGGAGTCTGGGAGGGGGCTTCATCTGTTCAAGGGGGAGGGGGAGTAAGTAAGAGGGAGCTCTGCCTGTTCAGGGGCAGCAGTAGGACACCAGAGGGAGGGAGGGAATGGCAGGAACGCAGGACACCACAGGGGTGGGAAGGAAACAAAGCAAGATTCAATTTATGATGCCTTTTGTTTGGCCAAAAAAGGTCAGGTTCATGTTAGAGTATATATATATGGTAATACTGTTTTGACTCCCAAATCTGAGCAGCTGATTTAACCCCGGTATCTAACTTTAGACCTATGCATGACCAAACTAGTAGGACCCCCCCCCCCCCCCCCCCCCGTTTTCTTCCTACTATCTACCTATCTTGAATCCTTCGATTGTCTATGTCTATCTCAAATTGGTTTCAGGAAGGGATAGGACGACTTCCCTATGAGGAAAGGCTAAAGCGGCTAGGGCTCTTCAGCTTGGAGAAAAGGCGGCTGAGGGGAGATATGATAGAGGTCTATAAAATAATGAGTGGAGTTGAACGAGTAGATGTGAAGCGTCTGTTCACGCTTTCCAAAATTACTAGGACTAGGGGGCATGCGATGAAGCTACAATGTAGTAAATTTAAAACAAATCGGAGAAAATATTTCTTCACTCAACGTGTAATTAAACTCTGGAATTTGTTGCCAGAGAATGTAGTAAAAGCAGTTAGCTTAGCAGGGTTTAAAAAGGGTTTTGATGGCTTCCTAAAGGAAAAATCCATAGACCGTTATTAAACGGACTTGGGGAAAATCCACTATTTCTGGGATAAGCAGTATAAAATGTTTTGTACTTTTGGGGGATCTTGCCAGGTATTTGTGACCTGGATTGGCCACTGTTGGAAACAGGATGCTGGGCTCGATGGACCTTTGGTCTTTCCCAGTATGGCAATACGTATGTACTTATGACCTTACATAGTACAGAATCACTGCTATTCGGACCTGTCTCAGAGGCTAAGTAATATCGATTACTGTGATTCAATACTTTTAGGCCTTCCTGTGGTAGCGTGATTGAGAGCCGGCTGCCAGAAGTTTCCTTTAAGCATCTTTACTATAAGGTTAAGGTTATTAAGGGAATAATCTTCCTTTTTTTCACGTATTATTTTCTTTTTCCTCTAGTGGTTTATGTTATCTCTACGAAGATTGATACATGTCCTCGATTCGTTTTCCCGTACTTCGTGCCTCTCCCGGTGCATCCACTTTGGTGAAGGCCTTATTATGTGGTTTCTTATTCATGTCTTGTAGAGGGTCTCCCTCCCCCCACCCCATGTACAGCTTCCTCAGAGCTCTATAGTTTCAGCCTATTTTCTGTGGCTCCCCTTCCATGTCCTAATAACTTCTGCTTTTGGTGTCCTATCCCCAGTGAAATGTTTTTGAAAATGGTAATCAGGGAGGCCAAGAATATCCTTACGTTACCCTCTTGTTATTTTCTTTCTTAAATATGAAGGGGGGAGGGGTCGAGACATGTGAATTCCAGAAAAGTGGCGAGTTCTGCATTCCACCTCTTCTTTTATGACTGAATCCTGCTGCCAAGAAACTGATCCCTCCACATTTTCTCCCTCGCCACACTCACCCAAGTTATAAAGCCAGCTATTTATTTATAAATCTTTCCATATCCTCTCTTTCTGGCACAAAGCTATTTCGGGATGGTCTACAAATCAAATGAACATAGAATACATTAAAAATAAAATCATAAACCTGCCAAGTGAAACTTTACCTCTGTGCCCAGACATTCACACGGTACTGGGGAAACCAGACGTGTTCTGACAGGCTGAAGTACCAGGAGACTGGAAACGCTGTGCATTTAATGTGCTCGTATACAGATGTTTTCCACATGAGGCATTTAACACTGACTATTTTATGGATGCGCAAAAAACATGGGTGTTCTATTATGTTTCAACTATGCTTTCTTGGAGACATGATTATAAGGGGTCTATAAGAAACAAAGTTCTCTACTATACCACGTATTTTTCACTTTGCTTTGTTATTGTTGCTATGTATCGATTTTATAAAAAGATTTAAATATAAACTAAGCCCTCTTAGTTAGAATACCCTGCTTTATCTGTACGTAACTCTTTTAAGTATGGATTTGTAAAGAAGGGTAATTAAATCCAGCCCTCACAGGCCTCCTCCACTGTGCTCAGCATCCACTTGATCAGGGCCGCTGAGAGGGGGGAGGGGCAAAACCCTCTGGGCCCGGCCTCCAAGGGAAGGCCCAGCGCCGGTGAGCTTCTTCCTGCCTGCCTGCTTCCAGGTCTGTCTCTCTCCTGCTCCTGTGTGTCATCCGAATAACTCAAGTTATCATGTTAACACAATCATCTGGATCCCGGCACACAGAAGCAGGAGACACACAGACTGAGGGAGGAGAAGTCAGACCATAAAACCTCCTTGAATCATACATGGGAAGGTAAGGAGGAAGGCGGTAGTGGACCCCGCGAGTGTGAGGAGCGCAGGGGGGTCAGCGGTCCTACCTTGGGCCTAGCTGTGTCTCTCGGCGGCCCTGCACTTGACGGGCGAGTCCCAGTCTGGTTATAAGAACGGGTAAAGGAGGAACTGCCAGATTTTGACACTACGCAGACCTCTGGAGCAAGTTCTTAAGGACAATTACACAGACAAAAAAGGCAGATTTATGTGTTTTTAGTAATAAATTATACCAGAGATCAAACATAACATGTGCGACAAAAAGGTCCTTCCCTTTCCTCTTCCCATACAGCAGCTGGGACATGACAGATGTGGAGGAGGGTCCTTAAACGTGCCGGGGCTTCTTCACACTGTTTTCTGGCCCATTCACTGCTGGCCGCTTCTTCAGTCCTTTCACTTTCCTCGTCTGGAGCTTGCCCAGGTCTTGTTTCTGCATGTGAATACGGCCGTAAGTTGTGCCAAAAGTATCCCGAGAAATGTTCTTCTTTTTCTTTGGCTAAAACATTAAAAGAAGAAATGTTTAGTTTACGGGTCCTGAGCGAGTTAAAAGCCTTTTGGTCTCTGCTTCCATATATCCCTGCTTGCCAATAATGGAACTTCCATGTACAAGTCGGATAAATCAAAAGCAACTGGTTTACTTCATTGGCATCTTCTGTACTGCTTTGTCCGATAGACAAGTCTAGCCAGTTTACAAACTAAAATAACTATGGGAACAGAACTCCAATTGTCAGATAGGAAACAACAGCAGCATTTATACTGTATACAAAAGAAGTCTTACTAAAAAATTTCATCTTCAAATAATCAAATTGAAAAGTAATAAAAAATATATTATTAACATTTGTATAGCGCTACCAGACACACGCAGCGCTGAACACCTGACACAGAGAGACAGTCCCTGCTCAATAGAGCTTACAATCTAAAAATACAGACAAGACAATTAAGGGTGAGGAAAGTACTGGGTGAGAAGAAGCAAGGATAGGGGAAATGAGTAGTGATTAGGAGCCAAAAGCAGTGGTGAAAAGGTGGGTTTTCAGCATAGATTTGAAAACAGGTAGAGATGGAGCTCAGGAAGTCTATTCCAGGCATAAGGTGCCGCGAGGGAAAAGGAACGAAGCCTGGAGTTAGCAGTGGAGGAGAAGGGGGACGACAAGAGAGATTTGTCCAGTGAGCGGAGTTCACGGGGAGGAATGTAGGGAGAGATGAGAGTGGAGAGGTAATGGGGGGCTGCAGAGTGGATGCATTTAAAGCTCAGTAAGAGAAGTTTGAACTGTATGCGGAAGCGGACAGGGAGCCAGTGAAGTGACTTGAGGAGTGGGCTAGTGTGGGTATAACAATTTTGGTGGAAAATAAGTCGTGCTGCAGAATTTTGGACAGACTGGAGAGGAGAGAGATGGCTGAGTGGAAGACCAGTGAGAAGCAAATTGCAGTAATACAAGCGAGAAGTGACAAGGGTTTGGATAAGGGTTCTGGTAGCGTATTCAGAGAGGAAGGGGCGAATTTTGCTAATGTTGTAGACAAAGAAGCGACAGGTTTTGGCGATCTGTTGAATATACGCAGAGAAGAAGAGAGAGGAATCAAAGATGACTCCAAGGTTATGAGCCGAGGAGACAGGGAGGATGTGAGAGCCATTAACAGAGATAGAGAATGGGGGAAGAGGGGAGGTGGGTTTAGGGGGGAAAATGAGAAGTTCAGTTTTGGCCATGTTCAGTTTCAGGTGGCAGTGTGACATCCAGGCAGCTCTGTCGGTCAGGCAGGCTGAAACTTTGGCCTGGGATTCAGCAGTAATGTCAGGTATGGAGAGGTAGAGCTGAGTGTCGTCGGCATAAAATAAAATACAAATTAAGTGAGATGCAAGGCCTATTTCTCAGGCCCCTCTCTCTCATTTAGTCAAAATGCAAAATTAAAAATGAATTTTCACAGCTGGTTTAAATTTTTATAACAAGGTTTTTTTGCCTGAAGCAAAAGTGTCAGGTCTATTCCATAGGGCTGATGCAACTAAGAAGAAAGCTTATAAAACCTTCCCTCAAAGATCAGAAGTTTGAATGCAGGAGGACTAGGATAAATGTTGGAGAAGGGTTTCCTAAGTGGGGGTCACGACCCTCCTGGGAGTTCAATTCCTGACCTATTCACGTAATTCATGCTAGAACTGAATCCATCCTTAGAACAGGAAAAGGGGGGGGGGGGGGCTCCAAGGGTCATATGAACCAGTGAACATTAGTTGGTAAGCCAGAAAGTATGATGGATGGGGCCCAAACCAAGAAGTCTGGTTTCCCTTTAACAGCTGCTCACAACTGGGGCTAAATTCTCTCTGCTGATTAATCAGAGCACACAATCCTGACTCAAATCACAAGCATCTTTGTAAAAGCAGTGCCAAAAATTCCCAACACTCAGTTCTGAGAGATGAGGACATCGCTGTGGGTAAGTAACATTATTTTACTCTGAGCTTGGTAACTTAAAGATTAGGGTTTAAAAGAGGAATTGTAGGACATTGATAAACACAGTTAGAATTTTAACATAAAAAAAAAGCAAGCAAACGTATTAGCTAGTCTCCATACCCTTTTCCCCATAGTTTTAAAACTTGAAGTTTCTGTCCCAGCATTAACAGATAGTCTCTAAAAGGCACAGAAGGGTCCAGTTGTCCTCACTCCCACCCACCCCTACCTCAACTCTTCACTTAAAGTCAATTACTCTAATTAAGACAACAAGAGGGGAATTTTCAATTTGAATTAGAGTTTGAATTACATTTGTTTCTAAGAAGCAAACCCTAAATAAATTACAAATTACAACAGTCATAAGATCATTATATTCACCTGATATCCATAGTACTTAAGAAGTTTTAATTGAACAACTGCAGACAGTAGTCCAGCAGCGAGAGGGGTGCTATGCTTTGTTCCAAATCATCCTACACAAAATTTAAAGCAGCGCTAAAAACACTGTTTATAGTTCAAATTAGTAATGTATGTATTATCTTATTTTAACTGTTTTTTACTTTCTACAGTAACTGAAATTGTTTTTATTGTAAACGGCATGGATGTCATTTTTAGCCGTTTGCGGTTTATTGAGATTTTATAAATAAAATATTTATCCATTTATATATGTTTAAGTCATATCATAAACATACCGCAAGGATCAAAACATATAAATCCCATATACATCATAACAATGCCTCAAGATATTACCCCACGTCCCCGTACTCTCTCCCATTCAATACCTACCCACAGATAAAAACTGTCTACCCCATCGCTTACTTGCTATTATTCTATCAACATAGTTATTCCCCTACACCACATCCTTTAGTTTCTACTCCCCAAAGGCGACTGATCTGACTCTGTCTTCCTAATCTATTCACAATATAACCCATAATCGTATTGTAAGAAACTGTATTTCCATCATTCACAATGTATTGTAAGCCACACTGAGCCCGCAAATAGGTGGGAAAATGTGGGATTCAAATGCAATTAAATAAATAAATAAATACATACCTGTAATGTTTGTATTTTATTATGCAATATTTGTACGTTATATGTAGTAATATAATATTGTTTATCCTTCTGAACTTTTCTCAGATACCATTGTACTACGGATAAAGGCGGAGCCCAAAACGCAGCTGGGTCGGATGGTTTAACATCTACAAAAACTCGTTTGCAGGCCTTGGACTGTTTTGTCTACATGCAGCTCTATTCTGGCCTATTCCTACATGCTAGGATTTGCCTCACTTTGATCATCTTTTCTACTCTGGCCTGTCAAAAAAAAACAACCACTAGGTTGTCTGCAGCTCCAACAGTGCTTAGGATGCTGAATTGAGGAGAAGGGGCTTTGTGGAGGTGGGGGAGAAGCAGGCTGTGAGGACTGAAGATACATACTGTTAGCGGTGGGTGGGGGAGGGCTTGGTGGAGGTGGGGGAGAAGCAGGCTGTGAGGATTGAAGATATATACTGTTAGCGGTGGGTGGGGGAGGGCTTGGTGGAGGTGGGGGAGAAGCAGGCTGTGAGGATTGAAGATATATACTGTTAGCGGTGGGTGGGGGAGGGCTTGGTGGAGGTGGGGGAGAAGCAGGCTGTGAGGACTGAAGATACATACTGTTAGCGGTGGGTGGGGGAGGGCTTGGTGGAGGTGGGGGAGAAGCAGGCTGTGAGGACTGAAGATACATACTGTTAGCGGTGGGTGGGGGAGGGCTTGGTGGAGGTGGGGGAGAAGCAGGCTGTGAGGACTGAAGATACATACTGTTAGCGGTGGGTGGGGGAGGGCTTGGTGGAGGTGGGGGAGAAGCAGGCTGTGAGGACTGAAGATATATACTGTGAGCGGTGGGTGGGGGAGGGCTTGGTGGAGGTGGGGGAGAAGCAGGCTGTGAGGACTGAAGATATATACTGTGAGCGGTGGGTGGGGGAACCTGAAAGTAGTGGAGTGAGGCCACTGCCAATAATGAGCAGAGCAGAAAGACTGCTGAACTGAATACTGCGTCAGGGATAAAGCAGATAATGATCTGGGGTACAGCCAGGTTTTGCACCTTTAACCAAGATGAATATGATAATTAAGAGGCACCCTACTAGTGGTGGAGGGGCTTCTGTGTTTCAATGACTCAGAGGGCTATGCTGAAGGGTTACCCATATCTGACAGGCCTCTGAGGAGAAACCAGACAAAGAGTGTCCCAAACTGGGAGAGTGGTAAGATGGTGACCTGAAGTTCGTATGCCCAGCTGCCCTCTGAAGTTTTGTCTTCTTTTATTTATTTATTTATAACTTTAAAATTACATACCAAAGCAAAGCTTTGTCAAGAAATAACACAATAATGTCAATAACAGTAATCATTATTTGGGAAAATCCCATAGGAAACTATTAATCTTCATAGTCCTCTACTTGGGGAGACTGAAATGAAACCTTACAAGAGGATAAGGATATTTAACAAAGAAATATAAAATTATAGTACAAGTATGGCATCAGGTTGTCACTAATAAACACATATAGTCCGCTCTGTTGGATCCTTATGGGGGGTTAGGTAGCCTTGCATTCAAAAATGAACGAAGTTGAAGAGGCTCAAAGAAATGATAAGTCTTATTTTCATAAGAAACTACACATTTGCAAGGAAATCGGAGCTGGAACTTAGCTCCTTTCTGTACTGTCTCTTGTCTCATCATCAGGAATTTTTTCCTCCGTTCCTGTGTGGTTCTCGATACATCTGGAAATAGTTGGAATCGTTCTCCCAGAAAGACCATAGAAGAGGTTTGTCTCAGATATTGCCTCAGAATAGCTTCCTTATCCGCCAAAAAAACAAAAGATACCAACAAAGTGGATCTATACTCAACCACTTCTTGTGATTGCTCGAGCAGCGCAGATACATCTAAATGTTCCAAAACTTTTTCAGTAAGCTCATTATCTTTTTCCTTAGTTGCTCGAGCAGGAATCATATAAAGTTTTTGTATTGGGGGAAAGTTTGTATCAGAATAATTGAAAGTTTCCTTCAGCAACTTATGAAACATGTCTCTTAATGGGGTGTATTTTACAAAGGGAAAGTTCAAAAACCTCAAATTTAAATTTCTAGCCCCATTTTCTAGATTTTCAATCTTCCTGTGCATCAAGTCCGCATTTTGGAACAGTTTACATTCTTGTTCTTTCAATGAAGAGATGGTAGTCTCACATTGCTTTAAATTACTAGCTTGAGAAGCCAATTTGTTCTGTAAAGATTCTATCTTTAAAGTGTTAGCTTGAGAGCTAGAAACAAAAGTTAAACATATTTTATGCAAAGATTCCATCGCCCCCCACAAAGATTCCAACGTCACCTTAGATGGCTTCTCTAGGGGTAGGAGTTGCAGTACAGGTCCCAGCTGTCGATCCGCCATCTCCTGTGTGGCTCGGGCTTCCACCTGGATGTTATCCATGTTACCCCTACTCCTAGGGGTGGATGTTTGACTCGGGTCTTCGCCGGAAAAACTTGGCGGGAACAGCGTAGCGTCGAGGGAGTGCTCCTTCCCCAAGACCGCAGCTTCGAGTTCGGGCTGCTGGACGGGACTTCCTCCGGCGTCACTTCCTGCTACACGGAGCAAACGCGGGCTTCTTGGACTAAGTGATAATTCACTTTCCTGGCCAAGGCTCCTCTCTGCCTCGGCTGGCGGGACGCCCAAATTAGCGACAGAGACAGTGAAATCCGTAATCGGAATTTGCCCTCGAGGGGGTATCGTGGAGGGTAAGGAGCTTTTACCTCCCCTCATCTTTCCCTTCCTTTTGGGCATAGTTTAAAGAAGAAAAAAGAGAAATTTAAAGTAAGACCATCCGAGGTAGGATTATCACGTCTTAACCTGACACCATCTTGGATCAGTCTAAGTTTTGTCTTCTTTATGTAAATTCCCTCTCTGCAATTGCACTTTCCTTAACTGAGAGGAAGGGAACAACCAGCGGTCAGCCGCTGATGGCCAGCGTTTTGTCCCCTGAGCAGCAAATGTGTGACCGCTGCGCGTCGAACTGCCCACAGATGAAAGGGTTGGCGAGTCCTTTGATTAGTGCCGGCGAAGGAGCGTCGACGCTCTTGGACCTGGAAAAACAACTCCATTGCTCCCGAATTATTCAACCACCATGTCCAAAGGAGTGGAGGAGTAAGTTAGAGGCATATGCTGAAACGGAGGATGTTTACAGCAGAACCCGAATTGGTGGAACCACTCCTAAACACTTCAAGAGAAATCACCTTGGAGTTTTTGGTTTCCGTGGAGGTTACATTGAAGGCGCTTCGGGACCTGACGGCGGTAGTAAATAACTTTGTTTCAGATATAATCTTATTGGAGAGTTACATGGACAATTTGACTGAACCCTTTGAGAGTGAAAAATCGATATAATAAATGAAGTTCTACACAAGCTAGAAGTGGTTATGATCCTGAAAATGATAATGGACCAGAAACTTTGAATGATAAGGTGGATGTTATTGTGGATGATTAATGTCGAGATTATTGTTTTTCCCCAGAGTTCCAGGTATGACTCCTAAAGTTTTCCTCAGAAATATTTCCTTAATTATTACTTTGAAAGGAGTGAAGCCTGTGAAAACTGGGATTGCTTTAATCAGTGGGATTTGAATTAGAGACTTAAGTATATGTATTGTTAAATAATTTCTGGTTTTTAAAAGAGAGAGAATGTAATCAGATGTATTTTTTTTTGTTACATTTGTACCCCGCGCTTTCCCACTCATGGCAGGCTCAATGCGGCTTACATGGGGCAATGGAGGGTTAAGTGACTTGCCCAGAGTCACAAGGAGCTGCCTGTGCCTGAAGTGGGAATCGAACTCAGTTCCTCAGTTCCCCAGGACCAAAGTCCACCACTCTAACCACTAGGCCACTCCTCCACTCCTAACTTTCTAATTAAAATCTGGACAATAAGTATGTTCTCAATGAAATGAATTGACTATACACCATATTTGCATATTTGGTCTTGAAGAAGCCAACCAGATGATCAATGTGGAATAATGAATTAGATGAGTAATATCTGGGGATAATCAGGTTAATACCATGTTTTCTTTTTTTCTGTTTACTGTTTAATTGATGATCTTGTCTTATCTCACTCTCCCTATTTTTCTTCACTTTGTGGTCTAAGAAAGAGAAAGATTGTATATAATCCATATATCTAGTTGGGATTGTTTTCTTCTTATCTTGTATTAATGTGCAGTCATCTCTGTATTACTGTTTGCAAGTGACCCTTGTAAAATTAAAAATTAAATTATAAATAAATGATTTAAAAAAAAAAAAAAAAAGACACCCTACTAAAGAAGGGTCAGTGAAGAGGAGGAGATGAATCTGACCCTACCTGAACAGCACTTTGCGTGTACAGAACAGTTTTTGGCTGTGTACTGGGGACGACCCAAGTTCTGGTACTGACACTTCAGGAAGGCGAGCCTTGTACCCACCCAGGCACTGTGCTACTGCGCTGACTTAGCCTGGATGTTTTCAGTTTGGGCTGAGGTCTCGACAGAGTCTGCACCTTTAACAACTTTGAGAGCTACCTGGCAGAGAAAGGATATGCACAGATAACACCTTAAACCAGCTTTTCGGAACACCAGTTACTACCTTGAGAGCTTTGGGCTGTTTCAGCGCCAGCTTGTACAGATCGTCAGACGCCAGGTGGGTCCTCCTCACCGTGAAGTCAAAGGACGGTCCTATTTCTTCCAGCTCGATTCGTGGCGTCCTGCAGCCCGACTTCTTCAGCAATACCCTGAAGCGACAAAGTTGAGATTCAAACATTGCTACTAATACTAATTGTTTCTTTAGCGCTATCAGACATGTGCAGCTGTCCGCTAAGCAGTCCCGGCTTAAAAGACTTCACAATATATTCCAGATAAAACAGGACAAATAAGGGATGATTACGTTCAATCTACACAACGAGAACAAGGACATTCAAACAGGCAGAACTAATCAAATGAAGAAGGCCATCAGTACATCTGAACTTTAACCCACTGATAACAGCCCCTGACAATATAACATGGAACTAACCACTACACCATCCAAACCCACCCCCCCTCCCCACGTTAAATAAAAGACAAAACTAAAAAATCTAGAATAAGCTGCACTCCTCTGGGGATTCTATTCGACAAATATGAACTCTTTGTCTTGCAGCGGGGGGGGGGGGGGGGGGGGGGGGGGGGGCAACGGCAATTGATTCGTAAGGCCTGCCTGATAGGGAAGAAGGTGATCCTGAATGGGTGGATGACTGTAGACCCACCAGATTTTTGGAATTGGAGAAACAGATTTCATGACTTGCTGCTGCATGAACGCCGGGCGGTGGGACCCTCGCAAAAGAAAAGAACACGTTTTTTGGAGGTCTGGGGGTCTTATGTTCAGTCCCTGTCTCCAAGGGCACGAAGTTTAGTACTAAATGGTTTCTAGTTCTTTTTTTTTTTTTCCCCTTCTCTCTCTCCTTCTCTGTGGGGGCTTCGTGGCTTAGGAATGGGGCTCAAAGAAGAATGGGAGGTGATAAGACAAAATCCTCTCATTTGTTCTACATTTCTCATACGGGCCCTTTACCAGTCTTTTGCGATAGGGGTATGTGGTCTTATAGTGTATAAGGCCAGGAGAATTAGGTTATAGATCATAATCTGTGTGCTCCTTGAGCTATTAAAGTATTGGGAGGGGGAGGGGGGAGGGACTGTTCATGCATGTTACAAAGTTTATCAATGTGGTTAATGTCAGCTTTTGCTTAGTCTGCTTTGTTTAAGGTTTTCGATCCAGTGTATATTGAACTTGGGGGAAGCATTCTTTGTTACATCATCAATAACATTTGTTGAAACGTAATTAGGGGGGGAGGGGTGGGTGGGGGGGATAAAAATGGAAAATTTGTATAGTGACTGGAGTTATGACATTGATAATTTGTAATGGTCTCTTTTCATAGCATACTCTGTATTAGCTCTGTTACTATTAATAAAAAGATTTAAATATATAAAAAGACAAAACTAAATTCATAATATATAAGTAGCAAGTTCAGTACGATTGATGACAATTTCCTGCTTACTGATGGTTATTAACTTTCCTCTAGAATCATCCCTTAAGATTCTGGGAATAATTTTTAGGTTTCAACAATTTTCATTGAAAAATATATTAACACAAAACTGTATAATATTGGTATGACACCATGTTTACACATTCCCCCGTAATCTACCCAAATCAGAGAATGATCGGATATCTCCATTGGCCCCATGAAAGCTCTGCTAATTCTGAAGAACCATGCCTGAGAAAGAAGAATGTAGTCTATATGCAACCAATATTGGTGGGCTTTTGATTGTTGAGCGTAATCTTGTGTAGTGGGGTGTAGTAGACGCCAAGAGTCCACCAATTGTAGGGTTTTGCACAGTGTCTGAAGCCCCCTCCCCCTACCGGGCAAATCCGGGGAGGATGATCTATCCAGGGTAGGGTCTAACACCTGATTAAAATTACCTGCCCACACCCAAGGGGCATCTGCGTACTGAAGTCCCAATGCTGCGAGCGACTGAAAAAGCCTAGGGCAATAAGTATTAGGGCCATAGGCCACACACAAATAAAACTTTTGCCCTTGATAATTAAGTTGAATTAACACTACTCATCCCTCTGAATCCTTGTACACTAGCCTCGATTGACATGGTAAGCCCTTCTTCAATAAAGGTAAAATTATGTATAATCATACCTGATAATTTTCTTTCCATTAATCATAGCTGATCAATCCATAGACTGGTGGGTTGTGTCCATCTACCAGCAGGTGGAGATAGAGAGCAAACTTTTGCCTCCCTATATGTGGTCATGTGCTGCCGGAAACTCCTCAGTATGTCGATATCAAAGCTCCATCCGCAGGACTCAGCACTTAGAGAATTACACCCACGAAGGGACACTCTGCCCAGCTCACCACCGCCGAAACGGGGGAGGGGAATTAACCCAGCTCATCCCCACACAAGTGGGGGAGGGGAATCCGTCCAGCTCATCCCCGCGGAGCGGGGGAGGGACACCACACCCGCCGATGCGGGGGGATCTGGCTTATCCTGCAACCGCAACCGCGGGAGGAGCTGACTGACCCGAACACCGCCGAAGCGGGAGGGGTACAAAACTGCCCTACAGCCGCACGAAGCGGGAGGGAGTGCCGGCAGAATTTATGTCTCAATCCAGCCCCGTAAAACGGAGGGGAGAGGAATGCAGCAGCTCACTGTAACACAAACTCGTCTTAACTCTTGAAGAATCCAAGTGAAAAAACTTGAACACGAAGTCTTTCTGAAGTAACTGAAGAGTAAACTTGAACCTGAAATGCAACCAGAATAAAACAATACAGATATCTGGGAGGGGCTATGGATTGATCAGCTATGATTAATGGAAAGAAAATTATCAGGTATGATTATACATAATTTTACCTTCCATATCATCAAGCTGATCAATCCATAGACTGGTGGGATGTACCGAAGCAGTACTCACCCAGGGCGGGACATAGAAATCCCTGACCGCAACACTGAAGCTCCAAACCGGGCCTCCGCCCGAGCAGCCACAGTCAAGCGGTAATGCTTGGAGAATGTATGGGCCGAAGCCCAAGCTGCCGCCTTGCATATCTCTTCCAAGGAGACGGAACCGGCCTCTGCCATCGAGGCCGCCTGAGCTCTTGTGGAGTGAGCCTTCAGCTGGATAGGCGGCACCTTCCCTGCGGCCACATAAGCCGCTGCAATGGCTTCCTTGACCCATCTTGCCACTGTAGGCTTAGCAGCCTGCAGACCCCTACGAGGACCTGCAAACAGGATAAACAGATGATCCGATTTCCGGAAATCATTGGTCACTTCCAAGTATCTGATGATGACTCGTCTCACATCCAGATATTTAAGAGCAGAGTACTCCTCTGGGTAGTCCTCCCTACGAAAGGAAGGGAGACAGAGCTGCTGATTCACATGGAAGCGAGAAACAATCTTGGGCAGGAAGGAAGGCACTGTGCGAATAGTCACTCCTGCCTCAGTGAACTGCAGAAAAGGCTCTCGACATGAGAGCGCCTGGAGCTCGGAAACTCTTCTGGCTGAAGTGATAGCCACCAAAAAGACTGCTTTCAACGTCAGGTCTTTCAGAGATGCCCTCGACAAGGGTTCAAACGGCGGCTTCTGCAATGCTCTTAGCACCAGGTTGAGATTCCACGCAGGCACCACTGAGTGCAGAGGAGGGCGCAGGTGATTAACTCCCTTGAGAAAGCGCACCACATCTGGCTGGGAAGCCAGGGAAGCACCCTTCAGGCGGCCCCTGAAGCAAGCCAGAGCCGCTACCTGGACCTTAAGGGAACTGAGCGACAGGCCTTTGTCCAGACCTTCTTGCAGGAACGCCAGCACTGAAGAAATTGGAGCAGTGAAGGGAGAAAGTGAGCCTGCTTCACACCACGCTGCAAAGATACGCCACACCCTGGCGTAAGCAGTAGAAGTAGAGCGTTTCCTCGCTCTCAGCATAGTGGCGATGACCTTGTCTGAGAAGCCCTTCTTCCTCAGACGCTGCCGCTCAATAGCCAGGCCGTAAGACCAAAGGGGGAGGGATCCTCCATCACCACGGGACCCTGATGTAACAGGCCCTGCTCCACTGGCAGCCGCAGAGGATCGTCGACTGAGAGCCTGATCAAGTCCGCATACCAGGGACGTCTGGGCCAATCCGGACCCACCAGGATTATCCTGCCGGGATGTCTTGCCACCCGGTCTAGGACCCTGCCCACCATGGGCCAGGGTGGGAACACATAGAGAAGCTCTTGTGTCGGCCATTGTTGGAGAAGAGCATCTACTCCCAGGGATCGAGGGTCCCGTCCTCTGCTGAAGAAGCGCGGCACTTGGCAATTGGCCGATGACGCCATCAGATCCAGGCTCGGCTGGCCCCAGCGCTTCGTGATGTCCAAGAACGCCTGAGCAGATAGCTGCCACTCTCCGGGCTCCAAGGTATGGCGACTGAGAAAGTCCGCCTTGACATTCATGACTCCGGCAATGTGGGCCGCTGACAGCTGTTCCAGGTTCGCTTCCGCCCACTGGCATAGACTCATAGCCTCCTTGGCTAGAGGGGCGCTCTTGGTACCTCCCTGGCGGTTGACATAGGCCACAGCCGTGGCATTGTCCGACAGTACCCGTACAGGCTTCAGCACCAGTACCGGGATGAACTCCAACAGCGCCAACCGAATGGCTCTGAGTTCCAGGAGGTTGATAGACCACTTCGCCTCTGCAGGAGACCAGAGCCCCTGCGCTGTCCTTCCCAAGCAGTGGGCTCCCCAGCCCGACAATGAGGCGTCCGTCGTGACGACAATCCACTCTGGGGTCACCAGAGGCATTCCCGCAGACAACTTGTCTGTCTGCATCCACCAGCTCAGCGCCTTGCGCACTGCTGGATCCAAGGGAAGACGCACCGCATAATCCTCCGACATCGGAGTCCAGCGCTGCAGCAGAGAATGTTGTAGTGGTCTCATATGAGCCCTGGCCCAGGGCACTACTTCCATCGTGGCCGTCATAGAGCCCAACAGCTGCACATAGTCCCAAGCCCGAAGAGGAGAGGCTACCAGGAACTGGTCCACCTGAGCCTGAAGCTTGACAATCCGATTGTCTGGCAGGAACACTCTGCCCACTTGGGTGTCGAATCGAACTCCCAGATACTCCAGGGACTGAGTCGGGCGCAGCTGGCTCTTCTCCCAGTTGATGATCCATCCCAGGGAGCTCAAAAGAGCAACTACCCGGTCCACAGCTTTGCCGCACTCTGCATAAGAGGGGGCTCGGATCAACCAGTCGTCCAGATAAGGATGGACTTGTACTCCTTCCTTTCGCAGGAAGGCCGCTATGACCACCATTACTTTGGAAAAGGTCCGCGGAGCAGTAGCCAACCCGAACGGGAGGGCTCTGAACTGGAAGTGTCGTCCCAGGACTGCAAAACGCAGAAAGCGTTGATGAGGAGGCCAGATGGGAATATGCAGGTACGCTTCCTTGATGTCCAAGGATGCCAGGTACTCCCCTGCCTTCACTGCCGCTATAACAGAGCGGAGAGTCTCCATGCGAAAGTGCCGCACTTTCAATGCCCGATTGACCCCTTTGAGGTCGAGGATAGGCCGGACAGAACCTCCTTTCTTTGGTACCACAAAGTAAATGAAGTAACGCCCCATGCCAAGCTGGCTTTCTGGCACCGGAACGACCGCACCCAGGCGGATCAGATTGTCCAAAGTCTGTCGCACTGCCACAGCTTTGACCGGAGACTTGCAGGGAGAGAGTACAAACCCGTCTCTTAAGGGTCGGCAGAACTCTAGCTTGTAGCCGTCTCTGATGACTTCCAGCACCCAAGCGTCTGAAGTTATTGTGGTCCACTCGCCCAGAAACGAGGACAGCCGTCCTCCAATCTGCACTGGGGCGTGGACCAAGACCCCGTCATTGGGTACGAGACCCTGGGGGAGGACCGGAGGGAGCACCTCCGGGACGGCGGTCTCTGCGAAAGGAACGCTGCTTGGGGGAGAAATGCCTCTTAAAGGAAGAGGGGGCAGAAGAACCCGACCTGCCCGGGCGGTACCGACGGGCTTCCTGAAACCGTCCTCTGGAGGTACCGGGACGAGCACTAGCCCGAGCCCTGACCTCTGGTAACTTCTTGCCCTTAGACGTGCCGAGATCGGTCACGATTTTGTCCAGCTCGACCCCAAATAGCAGCTTGCCTTTAAAAGGCAATCTAGCCAGGCGGGATTTAGAGGCGTGGTCAGCAGACCAATGTTTCAGCCAAAGCCACCGCCGCGCAGAGACTGTCTGAGCCATGCCTTTAGCTGAGGCTCTCAAGACATCATACAGCAAGTCTGCCAAATAGGCTAAGCCCGATTCCAGGGCTGGCCAATCATCCCTCAAGGAATAATCCGAGGGGGAAGCCCGCTGCACCATAGTCAGGCACGCCCTGGCCACATAGGAGCCGCAAACTGAGGCCTGCAAACTTAAAGCAGCCGCCTCAAAGGACGACCTTAAGGCCGCCTCCAATCTCCTGTCTTGGGCGTCCTTTAGGGCCGTGCCACCTTCCACCGGCAATGCCGTTTTCTTAGTCACCGCAGTGATTAAAGAATCCACGGTAGGCCACAGATAGGCCTCACGTTCACTCACAGCCAACGGATAGAGGCGGGACATAGCCCTAGCCACTTTAAGGCTCGCTTCTGGGACATCCCATTGAGCCGAAATTAAGGTGTGCATGGCATCATGCACGTGGAAGGTTCTAGGCGGGCGCTTCGTCCCCAGCATAATGGCAGAGCCAACAGGGGCTGAGGGAGAGACGTCCTCCGGAGAGGAAATCTTTAAAGTGTCCATGGCCTGTAACAACAGGTTGGGCAAATCCTCTGGGCGAAAAAGCCGCGCTGCAGAGGGGTCATCCGCTCCATCCGAGCGGGGATCCGTCTCCTCCAAGGAATCCGCAAAGGACCGTTGGGAGACCTCAGACACGCTGCCCTCATCTACATCGGAGGAGACAAATTCCTCCAAGGCCTGGGAATCAACCCGAGGGCGTTTACCTCTGGGAACCTCAACCTCTTTACCAGACGAGGGAGCGGGGGCAGCGTTGTGCATGAGGAAGGCCTGATGCAGCAGCAAAACAAACTCGGGGGAGAAACCCCCCAGACTGTGCACTTCCGCAGCCTGGGCAACAGCCCTAGGCGCACTCTCAACCGGCGCTCGCAACAGCGGGGGAGAGGCCTGCTGCGCATCCAAAATGGCGTCCGGCGCGAAACTCCGCGAAGGAGCCGCGCGGGAAGAACGGCTCTTAACTTTAGCCGCTTCTGTGCCGTCGCCCAAATTAAGGGCGTTCATGGCATTAATGTCTCCAACCTCAAGGGCGGCCCAAGAAGAAGCCGTCCGAGCCGCGTGGCCGGCCAAAATGGCGGAGGCGAGGAGCGGGGGATGGGCGTTTATGGCGGGAAAAACCGCCACGCCGGAGGAAGGACCGGGACATTCATCGGTCACGAAACTGCCACCCAAGAAGGGCGAATCCGGCTTTAAGACCCCCGCATTCCCTCTAGAAGCGCTCAAGCGACCCGGGGAGCGACCCTTAGCGCCCTCGCCCTCCGACGCCATGTGCCACGAGGAGAAGAATCGGGGAACCCCCGCCCGCTATAAAAAGGTAAAATTACCTGCTGTCCGCTCCGAGTTGTAACGACCTGGTGTCCCAGTGAGTAGCTGCAATAGACGCTTAAATAAACGTCGAAATAAACGCCTTTAAAGACGTTTAAAATTTTTTTTTTTTAACGGAGCCAGCGGGAGGGGGGAGAAAAGGAGGGACCTGGCACCACCAGGTTTGCACTTGCTCAAAAGAGCCCTCAACCCCAGGCCTCAACAAAACCTAAGGATTAGGCTTGGAGGCCTAGCCAGAGCTGCTGCTGTGTGTGACCACCACCTGCTGAGATAGAGAACATACTGAGGAGTTTCCGGCAGCACATGACCACATATAGGGAGGCAAAAGTTTGCTCTCTATCTCCACCTGCTGGTAGATGGACACAACCCACCAGTCTATGGATTGATCAGCTTGATGATATGGAAATGGCCACTCCACTCCTTCGATTCCCAGAGGAAGAAAAATAACACTCCCCAACCCACTGTTGGCGCAGCTTCATATGCTCAATGTCTGACAATTTGGTTTCCTGAAGACAGGCAATGACCGCGCCATGGTGTTTAAGTTGAGATAATATCTTGTAACGCTTTACAGGAGATGTAATTCCAGAGACATTCCAAGATATTATACGAAGTTTAGAATTGCCAATCATCTCTCTGGGTAAAGAATCCCCAGGACCCCAGCCTCCCCTGCAGAGGAGTGGTCTTAAACCATGCATATAAGCGAATCTTGCACTTATCAGTGGTGCAGTAAACTGGTTTGTCCCCATAGAAATTGATGGCACCAAAAGTGGGACCGAAGTACGGCATGCAGTTAAACGGAGCATGCGCTTATCTGACGTGCACTTAAATGGAGTGCACTGTATATCAAATTTCATAAACTGTTGAAAACTTTTTATTAAATATCTGGATCAGTAAAATCTTTGGATGTGGTGGTCATGGGTATGGTATTTTCTCATATTTATTGTTAGGGTTTGTTTTTTTTTGTTATTATATAATGTTCCTGGGTTTGTAAGCCATACTGAAATCTGGAGTAGAGAGTTGCACGGGGACAGAAATTTTACCCATCCACACAAGAATTTAATGGTACATAAAAAAAAATTCCGGTCAGCTCTCTCTGTCTCTGGGTTTGAGCCACAGCACTACAGGCAAGGAAGGAACAGAAGTTGGAACACTCTGGTGCGCACATATAAGACTGGTCTCCGATTCACTGGTACTGTGTGCTGAGAAGTCACCACATGCACGCACCGGTATGTCAGATGACATCTGATGCTTGTGCCTGTGTCAGAGCTGAGGTCTGTGCATCAGCCTGGGAGCAAGGAGGATTAATAGTAACATAGTTAAGTGACGGCAAATAAAGACCTGCTTGGTTCATCCAGTCTGCCCAATAGTCACACTCTATCAATTCATGGTTAAATCAACAAGTGTGATATTATATACTTGATTATGGTCTTTCTTTGGTGTTTCTGGGGCATAGACCATAGAAGTCTATCCGGTCCTATCCTTATGTTCCAACTGCTGGAGTTGACGTTGAAACCCCCTCCAGCCTAACAATCTTCCGTAGACTACTGAAAACGGACCTGTTCAAGAAGGCTTACCACAACGTTCCATCCTAAATACAAAATAATTAGACTTTATACGAACTAGACAAAACCGAACTCTAGCCGCTTGACTGTTTAACCTCATTGCTATTATAGAAAGCTACACAATACGCACTACCAATCTATTTCCTAAGTTGAAAATGACATCTCTATAGTCGATGACCTGACCTATGTTAAAACTCACTTTATCACTTAGAAACCTCTATGCAATGCCATAATGCATTCCTCTGTACCATGTATGTATGCACCTTAATGCAAAACCATTTGAAATCCTGTACCTGGAAATGGCGATTGCCATCACGGCATAATGTAAGCCACATTGAGCCTGCAAATAGGTGGGAAAATGTGGGATACAAATGCAACAAATAAATAAATTTGTGAGACACAGACCGTAAAAATCTGTCCAGCACTGTCCTTATGTTCCAGCCACTAAAGTTGCTGTCTAAGCCCTTTCCAGCCCATCCTAAACCAGATTGCCATGTATGAGACACAGACCATACAAGTCTGCCCGGTATCAGCCCGAGTCACCATCTAAGCATCACTTGACACATCCACACACACGCATTTAAGGTTAGGTTTCTTATCACTTCCATTTTCTAATTAGAGATCCTCTGTGTTCATCCCACGCCTTTTTGAATTCCGTCACCATTTGTATCTCTATCACCTCCTTAATGGAAGACTTTCCGCATCTGCGCTGTTAAAGCAAGGAGGAAGAGGAGGACACAGCACTCAAAGAACTTGGTACTCGGTGAGAGGCTGGTGCAAATGCAGCGTACTCTTCCACAGGAACCCCGCAGGAACGGCTTCCATCTTCAGGGGAACCCCGCAGGTTCCAAGGGATTCCCATGAACCCCGTTCCTGTGCAAGTCTCTACTCTAGAGGTATGTGTGGGATACAAATGCTATCTTATGTAATGTAATATGGTCTTTATCCATCTTCATTTTTCTCAGTTTCTGTGAGCACGAAGCGACACTGGAGGTGTGAGAAAGCAGCTTGGGAAGAAGTTCCTTTTACACAATATGGCTTGTCTGCCTGCACGTCATCACCATGAAATAAAGCAGCACATCTTGAACTGCAACATGACATCACGCCCATGTTTTCCATCTACCGAGGAACAGCAGCAGACACTTACTTGTAACTCCGCATGAAAATCTTCCCATTAAGGGCTGTGAAGTGTAGAACATGCTCCAGACCAGCCAGCCGAACACAGGGCACCGTGGGACCTCGGAAGAAATCTAAGGAGACAAACATTCACAGGCATCAGAAGATGCACTCTTTTAAAAAGCCGATTTTACACTACAAGTCTTGCTCAAAAAAGATAATACAGATGAAATTTGCAACCATCGGGTCCCAGTGCTCTTATTGAAATTTCTGTACAAGAAACTGTTTACTTGTAACTAATGCAACAAAGCCAAGATGGATTTAGTGAAGGGAAATTTTGCCTCACCAATCTATTATATTTCTTTGAAGGGGTGAACAAACATGTGGATAAAGGTGAGCCGTTTGATATTCCGTATCCGGATTTTCAAAAGGTATTTGACAAAATACCTCATGAAAGACTCAAGAAGAAATTGGAGAGTCATGGGATAGGAGTTAGTGTCCTATTGTGGATTAAAAACTGGTTAAAAAGGGGGAGCGGGGTGGGTAACAATACAAAATTCATAAAGGTTGAAGTACTGGACTGGTTCTATGAATAATTGATTGAATGCACCAATGAGTTAACTTGGTTTCGTTTGGTTTGTTCCGAGAGGATCATCAGGCCTTGTATTATTTGTTTGTCATAAGGCTAGAGATTTGTATTATGCTTACTTGGTCTGCAATATGATACTCATGTTGTGCTATGTTTCAGTGTCTTTATTATACCTGTCAATAAAGACTTCATGAAAATTTAAAAAATAAAAAAAAAAACTGGTTAAAAGATAGAAAACAGAGAGTAGGGTTAAATGGTCAGTATTCTCAATGGAGAAGGGTAGTTAATGGGGTTCCTCAGGGGTCTGTGCTAGGACTGCTGCTTTTTAGCATACTTATAAATGACCTAGAGATGGGAGTAACTAGTGAGGTAATTAAATTTGCTGATGACACAGTTATTCAAAGTTGTTAAATCGCGGGAGGATTGTGAAAAATTACGAGGACCTTGGGAGACTGGGCGTCTAAATGGCAGATGCAGGGGCGTAGCCAGACAACAGATTTTGGGTGGGCACCAAGTGTTCTCCCCCACCACCAAAAAAAAATATCTCAGCTGGTGGGATAACACTTCTTTCCACCTTGGCAGTCTGTAGCAAGTATGCGCTAAAAACTGAGAATGTGCAGGTGCCATTATCATGGAGAGCAATGTTTTCGTTACCATCAGCTGGCAGAGATTGGGATCCCCACCAGATACCACTAAACATGTGCTACTGTTGGGTGGGCCTGAGCCCTAAGTGGGCGGGCCCCAGCCCACCCAGGCCCACCTGTGGCTACGTCACTGGGCAGATGACGTTTAATGTGAGCAAGTGCAAGGTGATGCATGTGGGGAAACAAGAACCCGAATTATAGCTACGTAATGCAAGGATCCACATTAGCAGTTACCAACCAGGAAAGGGATCTAGATGTCATCGTTGATGATACGGTGAAACCCTCTGCCCAGTGTGCGGCAGCGGCTAAGAAAGCGAATAGAATGTTAGGTATTATTAGGAAAGGAATGGAAAACAAAATTCAGGACGTTATAATGCCTTTGTATCACTCCTTGGTGTGACCACATCTCGAATATTGTGTTCAATTCTGGTCACCGCATCTCAAAAAAAGATATAGTGGAATTAGAAAAAGTGCAGAGAAGAGCGACGAAAATGATAAAGGGGATGGGACGACTTCCCTATGAGGCATGTCTGAAGTGGCTAGGGTTGCTCAGCTTGGAGAAAAGGCGGCTGAGGGGAGATATGTCTATAAAATAATGAGTGGAGTTAAACGGGTAGACATGAATCGCTTGTTTACTAGGACCTGGGGAACACAATGAAGCTACAAAGTAGTAAATTTAAATGCTTACAAATAAAACACACTGAATCTGTGGCACCTGTGCAAAATAGGGCAATGCACAAGTAATTAAACGTTCTTTTTGTCCCTTTGACCATCAACCAACCACCTCCTTTGAGCATTATATGCTCTCTTGAAGGCCCTTTTAAAAGCGAGATGATTAATCTGTTTGTTGGAATTTAAAATGCTATTAATAACAATTACTCCCAAACACAAACCAGAGTCTCCAAAAGTGGATACGCTTCAAAAAGGTAGAAGCTTGATCTCACGTATGATAGAAAAACTTTTATTATAAAAAGAGATAATTAATTTTTTGGAGGGTTCTCAGATTAATAACTCACCCAGAATGATACTAAGTAAATCACTTTTAGAGGGCAAGACTCCTTGTTTTCTGCTTCTTAAGTAATAATCATTGGAGTTCCTGAGGAAGTCTTGAACGAAACCCTGCAGAGTTGGACTCTTGATGATTGATTATAATATACTATTGGGAAAAGTGGTTGTTCGGTTCTCATGGATCGCAAAAAAACGCCGTGAAGCCTAGAATTAAAGACATTAGGACGGCTTGGTGTTTTAGTGGAGAAGAGAATTGATACAAGAACCACTATTCCTTCGACAAATTTCAAGGACAGACTAACTACAAAGAATGATAAGTGCCTTCTTTTGTATATTATAAAGTTAAAAGACCTAGATAGGGTTGTTGTTACATTTGTACCCTGCGCTTTCCCACTCATGGCAGGCTCAATGCGGCTTATCTGGGGCAATGGAGGGTTAAGTGACTTGCCCAGAGTCACAAGGAGCTGCCTGTGCCTGAAGTGGGAATCAAACTCAGTTCCTCAGTTCCCCAGGACCAAAGTCCACCACCCTAACCACTAGGCCACTCCTCCACTGTTGCTACTATTGGAGATTCTACATGGAATGTTGCTATTCCACTAGCAACATTCCATGTAGAAGTCAGCCCTTGCAGATCACCAATGTGGCCGCGCAGGCTTCTGCTTCTGTGAGTCTGACGTCCTGCACGTACGTGCAGGACATCAGACTCACAGAAAGAGAAGCCTGCGCAGCCTTCTACATGGAACATTGCTAGTGGAATAGCAACATTCCATGTAGAATCTCCAATAGTAGCAACATTCCATGTAGAATCTCCAATAGTATCTATTTTTTTTTTGTTACATTTGTACCCTGCGCTTTCCCACTCATGGCAGGCTCAATGCGGCTTACATGGGGCAATGGAGGGTTAAGTGACTTGCCCAGAGTCACAAGGAGCTGCCTGTGCCTGAAGTGGGAATCAAACTCAGTTCCTCAGCTCCCCAGGACCAAAGTTCACCACCCTAACCACTAGGCCACTCCTCCACATGTAGAAGTCGGCCCTTGCAGATCACCAATGTGGCCGTGCAGGCTTCTGCTTCTGTGAGTCTGACGTCCTGCACGTACGTGCAGGATGTCAGACTCACAGAAACAGAAGCCTGCGCAGCCTTCTACATGGAATGTTGCTAGTGGAATAGCAACATTCCATGTAGAATCTCCAATAGTAGCAACATTCCATGTAGAATCTCAAATAGTAGCAACATTCCATGTAGAATCCCCAATAATAGCAACATTCCATGTAGAATCTCCAATAGTAGCAACATTCCATGTAGAATCTCCAATAGTAGCAACATTCCATGTAGAATCCCCAATAATAGCAACATTCCATGTAGAATCTCCAATAGTAGCAACATTCCATGTAGAATCTCCAATAGTATCTATTTTATTTTTGTTACATTTGTACCCTGCGCTTTCCCACTCATGGCAGGCTCAATGCGGCTTACATGGTGCAATGGAGGGTTAAGTGACTTGCCCAGAGTCACAAGGAGCTGCCTGTGCCTGAAGTGGGAACCGAACTCAGTTCCTCAGTTCCCAAGGACCAAAGTCCAACACCCTAACCACTAGGCCACTCCTCCTCTTTAGTCTTCTTTGAGGACTTGTGGAACATCAAGGAATTAGCTTGATACTCACAATTTGATAATACGTTTTAAGATACGTCGTTTGAGTTTTTCAAACCACTGTTGTGTGGTTTTAGTCAAGAATTAGCATATATAAAAGAAAAAAAACACGGAGGAGTTCAATGATTGAGAAGCTCAACCACCCGTAGAGACAGTAAAAGTGATTTACTTAGTATCATTCTGGGTGAGTTATTACTCTGAGAACCCTCCAAAAAATTAATTATCTCTTTTTATAATAAAGGTTTTTCTATCATACGTGAGATCAAGCTTCTACCTTTTTGAAGCGTATCCATTTTTGGAGACTCTGGTTTGTGTTTGGGAGCTTATGGATAGATACCAGAGTACTGATTTTTTGGGATCATTTTTTTGTTTAATTAATAACAATTAAACATGTGTACACATTTTACATTGGTGCTTTGTGCCTTCACAGGATATCCCTCCATTTCTCAGCCACAATCTTTCATGTTTCTTACTTCCTTTTATTTAAAAGGAGTGGAGGAGTGGCCTAGTGGTTAGGGTGGTGGACTTTGGTCCTGGGGAACTGAGTTCAATTCCCGGCACAGGCAGCTCCTTGTGACTTTGGGCAAGTCACTTAACCCTCCATTGCACCATGTAAGCCGCATTGAGCCTGCCATGAGTGGGAAAGCGCAGGGTACAAATGTAACAAAAATAAAATAGATACTATTGGAGATTCTACATGGAATGTTGCTACTATTGGAGATTCTACATGGAATGTTGCTACTATTGGAGATTCTACATGGAATGTTGCTATTCCATGTAGAAGGCTGCGCAGGCTTCTGCTTCTGTGAGTCTGACGTCCTGCGCGTACGTGCAGGACGTCAGACTCACAGAAGCAGAAGCCTGCGCGGCCACATTGGTGATCTGCAAGGGCCAACTTCTACATGGAATGTTGGAATAGCAACATTCCATGTAGAATCTCAAATAGTAGCAACAGTGGAGGAGTGGCCTAGTGGTTAGGGTGGTGGACTTTGGTCCTGGGGAACTGAGGAACTGAGTTGGATTCCCACTTCAGGCACAGGCAGCTCCTTGTGACTCTGGGCAAGTCACTTAACCCTCCATTGCCCCATGTAAGCCACATTGAGCCTGCCATGAGTGGGAAAGCGCAGGGTACAAATGTAACAAAAATAAAATAAATACTATTGGAGATTCTACATGGAATGTTGCTACTATTGGAGATTCTACATGGAATGTTGCTACTATTTGAGATTCTGTTGCTACTATTGGAGATTCTACATGGAATGTTGCTATTATTGAAGATTCTGTTGCTACTATTGGAGATTCTACATGGAATGTTGCTACTATTGGAGATTCTGTTGCTACTATTGGAGATTCTACATGGAATGTTGCTATTATTGGAGATTCTGTTGCTACTATTGGAGATTCTACATGAAATGTTGCTACTATTGGAGATTCTGTTGCTACTATTGGAGATTCTACATGGAATGTTGCTACTATTGGAGATTCTGTTGCTACTATTGGAGATTCTACATGGAATGTTGCTACTATTGGAGATTCTATATGGAATGTTGCTATTCCACTAGCAACAATCCATGTAGAAGGCTGCGCAGGCTTCTGTTTCTGTGAGTCTGACGTCCTGCACGTACGCGCAGGACGTCAGACTCACAGAAGCAGAAGCCTGCGCGGCCACACTGGTGATCTGCAAGGGCCGACTTCTACATGGAATGTTGCTAGTGGAATAGAATCTCAAATAGTAGCAACAGTGGAGGAGTGGCCTAGTGGTTAGGGTGGTGGACTTTGGTCCTGGGGAACTGAGGAACTGAGTTTGATTCCCAGCACAGGCAGCTCCTTGTGACTCTGGGCAAGTCACTTAACCCTCCATTGCCTGCCGCATTGAGCCTGCCATGAGTGGGAAAGCGCGGGGTACAAATGTAACAAAAAAAAAAAATGATATATTATTTTTCTGGTTTGAGTTATTAGGACTATTTGTTTAAAGTGTAATTTTGTTTGAAGCCATATATTTTTGATATATCCTTATCCTCTGCAAAGGAATGTTTATTAGTCCCCCCAGCCTTACTTTTTTGTGGACTATTGCATAAGTAACCTGTATAGGGGGTTAACCCATGTAATGTTTTATTTTCTTGATGACCTGCATGTTTCTTTTCAAAGTTCGCTTTGAAGTTATATTTGAAAAATAAAAAAAAATAAAAAATATTTAAAAAAATTATATATTATATATAAATATATTTTTTAAATATATATTTTTATGTGACCTCTTTGTAATGTTATATTTTTGAATTTATGTAGTGTTTTTAAGATACTTGACTCCTGAGGCAGGCAATTTCACTGTCAAATTACAGTCCATGTCGAGTCTATTGGATCTAGTTTCTCAATAAATTTCACTGCAATCAACTTCTGGAGACTTGACTGATTGGTTGGCCTACATCCCTTGCCTACTACTTTGGTTACCCTTGCTTCGTCGGAGGGAATTTTCTCTCGTTTGTTGTGGTGTGTTGGGGTTTTACCTTGTTGTTCATTATATCTTGAATTAGTGGTTTATTTAGGTAGTTCCCTGTCTACAAGTACTGAGTCGCAAATGACTGATGAAGGCTGCCACCTGTGTGACCATTAACAGGGAGGTTTGCCTTTGCCTGGGGGGCAGACTCAAGAAAAATGTCAGGAAGTATTTTTTCACGGAGAGAGTAGTGGATGCTTGGAATGCCCTCCCGCGGGAGGTGGTGGAAATGAAAACGGTAACGGAATTCAAACATGCGTGGGATAAGCATAAAGGAATCCTGTGCCGAAGGAATGGATCCTCAGGAGCTTAGTCAAGATCGGGAGGCGGGGCTGGTGGTTAGGAGACGGGGATAGTGCTGGGCAGACTTATACGGTCTGTGCCAGAGCCGGTGGTGGGAAGCAGGACTGGTGGTTGTGAGGCGGGGATAGTGCTGGGCAGACTTATACGGTCTGTGCCAGAGCCGGTGGTTGGGAGGAGGGGATGGTGGTTGGGAGGTGGGGATAGTGCTGGGCAGACTTATACGGTCTGTGCCAGAGCTGGTGGTGGGAGGCGGGACTGGTAGTTGGGAGGCGGGGATAGTGCTGGGCAGACTTATACGGTCTGTGCCAGAGCCGGTGGTGGGAGGCAGGGATAGTGCTGGGCAGACTTGTACGGTCTGTGCCAGAGCCGGTGGTTGGGAGGTGAGGATAGTGCTGGGCAGAATTATACGGTCTGTGCCAGAGCCGGTGGTGGGAGGCGGGGATAGTGCTGGGCAGACTTATACGGTCTGTGCCAGAGCCGGTGGTGGGAGGCGGGGATAGTGTTGGGCGGACTTATACGGTCTGTGCCCTGAAGAGCACAGGTACAAATCAAAGTAGGGTATACACAAAAAAGCAGCAAATATGAGTTATCTTGTTGGGCAGACTGGATGGACCGTGCAGGTCTTTTTCTGCCGTCATCTACTATGTTACTATGTCACTGTACATTTATTCTGTTTTTATTCATATTCCAGGATGGCATTATTGAATTTATATTTTTATATTCTCTGAAGGCTGCAAGTTGTTTTGAGCTCAAACTGGAAAAGTACAGAGATAAATACACCTGGAGAAGCCCCAGAGGTAAAGCCCCCACCCCCAAAGCTGTTCCCTCACCTATAAGAAGACTCTTCAGCCTCCTGTAGTCTTCGCTCGACTCGAACACATCGCCAGCAAATATCAGCATAGGTTTCGTTCCCTCAGGGCACTTACTATTCTGGAAGAGATTTATCAGGGAAAATAAAGACCATGTACGATGGTTCCCTGATGAGACTCAAATGCGGGAAAGCAAGGGTAGGCAATGTGCCCAAGACTCCCTGACAAGGCACAAGGGGACGGTGTGAGGTGAGAGGCTGACTCTAAGAACATCACAGAAAACATTGAAGGAAAGAATATCAATTACCTTAATATCGTTTAGGGATACATAATTCTCAATACCGAGCTCTATCATGTCCAGGACGTGGTAGTCAAACATCCGACCTGGGAAAATAAACCAGTAATTTCTCTGTACTTATCAAAGCTCAGAGACTCTTCCACTCCAGGACGCAAGGGGCCCAACAATCAAAAACATTCAACGTACCCACAACCAGACACGGTCTTCGGGTGAAAACCATGAAAAGACACACAAGGCACAATGCTTCAATTAAAGTCATGGAAAAAGAAAGGAAAAGTCCCGGACACCGATTCTGAGAGGATTTTTAGTTTGTGGAAGGTTTTTCCAGCTTACCTAGGACCAGATTATTGGGTCGTTTCTTATTATGAGAACCAAATACGAAAATGGAGCAGTCTGACTTCTTTGAGAAGAACTCCTAGAACATAAAGAACCCCTGTTACACCCCCCTGTCTTACCACACAGAGTCCATGTCCCTCCCTACACAAAGCCATGAACAGAGCCGGGAAAGGGGATGGGACTTGATATACTTCCTGTCTGTGGTTACAATCAAAGCGGTTTACATAATATATTCATGTACTTATTTTGTAACTGGGGATGTGGAGGATTAAGTGATTTTTACCAGGGTCACACAGAGCTGTAGTGGGAAATGAACCTGGCTCCCCTGGTTCTCAGCCCACTCGCACTAAGTATTAGGCTACTCCTCCACTCCACACACGTCATACTGAGAGTCTCTTCATTTGCCACCTCTCCCCTCGGTACCTGAACATAACAAAACAGCAGATCAGTGTAAAATACAGAAGCTTTAATTGATATCATATACCAGAGTGTTGCCTGACACAGGCCATGTTTCGCCCAAAAGGGCTGCATCAGGGGCTAAAATAAGCCAATATACACAATAAATATAAAAAATAATACAATATCAATAATATAAAATAAATAAAAGCAAAGATTATTGTGTAATACATAAAACATCATAACAAACAATTTAATAAGGACACTCTGGTATATGATATTATCAATTAAAGCTTCTGTATTTTACACTGATCTGCTGTTTTGTCTTCCGCATTGGAGTTTGCAGACCATTTGCTTTGTTGCTTTCCGAGACCAATGGTCCATCCAGCCCAGTATCCTTAACAGTGGCCAAACCAGGTCACAAGTACCTGGCAGAAACCCAAATCGTGGCAACACTCCATACTACAAATCCCAGGGCAAGAAGTTGCTTCCCATATTTACCTCAATAGCAGACTATGGACTTTTCCTCCAGGAATTTGTCCAAACCTTTTTTAAACCCAGATACGCTAACTGCTGTTACCACCTCCTCTGGCAAAAAGTTCCAGAGCTTAACTATTCGTTGAGTGAAAAAATATTTCCTCCTATTTGTTTTAAAAGTATTTCCATGTAACTTCCTCGAGTGTCCCCTAGTCTTTCTACTTTTGGAACGAGTTAAAAAAAAAAAAATCGATTTACTTCTACTCATTCTTCTACACCACTGAGGATTTTGCAGACCTGCCTCAAAAAGCTTAAATCTGTCCCAGTATTAATTTCCCTCCACCTCTGCTGGTCGGGTATTTCAAGAATGTACACCTTGTAATGTAGAGAGATCCCTGAAATAGAAGATTGATCATTTCATTTCTACCACATTAAATGTGAAGCCATGCTGCACCCTTACCAGGGAGGTCTGATCCTCAAATGGTCTGGTAATATTTTTCCTAAGAGATGAGAAGAAACAAGAACATTTAATGTATTTGGCGATAGACCGACATTGCAGTGTCTTTCACCTACACTGAATCCCACATTTATCGGATCAGAAAGGTACATGGAGGTGGAAGAACAGTCACTAGATGCAGGAGTTTTATTAAAACATTTCTGTGGAAGTTCGGTTGTGACAGTAACTAATGTTCTGCCTTTTGGGTTCATTTTGTCACCTGGCTGAGGGAGATGGAATGGGAGCAGCAGCACAAGTAGGAATATCGCCTTGCTAAAGGCTGAGAAACTGCACCACAGCAGAGCTAGAAACAGGACTGAGCCAATTTCGGTTTCAACACTGAAACAAGGCTGAACACAAATTTTGAGGTGGTTTCAATTTTGGCTGAAAATGCGAGTGAATTTTCAGGTGGAACCAAAACATTTGCTTGTCGTCCCCCCCCCCCTCCCCCCCCCCCCGCACAGAATGAGCCCTTCCCCTGGGCCTACTGTCAATCCCTGGTGGAGTTGTGGGGTAACTGAGACCTCACCAACCCAGGTTCCCCATGGATCCGATACTGGGTGTCGATTTTCTTGGGGACCACAGGGCCAAACAGAGGGGATGCTCACTTTCTGACGAGGAAAAGTTCTGAGAGAAGAGGACATTTCTGTGGGTAAGTGACATTATATTATTCTGAGCTTGGTAACGTAAAGATTAGGGTTTAAAAGAGGAATTGTAAGATACTGATAAACAGTTAGAATTTTAAAATAATAATTAAAAAAAAGCTAGAAAACTTTATTAGCTAGTCTCCATAACCTTTTCCACACAGTTTTAAAACTTGAAGTTTCTGCTACAGCATTAACAGATAGTCTCTAGAAGGCACAGAAGGGCCCATTTCAGTCCTCATTCCCACCCACCCTCCCCAACTCCCACCCATCCCTAGCTCAACTCATCATTTATAGTCAATTATTCTAATTAAGACAAGAGGGGAATTGTCAATTTTCATTAGAGTTTTAATTACATTTAATTAGTTTCTAAGAAGCAAACCCAAATGCCCTCTCCACTGGCAAAATGGCTATTCTGAGATTGGAGCTGACCAGAGATTGAAGCAGCCATTTTGGCAATGGACAGGACATGGCAGGGGCGACTGGACTAGACCATCTGAAATGGACATCACGCCCGGGGGAGGAAGGTGAGAGAAACCAGTTTCAGTCTCCCTCTAATGATCTCGATGGGCCAGTCATGGGCCAGGACAATGTTTCGGTGCTGTTTCTGCTAACTTTTGTGTAGAAAAGCAAAAGAAGCCTTATTTATGTAATCCCAGGTATCTAGGTGTAGAGGGACTGATGGAAGATATTTACTTTTGAGTGGACTGGAATGGTCGAACGTTGCATATTTGGAGGGACACAAACCCTGTGAAAAAAAAGCTTATGTACGTAGATTACTAATAGGTGAAGTTCCAGTGCTGAGGTACAGAGGTTCTTACAGAGACAAGGGGAGGGAGCACTGCTGCTGGGATCTGCTCTGGTAAATGTACCAGGGTTCAAGCATCAGCTTTGTTAAGATCAGGGACACTTGAGAGGAAGAAGTTGTTTTATGGGTTACATCAGAAAGCCTGTTTTTTTTACATTCACTGCTTGCCAGAGAAAAACTCTGAGGAAAGGCTTGGTATGGGTGTGTGAGGCAACAGATCCATACAGCCTGGTACATCAGTTGCGACAGACGAACAAGGTGTTGTTACATTTGTACCCCGAACTTTCCCACTCATGGCAGGCTCAATGTGGCTTACCTGGGGCAATGGAGGGTTAAGTGACTTGCCCAGAGTCACAAGGAGCTGCCTGTGCCTGAAGTGGAAATTGTAGGTGTATCCCAGTTATGTCACCCTGTGTGCAACTGAGGTCTATGTCCACATACAGGCCTGAACCATCTGTGTGAAGAAGAGTAAGATGGCTGAAGTCCTGTTTCTCTATCAGCCCATGAACAGTGCTTGCTGACCAGGACAGTGTTAGTACAGAAAACATCTGCACCATCTCAGGGGGTGAAGCTGGTTACTGGACAGATTTATAACCCCCAAGCATGGGATAACATTTGTGGGCCCCTTGGCTAAGGCGCCAACATGCTCAGGGACAGTGTCTGGATCAACAGTGGACTTTGTCGTCTTAGAAGGCATGGATTCCATCATTTGGACAGCAGGTATGCGTGTTCTGATTGGGCCAGAAGAGTCACCTGAGGACAGGGGACCAAGTTCCAGTCAAATCTTTTGGAAAAGAAAAAGATGTTTCTGGTTGTTACTGTCCAGGGTGGGCGCTCTGCTGATAACTCTGGAAAGACACTGCGATAGTGCCTATGCCCTGGACCTTCCTATAAATTTGTTATAAATAGTAACATAGTAGATGACGGTAGAAAAAGACCTGCATGGTCCACCCAGTCTGCCCAACAAGATAAACTCATATGGGTATACCTTACCTTGATTTGTACCTGTCTTTTTCAGGGCACAGACCGTATAAGTCTGCCCAGCACTACCCCTGCCTCCCAACCACCGGCTCTGACACAGACCGTATAAGTCTGCCCAGCACTATCCCCGCCTCCCAACCACCGGCTCTGGCACAGACCGGATAAGTCTGCCCAGCACCATCTCCACCTCCCAACCACTAGTCCCGTCTCCCACCACCGGCTCTGGCACAGACCGTATAAGTCTGCCCAGCACTATCCCCGCCTCCCAACCACCAGCCCCGCCTCCCGCCACCGGCTCTGGCACAGACCGTGTAAGTCTGCCCAGCACTATCCCCGCCTCCCAACCACCGGCTCTGGCACAGACTGTATAAGTCTGCCCAGCACTATCCCCGCTTCCCAATCACCAGCCCTGCCTCCCAACCACCGGCTCTGGCACAGACCGTATAAGTCTGCCCAGCACCATCTCCACCTCCCAACCACCAGCCCCGCCTCCCACCACCGGCTAAGCTTCTGAGGATCCCTTCCTTCTGAGCAGGATTCCTTTATGTTTATCCCACGCATGTTTGAATTCCGTTATAGGAAAGTAGCGAATACTAAACAGCTGCCTATCTGGGCTAAGGACTATTGCCTAGGCAAGTTGAAGATAAACTATCACCTTCTTCCTGATAAGCTCGTTTTCAGTTGGAAACAGAACTCTGTGTCTGAGATCAGCCACAAAGCAAGTGTCTCAGGGTGAGAAGTCGGGATTTATTTCTGTAGTTTGTCCCTTATTGTTGGTATCTTATTATTTGTTCTGTGGATATACATAGGGGAAGAATCGAGTAATTAGTTCAAAGTTGTAAATCATTGCGTCATTTGGAGGGGCTGGTTATAGGGACTCCCCCTATTCATGCATAGATGTATTGACCTAATAAAGGGCCACCAAAACAGACATCATGTTATGAGAATCAGGTGCTTAACAATCAGACGTTTATAAATACAATAAAAAAAAAATCCAACATCAAAAAGAAAAAGATGGCATATGGGAACTTGCTCCTTTTGTTTTGTGGATTGAAGTGATATATTATAAAAATGCACTTGCCTTTTTTTATTACTACTACTTTACAGAGAGGTACTGAATAATGAGGGAAGGGCTTCCTTCATGCAGTTATGTCCAGAGTCAGTCTGAATGTGGCAACATTGTTCAGTTCAGCACACTGTAAGCCACCAAGTTCATACAAAGTTAATTATGCTCAGTGGAAAATAAATCTGCTGCTTGCCATGTGAATATTTCATCACTGTTTCATTATTGCTACCAAGTATTACATATTAAGGGCATTTGCTTTAGTTTGTTTAGCCATACGGCTGTCAAGCAGTCAAGGAATGATTAGTTTAATTGCAATGCAGTGGGTCTCCAGAAAAAGCTGAAAGCAAAACAGGTCCCCGTTGGGATCACACTGTTACTTCTTCCTGCAAAGACTGCGTGATCAAGTACCGGGACATTATAGTCACTAAGATAAGTATCTATTACCACTTTTTGTATTGCACTTTATCAAATATTTTGAAGACTGCATTGTTTAATGATTTTTGGAATTTGGACACTTTATACAGAATGGAGGTTTTTTGACTGATGATTACTGCCAGTTGTTTATCGACACTGTGACTAGGTAGGTGTACTGCAAATTTTTGCCATAGCTTTATGAGGTCTTTTTCCTCCTTTAAACAAACATTCATAAAGTGGGTTAGAGAATTGTTGAACATTGTAAGTAGTATACAAGGAGGATGTCAGAGATAGTGTTTCCTTCCTGACGCAGCAGTGAGAGCAGCGAAACGAGACGTTCTTGTTGAAGGGACAGAAGGAGAAGGGACAGAAGGAATCAGAATACATCACAATGGGAAAGAGGAAAGAAGCAGTGACATGCAGCTTGTAGCTGGTGGTTCACGGAAAACCCTGAAGCTAAGTACAGACTGTTTATGTTTGGGGAGAATAGAGATCCTACAAACAAAAAGCTGTGAGATTGAGCACTGCATTTAACCCTATTTAAATGTAAATGTATGACAGAATCAGTTGCAGAAAATATTCTGCTTGACACAAGGGGAAGCTGTGTTTCAGAGGGCAGGAATCACTGTTTTTTTCTCCGAGTGGGAGTTTTTTTCAGTGATTTAGAATCCTGACCTCTGAAAGAATTTGATAGCAAATATAGGACCAGTGATAATAAATACTTCCAGAAAACAGCTTGAGCGCATGTAAGAAAATATCATGCAAAAGAGTTCTGAATAGAACAGCCAAGCCGGGAAGATCTGAGGTCCTCTTAATAAAAGTAAGAATAAACAAGTGTGATTTACAGCAGCAGTTGTTGGAAGCAGAATATTTTGAACACCACGTGGTAATACAATATTAGAATCAGAATATTTCACCAGTGGTCCCTATCTAGGCATTAAAGTAGTATACCATGCCATACTTTGTATTGTTATTTAAATATTTTTACTTCTGCAATTGCCTAGTCATCAAGTTTGATTTATTCTTACTGTACATCGCCTTGAGTGAATGCCTTCAAAAAGGCGGTAAATAAATCTTAATAAATAAATAAATCACTGAGATATTGAGGATGCTTTACCTATTCTTTTAATAGTGAATGGATAAGAGTTTGACTGTTAAGCTTGCTATATTGGCTCTGAGAAGCTTCTTTGGCAGACAATCCTTCATTTGCGTGCTCCTTCCTAAGGAAAAGGGGGGTGGAAAGAAGACTGTCAGGAGTTCCAGGGACTTGAACTGATTCATGTCAGCTTCAGAAAGGAGAGAAAACAGTAGAACCAGAGAAGGGACAAGACAACTTATTTTATTAATACAGCTTAATAGGTATTTTATATTTCTTATAAAGTAAAGTTGAGGGATTTGTGCCACTGCAGTAATTATTTTCCAGGATACTCTGATGTGTGTTGAGAGGTTGACCAGACTCAAGTCTACTATAACGGCAACATTTAAGTTATGGGATAATGCAACTTCATTTAAAAATGTCACTGTTTCCAAGGTTTCCATAAGTGTGCATGTGGTTTATGTGATGCAGGACAGACATTTTACTTAGAGATCCGTTATCAAGTACCCTTCTGCACCCTTTTTTTTTTGTACCCCACGCTTTCCCACTCATGGCAGGCTCAATGCGGCTTAGGTACTTATTTGTACCTGGGGCAATGGAGGGTTAAGTGACTTGCCCAGAGTCACAAGGGGCTGCAGTGGGAAGCGAACCCAGTTCCCCCAGGATCGAAGTCTGCTGCACTAACCACTAGGCTGGGATTCAGTAATCTTGCTATTCTTTGGGGTTCTACTTGGAATGTTGCTACTCTTTGAGATTGTGCATGGAATCTTGTTAATGGGACTTCATATACCACCTTATATACTGCAATATTCCATGTAGAATCTCTAATAGGGAAATGGGACTTGATATATTGCCTTTCTGTGGGTTTACATAGTATATACAGGTATTATTTGTACCAGGGGCAATGGAGGGTTAAGTGGCTTGCCCAGAGTCACAAGGAGCTGCAGTGGGAATCGAACCCAGTTCCCCAGGACCAAAGTCCACCACTCTAACCACTAGGTGCTCTAAGGCATTACTTAGGAGTAAACCAAGCACTAATCACGCCTATATGCCCACTGCCCCCCTCCCCTTCCCCATGTTAACTCTGGGCCCTTCCAAATCGTCAGGTCTGGCTATGCCCCCTGGTGCTGAATAGATTAGATACACAACACATTCCATCACAAAAATGAGCAGCCTGGACATTACTTACTTTTTATACAGGACAGCATACGGCTTTTTCAAGGCATACTGCAACGCAAAGCATAAATGCAGGCACAGATTAGTGGGCATCTCACAAACTGCACAGCTGGATACGAACACACCAATTTCAATATTAAAAGACTCAGCAGTGGTAGATGTTGGAATAAGCAATGGAACTTTATCAGCTCATCTATCTGGGATTACACAGAACCAAAAAGACAACCGACTTAAGAGTTACCCTACAGGTACTGAAGGTTCTGCAGCTGGGATGTATCCATAGCAAAGTAGATCAGAACAACTGAGTGGGCTTGATGGGCCAGTTATACAGATTTTGACCTATTCATCCCAGCAGATGAAACTATTAACCTGATTCTCTTAATCCCCCCGAGGTTCACTGGCAGGATACATCGGGACAGAGAGCTTGCTCCCATCAGCAGAAGGCAGAGAAACATTTTTGATTTAATTCTTAAAGCAATACTAAATAGAATCCCCCAGAGAGAGACAAATACACAAAATAACTCCAAAAAAGTAAATCCCTTATTAGTATGAACCAGGTGTTTACTGAAAACTCACGCAGAAGTAATATTAATAAAATATATTAAGAGTGTATAATTATTTGGAAGCCCAGGCCTGAGACTTAGGTTCAGGCTCTAAAAATGACAAGAAAAGTACAGGCCATTAGCCGAAATTTGAACTCTGAAGTTCCAGCAAACTCTTGAGCTATTGGGACACACCATGCAGCAAAATAAGAAAGGACCATGCAGCAGAATGAGGAAGAAGCTAGGATGCAGAAACCTCATAAACAGGATACAGATGGCTCCTCAAAGTCTTGCTTAAGTTTGTGGTTAAGCAAGCTAAAGATGAGAACATGTTCATGAGATGAAGCTACTCAGTAGCATAGCCAATTATTGGTAACTGTGACATAACATAGATCCAATCAGATGGACTTACATTACTCCTGTATGAACCTATAAAAGTTAGTGTATTTCCTGGTTTAAGCTAGAGAGAAGGGTTGCCACTCTCTCTCTCCAGGGGAAACCAATGTGACCAGCAGAACTGACAGATTACCTAATTGTTTTCCCATGTAAAACCTTTTGATTGGTAAAAGAAATTATAAAAGACTAGGATTCAGATAGCACCTGTTTGCAGCTGGATTCTTATATTCCTATAACTAATTGATTGTATGTGCCTGTTGTCAATCACTGATTTGACTTGTATCTTGGCAAATAAACTCCTCATCCCAAATGATGTTCTGTGGGCTTCATTTAATGATCAAAGGCTTCTGCTTTATCAGGCTTTCTTTCGCCGCATTGTATAACCTGTAGCCTAAATCCAGCTTGTCATAAGGCTGGTATCTTTTCCTTGCCAGTGCTGAGAGGCGGACTAACGTCTCTCTCAGTGACAATTTAGAACTTCAGAACTTCTTGATTACCTCAGTACTAGTGCTATTTAGAGATGGAGTCAGATTTGAGGTCAATCCAGCCTCCTTGGAGGTTCTCTCTGCCACTGGACAGCTGAACTCCAGTACCAGACAGAACCCAGGGGTCGCTGAACCCCAAAACAAAACAAGAGTGAAGAACTAAAAAGAGAGTTCAGTATAGGCTGAACCTACAGCCGAGCATAATATTCAGTGAGTCAAGCCGTCCCTGAGGAAGAAATCTTGAAACAGAAATTTCTGTAGGACATTGGGAAACTTTCAGTGTATTAGCGACTAAGCTGAGAATACAGATAAGTCTGCTCCTGTTAGCTTTATATCTTCCAGTGCTTTACATTATCTATCATCATCACGTTTATCCTCTCCTTTTTGGGGGTTACCTTATAGGACAAACAAATTGTACCCTATGGATTAGAGAGTCTTTTTGTGACATATACTGAATAACGCATGTATTTTTGTAGATTCTGATTTATTTCACGTCACTTGATTTAGTTTTTCACATATAAGTTTAGAGTCATAAATATAGAGAGTAATCACATGACGTATAGACCTTTATACTGAGCCGTATTCACGGCTAGACTCACTGAATATTTATTTATTTTTATTTATAACACTTATACCCCGCGTTTTCCCACTTATTAGCAGGTTCAATGCGGCTTACATAGAATATCAGGTTTACAAAGTGACATAGAAATGATATGGCTGTAATATAGTAGATAAAGAGGTGATCGTTTAGATGAGGGTAGGTAAGGGGGGAGGAGGATGGTAGAGGTAGGGGAGTGGGAGGAGGGTGTGTATTGGGATTAGCGTGTTGTTAAGTGTGGGAGAAAGTGTATAGGGAGGGGTAGGAATAGGGATGTACTGCAATGAGTGGGAAAGCGCGGGGCACAAATGAGACTATACTGAACTCTCTTTTTGGCTCTTCATTCTAATATACTATATTAATATTACTTATGCGTCTGTTTTCAGTAAATACCTGGTTCATACTAATAAGGGATTGACTTTTTTTGGAGTTAATTCTTAAAGCAGCATTTCAACAGCAAAGGATTCTTGTAAAGTGTCCGGTGCTGAAATACACCTCTGATCTCCTTCACAAGTTCCCTCTCTATCCCCCACTCCTCAGAGAACTTTTGGGTTACAAGAGAAGGAAGGCAGTGATGAGACACTCTCGCAGGCATCCCCAAGGGAGGACATGCACAGTGCACAATTACCTGCTGGCTGGCAGTACAACTTCGCTACTTTAAGACAGCCAAGAGTACGAAAGTGCAACGCAAATGATCAGAGTCGCTTAAAATCCAAAGAGATAATGTGCACTCCCTCCCTGTGTCTCCTTTACCCACTTCCAATCAGGGTAACCTAAGCGCCCTATCCATTTGCAGATACTTACAATATCTTTCAGCGCCTGCGTCACTGTACAGTTGGCGTTGCCTCCTTTCAGAAGCATGGCATTTTTGACATTTTCTACGAGTTTAGGCTCCCGTTTCTCCAGGAACCTCTTGGATCTTTTCGTTTTGGGTTTCCTACAAGAAGAAACAAATGAAGCGTTACTGCCCCCGCTAAAAGCACAATGGGATTGGCCGAGCTGCATCCTGATCTCTTTCCTAATGATAAAGCCTGCTTAAACAGGTGTCTAGAAGGCCTTTAGACATAGGTCAAGACTTTCGTTATGTGCTCATGTGTGAATGCAAACAAGAAACTGCACTTTCAAGAAGCCTCTCCTTGCAGCTTTGCTGTTCATACTTTTATGGAATATACTTTGTGAACAGTAAGAAAAAAAAACCATATCATTCATATTAATAATACGAAAGCTATACCTGAATTGAAGAAAGCATGGGACAGGCATGTGAGATCTCTTAGGAGGGGAAAGATAGTGGATGATATGGATGGGCCGACTGAACAGGCCATATGGCTTTTATCTGCTGTCATTTTCTCTGTTTCTATGTAGGACCCTTGCTTTTAGTTCATGATAGAGGTCTGCATTGAGCTGCCTTGGAGAAACTCTCTCAATGGGTTTGCTCTGTATGCTAATAAACATAAGAACATAAGAATAACCATACTGGGTCAGACCAATGGTCCATCCAGTCCAGTATCCTGCTTCCAACAGTGGCCAATCCAGGACACAAGTACCTGGCAGAAATCCAAATCGTGGCAACAATCCATGCTGCCAATCCCAGGGCAAGCAGTGGCTTCCCCATGTCTGTCTCAATAGCAGACTATGGACTTCCCCCCCAGGGACTTGTCCAAACCTTTTTAAAACCCACATACGCTAACCGCTGTTACCACCTCCTCTGGCAAAGAGTTCCAGAGCTTAAGTATTCACTGAGTGAAAAAATATTTCCTCCTATTTGTTTTAAAAGTATTTCCATGTAACTTCCGAGTGTCCCCAGTCTTTGTACATTTGGAAAGAGTAAAAAAAAATCGATTAACTTCTACTCATTCTACAACACTCAGGATTTTGTAGACCTCAATCATATCTCCCCTCATCCGTCTCTTTTTCAAGCTGAAGAGCCCTAACTTACTTCTACTAATCATTTCTATAGCGCTACTAGATGTACACAGCACTGTACACTTTATACGCAGGTACTCTTTACACTTCCCTTATACAAGAGGAGTTTCATCCTCTTTATCATTTTGGTTGCTCTTCTTTGAACCTTTTCTAATTCCGCTATCCCTTTTTTGAGATACAGCACTCAAGACTTAAGCCTGTCTGCGTGTGGGTATGTGTGAGAGGGGGACAGTTGGGGATTGTGTGTGCTGAATATCAGTGGTTTCTGAGGTGCAGTCTGGGGAGGGGGAGGTCCATCAAGCCCAGCATCCTATTTCCAACAGTGGCCAAACCAGGTCACAAATACCTGGCAAAATCCCAAAATACTTCAATACATTTTATGCTGCTTATCCTAGACATAAGTAGTGGATTTTCCCCGCATCATTTTAATAATGGTCTATGGACTTTTCCTTTAGGAAGCCATCCAAACCTTTTTTAAACCTGGCTAAGCTAACTGCCTTTACCACATTCTCTGGTAACGAATTCCAGAGTGTAATTACACCTTGAGTGAAGAAACATTTTCTCACATACGTTTTAAATGTATTACTTTGTAGCTTCATTGCATGCCCCCTAGTCCTAGTATTTTTGGAAAGAGTAAACAAACGATTCACGTCTACCCGTTCCACTCCACTCATCATCATATCAAGTGAAGTCAAATTCAAACATATCACCACAGTGGAAAGCAGACTGTGGAGTACCTCAAGGTTCACCACTATCACCGATCCTCTTCAACCTAATGTCGACACCACTATCCAAGTCCTTATCCAACCAAGGCCTCAACTCTCATCTATGCAGACGATGTCACTACATACATTCCCTACAATGGAAAATTTACAGAAATCACCAACAAAATGAAGCTCAACTTGAACATCATGGATTCATGGGCAAATGCATTTCAACTAAAACTCAACTCAGAAAAAAACACATTGTCTCATCCTTTCATCTCAATACAATGCGGAAAACCCCACAAGTATAAGCACACCAGATTATACCCTCCCCATTTCAGACAGCCTGAAAATCCTTGGAGTCACCTTGGATCGTAACTTCACACTGGAGAGCCATGTGAAATCCACAACTAAGAAAATGTTCCACTCAATGTGGAAACTCAAACGTGTGAAACCATTCGTCCCGAGGGAAATATTTCGCAACTTGATACAATCAATGGTGCTAAGCCACGTAGATTAATGCAACGGAATTTATGCGGGATGCAAAGAACAAATCTTAAAGAAACTTCAGACCGCTCAAAACATGGCAGCCAGGCTCATATTTGGAAAAATGCGATTTGAAAGCGCAAAACCCCTACGCGAAAAACTGCACTGGCTACCAAAGAACATATTACTTTCAAAATCTGTACCATGGTTCACAAAATTATCTACGGCGAAGCCCCGGGATACATGACAGACCTCACTGACCTACCAACTAGAAACACATCCAGTTCAACACGAACATACCTAAGCTTCCATTACCCAAGCTGCAAAGGACTTAAATACAAATCAACTTATGCATCCAGCTTTTCCCACTTGAGCACACAACTGTGGAACGCATTACCAAAAACCGTAAAAACAACGTACGACCACCTAAACTTCCGGAAATTACTAAAAACTAACTCCTATCCCATGGCTCTCCAATTTCTTCTGAAGTCTTTCATGAGGTACTTTGTCAAACACCTTTTGAAAATCCAGATACAAAATACCAACCGGCTAGTGTTCTATTGTGGATTAAAAACTGGTTAAAAGATAGAAAACAGAGAGTAGGGTTAAATGGTCAGTATTCTCAATGGAGAAGGGTAGTTAGTGGGGTTCCCCAAGCTCTGTGCTGGGACCGCTGCTTTTTAACATATTTATAAATGACCTACAGATAAAGGTAACTAGTGAGGTAATTACATTTGCTGATGACACAAAGTTATTCAAAGTCATTAAATCGCGGGAGGATTGTGAAAAATTATAAGAGGACCTTACGCGACTGGGAGACTGGGCGTCTAAATGGAAGTTGACATTTAATGTGAGCAAGTGCAAAGTGAAGCATTTGGGAACGAGGAACCCGAATTAGAGCTACGTCATGCAAGGTTCCACGTTAGGAGTCATGGACCAAGAAAGGGATCTAGGTGTCATCGTTGATGATACGTTGAAACCTTCTGCTCAGTGTGCTGCTGCGGATAAGAAAGCAAATAGAATGTTAGGTATTATTAGGAAAGGAATGGAAAACAAAAATGAGGATGTTATAATGCCTTTGTATTGCACCATGGTGCGACTGCACCTCGAATATTGTGTTCAATTCTGGTTGCCGTATCTCAAACAATTACGCAGCACACTTCCTCACCACAGCACCACCATCGAAAACTTCTTCAACGACCTGGACGTAATCCCTGGAGGATACCCAGCTCCTCACCACTGAATCAGTTACACAAGCGACTCACAGGTTCGCCAACACCCACTGCAAACTGGATACATGCCCCAGTCATCTACTGATGACTGCTTCACAGCAGACCTCACATCCCGCCTAAACTTCATGCTACAACAAGGTCTCTTCCCCGAGGAATATGGTAACATCCTACTCACCCCAATACCAAAAGACACTAAGAAAAACACAAGCAACCTCACCAATTGAGAAACTGAGTTTGATTCACACTTCAGGCACAGGCAGCTCCTTGTGACTCTGGGCAAGTCACATAATCCTCCATTGCCCCATGTAAGCCACATTGAGCCTGCCATGAGTGGGAAAGCGTGGGGTACAAATGTAACAACAAAAAAAAAAAATTACCGCCCAGTTGCATCCATCCCACTAGTAATCACACTGATGGAGAGCTTGGTGACCAAACAACTTACAGAATACATGGACAAGTTACATAAATACATAAGTATTGCCATACCGGGAAAGACCAAAGGTCCATCAAGCCCAGCATCCTGTTTCTAACAGTGGCCAATCCAGGTCACAGATACCCGGCAAGATCCAAAACTCAAGATCCTGGTCAAACTCAAGCAGGAAATAGCCACAGGTAAAAGTATACTTCTCCTCTAATTCGACATGTCGAGAGCATTCGACATGGTAAACCACCATATACTACTAAGACTCCTCGACCACTTCGGGATAGTTGGAAATGTACTTAATTGGATCAAGGGTTTTCTAACCACCAGAACATACCAAGTAAAATCAAACTCAAACATATCACCACTGTGGAAAGCAGCCTGCGGAGTACCTCAAGGATCACCATTATCACCAATACTCTTCAACGTGATGATGATCCCACTGGTAAAATCCTTATCTAATCAAGGCCTCAACCTGTTCATCTACGCAGACGATGTTACAATCTACATTCCCTTCAGACATGACGTGACAGAAATAACCGTGAAATCATGGACTCTTGGGCAAATTCATTCCAACTGAAACTGAACACTGAAAAAACACACTGCCTCATCCTCTCATCTCAACACAGCCCGCAACCATAAACACCCCAGGACACACCCTCCCTACCTCAAACAGCCTAAAAATACTTGGCGTCACAATCGACCGCAATCTTACCGTTGAGAGCCAAGTACACTCCGTAATAAAGAAAATGTTCTATTCAATGTGGAAAATTAAACGAGTAAAACCTTTCTTCCCGAGGGAAATTTTTCGAAACCTAATACAATCACTACTACTACTTAGCATTTCTATAGCGCTGCCAGGGTTACGCAGCGCTGTACAAGTTTAAACATGGGGAAGGACAGTCCCTGCTCAAGAGAGCTTACAATCTCAATGGTAATAAGCCATGCAGATTACTGCAATGGAATTTATGCGGGATGTAAAGAACTCCCAAAAAAACTCCAGACCGCCCAAAACATAGCAGCCAGGCTGATATTCGGTAAAACACGATTCGATAGTGCTAAACCCCTCCAAGAAAAGCTGCACTGGCTCCCAATCAAAGAACGGATCACCTTCAAAATCTGCACTCTCGGACACAAAATTATCTACGGCGTAGTCCCAGGATACATGACAGACCTCATAGATCTACCACCCAGAAACAGAATCGGATCATCACGATCATACTTAAACCTACACTACCCAAATTGCAAAGGACTTAAATACAAAACAACCTACACATCCAGCTTCTCCTACAGAAGGGCACAACTATGGAATGGACTCCCAAAAGCTGTGAAAACAATCCATAACCACCTAACCTTCAGGAAATCACTGAAAACCACTCTCTTCAAAAAGGCTTACCCCACCGATCCAATGTAAATCCCCACACCAAGCAACACTAATGATCGTACCGGACAATCTACAACCTTCGTTCCTCGACCCTCATGAAGCCTGACACACACCCACATCATTTGTCCACAATATAATCTTACGGTACTATGTAAGCCACACTGAGCCTGCAAATAGGAGGGATAATGTGGGGTACAAATAAATAAATAAAAAAGATATAATGGAATTAGAAAAGGTGCAGAGAAGGGCGACGAAAATGATAAAGGGGATGGGACGACTTCCCTATGAGGAAAGGCTAAAGCGGCTAGGGCTCTTCAGCTTGGAGAAAAGGCGGCTGAGGGGAGATATGATAGAGGTCTATAAAATAATGAGTGGAGTTGAACGAACGGGTAGATGTGAAGCGTCTGTTCACGCTTTCCAAAAATACTAGGACTAGGGGGCATGCGATGAAGCTACAATGTAGTAAATTTAAAACGAATCAGAGAAAAGTTTTCTTCACTCAACGTGTAATTAAACTCTGGAATTCGTTGCCAGAGAATGTGGTAAAGGCGGTTAGCTTAGCGGAGTTTAAAAAAAGGTTTGGACGGCTTCCTAAAGGAAAAGTCCATAGACCGGTATTAAATGGACTTAGGGAAAATCCACTATTTCTGGAATAAGCAGTATAAAATGTTTTGTACTTTTTGGGGATCTTGCCAGGTATTTGTGACCTGGATTGGCCACTGTTGGAAACAGGATGCTGGGCTTGATGGACCTTTGGTCTGTCCCAGTATGGCAATACCTATTTACCCGAACCCACTGCTTGCAGTGCTGACTACCGTTGTTTTGGTCCCAGGCTCAGGCACATCCCCTCTGCAGTGTGCTGTGCCGACAATATCATTACTAGGGAAAGATGAACAGAAGTAGAATTTTTTTTTTTAAGAATACTTTTTTTTTTTTTTGCATAGTAAAAGACACAAAAAAAACCCCTTAATGTTCCAAACTTGCATAATTTTGCATCAATAGCTACACATTCTTGGCAATAAAGTCAGTGCTAATGAGGTAGGAATGGGAGTATCATCACCCCACTGAGGGACCAGGTAACCTGGATAGAAAATAAAAAGCTTAGCAGCCTCTTAGCCAGGAAGATGAAGAAGGTGAAAGAAAAGGAAGTGTAGGATAGATGGAAAAAAAGAAGGAAGAAGAAAGGATCAGAGGAAATGATACAGGGGAGGCAGGAAAAGGTTTAGGGGGGGGGACCTTCCCCCCTCCACCTCCGCATCGTCCCCCAACTCACACCACACGGTCCAGCGCCGACATCTTCCCAGACCCACAGCAGCAGGGCACTAGTAATAAACCACGTGGGAGTCACTCTCCAGCCGGAAATGACGTTCAATTAGTGCTCCGCGCCGCACTCAACTGATGACGTCAACACGTGTGGCGTCTGTCTGGAAGCCGAGCGGGACAATCTCCGTTTCCCCTTCCCAGCGCAGCCGTCATCCCCATCCACTCAAAACAAAGCAAACCTGCAGCCATGTTGGTCCATCTGTAGCAAGTGTAAAGCTGTTTTCAGTTGCCTTAAAACGTGCAGGACACAAGGTTGCTTTTTAATTTATTTCAGAGCTTCCCATCTAGTTATCCAATGGTATTACATATTCATCTTATTTTATCAACCCAGGACCTCAGCGCTACCCAGTGTGGCTTATTCTACAAAGAATACTTGCTCCTGTACAAGAGCGCCATCGCTTAACATTGGACATATATTTCTACCATCGGTCTTTATTTTATTTTCTTATTTCTTGTGGCAGTAGTGCCCACAACCAATGTAAAAAAAAAACTCCTAAATAAGGAGAAAAAACTATGGGTACCTGGTCTTCTCGTCACTACTACACACCCTTACTGTGAGAGAGATATGTTCCTTCAACCTTGAAATCTAACATGTGACTAAATATCAATTCTTTGCCTTTTTCTTTCACTTATAACTACTACTACTTAACATTTCTAAAGCGCTACCAGGGTTACGCCAACGCAGCGCTGTACAATTTAACAAAGAAGGACAGTCCCTGCTCAAAGGAGCTTACAATCTAAAGTGCAGTCAATCAAATTGGGATAGTCTAGATGATTTCCTGAATGGAGGTGTAATGGTTAGGTGCCAAAAGCAACATTGAAGAGGTGGGCTTTGAGCAAGGATTTGAAGATGGGCAGGGAGGGGGCTTGGCGAATGGGCTCTGGGAGATTATTCCAAGCATAGGGTGAGGCGAAGCAGAAAGGGCGGAGCCTGGAGTTGGCGGTGGTGGAGAAGGGTACTGAGAGGAGGGATTTGTCCTGTGAGCGGAGGTTATGGGTAGGAGTGTAAGGGGAGATGAGGGTAGAGAGGTATTGAGGGGCTGCAGATCGAGTGCATTTGTAGGTTAGTAGGAGAAGCTTGAACTGTATGCGGTACCTGATCGGGAGCCAGTGAAGTGACTTGAGGAGAGGGGTGATATGCGTATATCGGTCAAGGCGGAAGATAAGACGCGCAGCAGAGTTCTGAATGGATTGAAGGGGGGATAGATGGTTAAGAGGGAGGCCAGTGAGGAGTAGATTACAGTAGTCAAGGCGATTATCTAGATGGACAGTCCCAATCTTGGCTGTTCACTTATCTTAACTGCTTGTATCTTTGCTGGGTTATATCTTGGGGCACTCTGCTTTTCATTGCTGCTCCATCTTCCCAACCAGTTGGTACATTTGTGCTGTCCAATTTCGACTCCAATCTTATTTCCAATCTCCCTTCTTAATCTCCTTCATTGTTCTTCATTTCTTCTTCTTCTTCTTCTACAAACACGTCTTGTTTTGCAATTATTATTGCTGCTTCAGGAAGAGTTCTTTTTCTCATGCGATTTCCCCTTCCAAGATGGCCACGGTATTTAAACAGACGCCTTCCTGGCCTGACCAATCCCAAAGAAGAAATCTTTAAAGGGCTATTCCTTCTTAATAGAATGCCTTCCATTCCACATTTTTATTCAGGCCATGTGGTGCTACAGTTTTATACTTGTAAATCAGTCGTTGTTCTTTCTGCCATAGGCGTTTTTTAATGTCCCCTCCCTCTCTTGCCCTGTTGTATCTTCTCTATTATCATGAAAGCCAATTGATCAAATGTATGACCTTTCTCTATTGTTAATATATGGCCTAGCTTTAAGGCTACCACTGGAATATTGCTGGCCAAAGCTATGCAGCCTAAAAACAACTGAAAAAGTACTGACCAGGCCAAACAACAAGTAAATGATGTAATATTTGAAGAATCTGCAAAAAGCAGGTCTGAACAATGAGTTCTGCCACAAATTGGTACAATTTTTAATTCAAATATAGCACCTGTAATGAAAGATCAGATGAATAAAATGGAGCTTATTAGTTTTGGTATACAATGATACAGAGGTAATACAGAGTTCATGAGAAAGGTATGAAAAGTATTGCAGCCGGAAGATGTGAAACTGTTATCTCAACGCTTCCCAAAACATGTTGATAATTAGCAGTAGCTGAGAACGGAAGGAGGTGGGCACATCAGATAGCAGATCGCATGGGAAAGTATGATCTCCGGAAGTTGAGACATATTAGGAGCTAGGTATCTCACCATTCACTTCTATGGAGAAGATAGAGTATAAAAGAGGGGAGAGTTTGGCTCAGTTTGAGAGTCTCTTCTCCAAGGCTTCAGTCAGACGGCGAAGCCCTGTGCGGTTGAAACCAGAATCTGATGTCTGTATTTGTACCAATTTGAAGACTTGTCTTTGGGTAAGAAATAAAATGTATCTATTTATCTAAACCTATCTCTGTCTCTATTTTTATAGATTCTGTCTTCTCTTTACCTAACATTTAGCCTACAAGGTAGATCATATACAAGTGACACTCAGTCTTTGCAGAAACTTAGACAGATATTTAATAAGATTTATGTGGGAACATAAATGGTCCAGAATATACCTAGATCTAGAAAAACAGAAAGCAGTAGTTATGGGAATTAGTTTTCAATTACGGCTCCTAATGCCACCCCAGAACAGACCCCCTTATGATTGGGTGACAATGGAGGTTAGAGAAACTATACAGAACCTGTTATATGGAATAAGTACCTTCAGTCCCCCGTGTGAAGGAGTCAGATAGAGGTCTAAAAGAGGGGAAATTAAAACAGTGGTGACCAGCCGTACGCTGACCGTTCACTCTATCCTTCTTTATCTTCCTTTGAACGCAAGAGGGGATACTTAATTTTGTGCGTTCAAAGGTTCTATGTTTTCTTTCTATGACTTTATTTTTTCTCTTATCTTTCCTTCCCCAATCTCCCTGCTGTTATTCCTTCATTTTTCCCCTATCACGGACACTGCCCACTTCAGGGGTATTGGGCACCAATGTTCTGTCCGTCCTCACCCCTACTTTAAATACTCTTCTATTCTTCTGTCTTTTTACTTTCTTCCCTGAATGTCTTCATGCCCTGCGCTGACCTAACACACCTGTTTCTCTGCCCTTGACTACGCTGATCTCTATTTGTGGTCAAACCTTCGTTTCTGTCTTTCAATATTCTGTTCTGTTCTTTCTCACCCTCTTTTCTTTCTCCTATCCTGTCCATCTCTTTGATTTGCGTGATGTGCGCAAGACTGTGCTTGTTGTGTGAATGGTGCATAACACCGAATCCAGGCGACTGCGATTTGGGGTTTGCCGTAAGTTTATTTCAATGTTCAAAATCTTTGGATTGGTCTTTATGCTAGCATTCTCGCTTAACAATCCTCAGAGATTGCGCATTTTTCTGTTTCCCATTCCCACCCTGTGTTCTGTCTTAATCCCTCCGTATCAAATCCTTGTCCTCACTATGCATTCTGTTTTTTCCCCCTTTTCCTGTTCTCCTTCATCCTAACTTCTTCTGCCTACCTCTTCCTATTAGTCTTTTCTCTTCTGTATGTTCCCGTCTCGGGGGAATTTTCTTTACTCTGGGAGAACAGCACGCTTTCAGATTGCTCTCCTCTAAAATCCTTCTGGTTTCTCTGCTCCTAGTACTGACAGCCCCCACCTTTCCACATCTGCTATTGCCTTCACTCTGTGTGTGCGACACATACTTTTGATCTTGTGCTGAAACAGTTATCCACGAGATTTTTTAATGTCTCGGGACTGTCCCTTTTACTCTATTCCTCCTCATTCTTTCGGTTGGACTTTCTACAACTTTCTTTCCTTTTCAGCTGAAAACAGTGTTCAGCTTGGCTGCTTACCGTCGTCCAACTGCTGTTTTCCCCTCATCTCTCTACAGATATATAGTTTCTATCTTATGCTCCAGTGCTATCTTTTCAGTTGTTATGAATAACTGCGTAGTATCTCTTATTCCGTCCTTTTTTCCTTTTACATCTTTGTGTGTGTCTCTGCACTTCGTCTGATTTGGAACTATACTGTTCCGTCTCTGCTTTTCTTGGTTCTTATCTCTGTATGCCGCTGTCATACAAGGCACCGGCTTCCACCTGTCAAAATCTGGCTTGGCTTTTTCACTTTGAAGCGCATTTCCTGTCTTTTATTATCTACTGCGTAGTTCACCTGATTGCTCTTTTTCACAACTGCTTAGTTCTGTGCTTTCACCCCCCCCCCCATAGCCGTTCTTTTTCCCTTAAGTCCAATCTGAATCCCCTCCTTTACAACATTTTGGTCTTGTCCCCCTTTTCGGCCACAATAATCCTCCCTGCCCTCCTCTCTGATGCTCTACCGACTGTTCGTGGTCCGTGTAAAATTTATAAGGGTGTGGCCCGCACGATACCAATTGGGGTAACTTAACACCTTACATACACCTTTTTGGCTTCCTGTGCAAACTAGAAATCATTTTTTTTTATTCCCTATAAAACTATCCCTTTTCCTTCTCAGTCCCATGTGGTGTGAGTCTTGATTATATACTCCCTCTTGGGCTTCGAATAAACTTGCCCGAAGAGCTGTAAGTTCTAAACCCCTTTTTCTCACATTTTTTTAATATCCTTATTCAGGCTTCTGAAACTGCCATTTCTTTCTGTAGCTTTTAAAGGTTTTCCCTAACAAGTGCTGTAGTTCACTATCTCAAGGACATGAGATTCTGGGAAGCTTGCCCACTTTAGCTGCCTTATCAGTCCAGCACTGCTTCGGCAGAGGAGGCTCTACAGTTCACTTTTAAAAGCTCAGAAAGTGATTTTTTTTTTCCTCCCCCTTTTCCGTTCGTTTTTTTGTCCCTGTTCTATGCTGAAGTGGTACAAGTTAAACAGTCATTTACACAGGGGTGCTCTGTTTTAATGGTGTGCTCGTTTAAAAGAAATATAAGTTACAGCCCCTGCCCCTGCACCGTACTATCGTGTTAGTTTTTTTCAGGATGCTTTTTAATACTTTTTAATCATCGGTGAGCCTGACTATATTATAACGTTATCTACAGGAAATACTGCACTTCCTCGCTTGCATTGTGGTTTCGTCCTCCGACTGCATACAGCCTGGACTGGCTTATTTTAAACATTTGTAATAATGAGCTAGGTTATAATATTTCCTGATGAATATTTCCACGTCCTGAGAATGACAATCACTTTTAAATAATATGATTCTATAAAGAGTTAAATTGTGTAAGTCTTTATAATAAGTTTGATATGAACCAAGATCCAACACAGAAAGTCACATAAAATTACAATGGTTTATTGTTACATTAAGAGCTAGATAATCCTTTGTATAACTTATATGATAGTATAAATATTCTGTACTATATAGAAGCATTTCTCTGCTTTTACCTTAATAGATATGCATATAAAATATGTTTTACCTTTCCGGTTGAGAAGATGATGGCTGCGTGCCATGAGAATACAGCGTTGTTTCACTTCAGTTATTTCCTGTTGGTCCTTTATAACCCAACCTTCTCTTTCCTTCTAATGCTGCAGCTGTTCTGTTTGTCATCATTTAGACATATCATTTCAGTCACTGACTAGTATGTATGTTTTATGCCGTATCATTGGAAGTTCTTGATGTAAGAATCACATGTTTTAATTTGTTCTTTTTCCCCTTTCACCTGTTTAGTCACAAAAGCTTCCTGCCATTGCATTCGGGTTTATTTTATTTACTATGTCCCTTTTCTGAGTGTATATTTATGGGTATGAGCTTGTCATCTTTACACCACGATTCTGGTGTCCTGTTTCAAAATTTATTGATTTATATGCTTCTCTTATATTTAATATGTCTTTGTTAATATACATTTTCTTGCCTTTTGTTGAAATCGGTGTTTCCTTTCACTGGCTTGTTGGATGGAAAATTCTATTTTCCATTGCTGCATGACAAGTGATGTCTTTGGCATTTTTAGTTCTGGCTAATGTGTTCCAACTAATGACTTTTTTGTGACTGTGCCTTCCCCGAAGAGCTTACATTTGTTTTGTTTTGCCTTGGAATATTTCGTCTTTCTCTCTATTTTTCTACCACTTCTATAGTAATTTTCAGGGGCTTTTCCCTGGAACATACTATACTTTCTTATATACCAGTGTCACGCTATAACTATTGGGTTTGATATCGATGCCTGGGGCTTACATCCATCGAAGGTGGATGACGGTATCGCAATTATTAGATTTTAAGCAGAACCCCATTCTATTTTCGGAATGGCCTGCATTCACTGAATTGGACTATTGCCCATATAGAAGTTACCGGTACAGATGCGCGCTGGGGATATACAGAGACGTCTAAAATCCTTTAGTTGCAAATTTAGACAGGTTGACTGGGGCCCTAAATTTTTGTTCTCTTCTAGACGAATATTTAAGCATCTATTGGGGGTTAGCGACAAAATGGCGAGTGTATTCCCATATATGGCGAGTGTATTCCCATATTTCTAACCGGCGAAAACCAATTAGATCGCTGCCCTTTAATTTTAGAGAACTTATTTTCGCTGTTCGCTAAAATCTTTTTTTGGAGTTTTTGCTTCCCCCACTTTTGGGGTTTTCAATATGGCGAGTGTTATCCCATATCCAAATTCATGGCGAGTGTTATCCCATGTGCGATCCCAGGCGAGTGTAGTCCCATCACATGGCGAGTGTTATCCCATGTCAAAATTCATGGCGAGTGTTATCCCATGGTCAATTTCTATAGAAGCATACTCTGGAGGGCAGTATTTTTAGAGTAGGTTATATATAGTAAGTGACACAACTGACTCCTGCACTATTCTCATGTTCATGGCTATCATTTCTTTGTTAATATAACCTGCGGTAAAAGCATGGGGCTTTCCGCCAATTAGTAATTTATGTTTTAGGTTCCACTTCTGGGACGCTCTTGAAGACGCGTGAGTATAAAGGTGTTTTCTATACGCATGATGCATGTTTTCCTTTGAATGATCTTCTTTTGCACCTTTTTATCTATATATATTTATAGAGGTACCTATTATAATTCTTTGAACTAGGATCCAATTTGAGATTTAATTTGCCATTTTACACTGCACACCGCCCCCTATGTGGATTGTTTTCCCCTTATTCCTAATTCCATTATGTCCACTCAGTCCTCCACTAGCCCCCTGGAAAGAGTTCTCAACTTTTTCCCCGCTGATAGAAAAGAACTTTCCCGTCTATGTCAAACCTGGCATACCGTTTGGTCTGCTAAAGACCCGGGATTGGAATGGCCAAAAAAGGGCTCATTCGATCAGGGTAAGCTCCAAGCCTTGGTTTGCTATAATGAATCCAACAAAACAGGAAAATCTAGGGATAAGCATTTAGCTGCTATTAATAAATTTATACTTATTGCACAAAACCAGCATGACAGAGCCCTAGCGAAGTCTGCTTGCGATCAAGCCCCTTACCAAGAGGCAGTAACACCTACCGCCCCTCCACCTTATGATGCTGCAGGTACTACCAAGCTTTTACCATGTGCAGTGGGATATACACCAATACCCTCAGGATATTGTGATAAACCTCAGCTACCGATTTCTCAGGGATCTCAGACACAGACCCCCTTATCTCAAGGATCTCAGACAGTGATACCCTCGCTGCCTGCGATATCTCCCGCTCCTATGAAATTTGACCCACCTACTACCGTACACATTGCCGGTGTAGTTGATCTATCTCTTCCCTCATCACAAAAAGACCCAATTCCAATATCTCAGGGGTCAGTACAAACCCAGACGCCCTTAACCCCTTCAATAACCCCAGTGGCCACGACCACCGCCCAATTGCCTACTATTACTACTGTTCCAACGATGCAAGCAACAACCCAGACGCTAACCCCACCACCGCCTCATGTATATCGTACTCTTGGAGGCTATGAGATGGAAATACCCCCACCCATTATTGAGCAATATCCTTGTGTCCCGAACCCATCGGTTCTGGCCACCATCCAGCACCCTACTAACAGTCAAATTGACGTGGCTGCCCAAACCTCCATCTATCCTGGGCTAGGATCAGGATTGACCTCACACATGACCACCCAAACGACTACCTACCCATATATGGGGCACACAACTCAAACATCACCTCCACCACTACATTTTGACTCCTCTGTCCAAACTGGTCCCTTGCCCGCTGAACCCCTACAGTCTATCCTGTCCCAATTACGACAAATGGGTTTCATTCCATGTAGTCCTGCTACACAGACACGGGCTATTTGTCAGGAACTCTATGATCGGGGTTTCATTAAACCACCCCCTGCTCCAGTGAACCCTTCAATGCCCATTCTAGAACCTCAGTGTTCTATTCCTCCTAGATGGGACACGTTAGGTGCACGGCCAATGCGTCCCTTGGTACTCCCAGCCAAACCAGCTAATAAGGAGCGACCGAAGGTTAGACTCTCCCCATTAGACGAAGCATGGGAAGTTTTAAAACAACAACTCCCCACAAAATCGGACATAGAGGATATTCGAAACGAGCCTCCTCCGATGTTCCATTTCTCCTCTTTTTCAGATAGTGAAGTAATCCCTTCCCTTGCAGACGATTCACCTCGTTTCACGTTACCTAATACCCCAGTCCCCTCGGAAGAACAATACGATCACACATTGGCTAGTATGGGAGATGGCCTCGCGTTTGTTTCAGAAGGACTTCGTTCCTTACACAAGTCCCTGACAACGCAACCGCACCCTGATACCCCGGACACCGTGGTATCTGTTGCACCAAAATCTGAGTTTCCTCAACACCATGATCTTATTTCTCATCATACCAGACAGCGCGATCCTCACAGTTATCTTACTGATGAAGGCTCTAGCCGCTGCCTTGCAGTCATTGACAATCCCCAACACCCTACAAGACTGAATATCAGTACAGAACCCATCCTATCTGGTCCACCTAACACACCTACCCAATATGTGGCTTTGCATGAGAATTCATGGCATTATGTTCACCCATGGGTTGACAACCTTGCAGGATGGTCTGAGGCGCTTCAGCCCCAGTCCGCTCTCTTCCCACGTGAAGGATCCTTACGTTCTGACAAGCTTTCACTTGTAAGAGATCTAATTTATGACCACCCCGACCCCCATTGGGATCAGAAAACAACCCTCTATCTAATCCAAGGTCTTCAGGTTTGGAAAAAGTATGAGAATCAGTTTCCCCCAACCACCTCGATTGATCTCCTTAAATCAGTGAAACTTTTTCCCCTGCTGAATAAAATGTCAGGTGGTGTCCCTCATACGGAATACACCCCACTTTCAGCTGTTGAATTGAATAGCCTCATACTACAGCTCCCGGATATTGCACAGGGAGGTAACCGCTGGTTAAAGAAATTACAGGACATAACCCTGGGGACTACTCTATCAGTCGGCGATATAAAAGCGCTCCTGGGCAGAACCCCACACGCTAGTGTCACTGACATATTTACTCAATCGGGCTATGCAAAATTTGTTACAGATACTCAGTATGATGGTAATCCTTTGACTGAAATTCAGACAAAAGTATTCCAGGAAATCCGGACCATGTATCCGACCCTTAAAGACTTTTCGGTTATCACTTCCCAAAGATGGGAAATGGATTCAGAGCCTATTGAGGCCTATTTACTCAGACTCCAAGACCTTTATAAGGAAGAAACAGAGGAAAAATTTGACTCTGATAATGCCCTCCCAGTATTCTACCATTTACTGAAGGGAACCTTACCTTCAGAAATTAAACTTAAGTTAGAGAACACCGTGGGTCTCCAATTAGAAAAATGGCCTAAAATTCGTGAACACATCCTTCATCATTGCAGACGACTTATTAAAAGCAAGCAAAATGAAGCCCAACATCGTAAGACAGTACACACTAACTTGGAGGTGCTACAGACTGAAGATCTCAAAGAGAAAAGAGCCTCTAAGAGCTCTGACACCAATACCAATACTCCTAACACTTCTCCCCCTGTTATTGTTATGTATGCTGATCAACGCTATGACAATAACACCCGAAATTAGGGCCCACGGCCCTACCGCCCAGACCGTAGAATTGATTACCCTGAAGAAAGAGGTCGTCGCTCTCAACCCCAGCGAGGTCCCCCAAGGGGCCCTCTTGGAGATACTAGGCGACAACGAGACTATCGTTCCTGGCCTAGCCCTGATCGCTATCCTGATGTGCTCTGTTATCGCTGCCAACAATACGGTCATTATGCTGCTGAATGTCTTCAGACACAGCCATATAGATTTAGAAAATCGCAGATCCGTCAAAATCCCCCTGAACGGCAGTCATTCCCTTTATGGAACCCGGATCAACACCGTCCGCAGTGACCACAGATTTAGGGATCAATATTACCCACCCCATAATGACTAGGCGTAATCCGAACACGATTTGATTTTGTTGCTCTCAGTTACTCAAAACTACTCGGCTCCTCATTTAGTATCCGGTAACCATTTCTCTGTATATGTGTTGGTTTGATGTTTCTGTTTCCATTACAGGTAACATGTCTTTATTTTATATTTCTCTAGGTTTAATAGCAAGTGTATATTTATGGTACCATACAAATGACCTAACTAAGTCAGCAAGTTATTTATTTGTTTCTATGCATACCTTCCCTGGGGAGTTCTTATCAACTGCAGGGGTGAGCGATCCCCAGAGGATGTTCATTTTATGTTTTTTATATGTATACCTGAACTGACTTATTTATGCCATTTTACTTTATACGGGATCCCTTTTTAATAAAAGCTGTGTATTGCACATTTAAAAAAAAAAAAAAAATGTTTTCTGCTTTAACTGTTATGCTGTTTAAATTGATGTGACATTCACTTCTTTAATTTTTTCATGAATATAAAGCCTTCATTTTTGAAATCTCTCTATGGTATGTGTGATATCTGAAGGCTTTTCATTATTTCCTTGTCCAAGAAAGCAAAATATTAAATAACCATTATCCGATTATATGGAATAAATGCGAGAAATATTCCCTTGAACTGGCCATTTGGGGGAGCATTTTGCGCTGATCATAGATTTTATAGTATTCTTGGACTGAGAATTGGTGAAGCTTTCAGACATAAATTAGGAAAATTATACACTCCACTTTCTGATTCCTTTCTATTCAAAACAGCAACTATTACTCTTTTTATCTCTCTGTCTTTCACTGTGAGTGATTGTGAGAAGAACTGGTGTACATTATTTGTGTGCAGCGGTCCTGGAATTTATGCTTTGTGTATTTAACTAACACCTTGCTTCAACTAATTCTTACCACGTGGTGGCTTTGTCTTAAAGCGATATGCTTTTCCCTACTTCTTTGACTGATTGAAAAAGGTTACTTAAACTCTATGTGAGGTCAATCACTGGTGTCTGCACTTTTGAATGTTTTTTTCATTTGTCTTTTTCAAGGAACCTTTTTCTTGCATTGCCATCTGAATATGCCTTGTTACAATTCAGATATATCATATTTTGTTTTATTTTTATTTTTCTTTTAAGCCTATTTTTATCTTACACCCTTCAGGGTGCTTTTTTTTAAATATTTTAATCTTTTTTAATTTTTTTAATTTTTTTTTTAATTTTTTCATTCTCGATGCTTTGTTTCTTACCATGCCTCCTTCCTGAACCCCATTTATACCCACAGCCCGCCTCCTAGCATTCTGACTTCTTTCAATAAGCTTACCACATAAATTGCACTACTGGTCTGTTTAACGTTTGCCTTTCCCCAGATGGATACCGGAATTCCGTTGACGTCCCTTACCGAGGAGACGACTGCTAGCAAAGAAGAGCTATGTTGCAGCAAAGAATCGCTAAATTAAAAGACAGATGCACAGACCCCAACATTACCTGGTGTGAGAAACGAGACATTATTCAGCGTGAGTTTCGACAGATGCATCAATTGGTCCATGAGCAAAAGAGATAGGCTCTCCACTTGCTGGAGTTACACAAAGCTTTGGCCTCTACCCTTCTAACTCGTAAGTCCTGCTGGCCTCCTGCAGCTGAGGGCTCAACCCTTGGTGAATGGTAGTCATCGTAGGTGAAGATTCCATATCTATTGGCGATAAATGGCGACGCATTGCCCTCCATACATCAATAATTGAACATTTACCATCATCTCTAAATTTTAATTGTTTTTCTCTTTTGTTCCATATACTTTACCATTGTTATTTGATCATGCCTTTGTAATAATTACCAATCTGTCTTGCTATTTATGTAAATTGGCTTTTCATTATTGAACCCTTCTGGGTTCCCTTTTGCATGCCTAGAATAAAGACATGGAAAGATCCCAGTTTGTACACCACAAGTACATCTTCAAGATCTATCCTGGCCCAAATGATGTTAGATCCCCCAAGGTTGTGGCAATGACCTTTACACCTTGCAAACTACTGGACCACAAGTCTTGGGTCCATGTGAAAGATATACGTGTTTACTCAGCCGCAGATGTTACGAGCCTAACCATCTCAAGACCGGCAACTTCCTTCAGCAAGCCAGCCTGAAAATCCAGCCCTGTTAGATCTTCCAGATTCTTCAACGCTTCCACCGCCTCAACCATGATCGATGAAAGAGAATTTAGAACTGATACTTAATTTGAGAACTACTGTTGCTGTTTATGGACATTATAGATTCATATTTTGTTTTATTTTCAGTTTAGCAACAATCCTGTCTAGATATTGAAAAGGTTTTATTTTTATTTTCCTATTATTTCCTATTATTTCCTTTATTGTTCTAATTGTTTTTCTAAGAGTTTTCCCGTTATTTCTGTTTATGTAATTTAAAGTGAAAATTGATATTGTTCAGATACAAGGGTAACATCAAACCCTAATACTAGCTAAGATATCATAATGTAGATGTAAACTCTGTTAGTATCAACCTGTTATGCAATTGTTTAACTTTGGTGTAGGCTTACTTGAGCCGCATGTCTTTCTGTAGGTTTGACTAAGCTCCAAGAGGGGTAACGGATATATACAATGCTTCCCATACTTCCAGGTCATACTTGCTATCCACTTATTAGTGCTCATGATTGGATGCCAATGATGAGTACTAGTAAGGTCCAGGAATCCTGACCTGTTTTAGGATTCTGAATACCTACAACCTTAAACAGCCTATTAGTATGATCCACCTGAAATTACTATTACCCGCATACCTATATGTCATGAGATTTTGTAAATGAGCTCATGGATTAGTCCCATTCATAAAAACATTTCTCGCTACAGGTTTGAGTAGGTCTCAACCGAAAACTAAACAAATTGTACCAGTTGATCTTAAGACTCAGATAATTTGATGGCCTCATAGAATACCTTCTGGAATGGATGGTACCAAGGTACGTTAACCCTGGTGTCACCCTATGGGATAGGGTGAAGAGGGGAATGTTAATATATGGCCTAGCTTTAAGGCTACCACTGGAATATTGCTGGCCAAAGCTATGCAGCCTAAAAACAACTGAAAAAGTACTGACCAGGCCAAACAACAAGTAAATGATGTAATATTTGAAGAATCTGCAAAAAGCAGGTCTGAACAATGAGTTCTGCCACAAATTGGTACAATTTTTAATTCAAATATAGCACCTGTAATGAAAGATCAGATGAATAAAATGGAGCTTATTAGTTTTGGTATACAATGATACAGAGGTAATACAGAGTTCATGAGAAAGGTATGAAAAGTATTGCAGCCGGAAGATGTGAAACTGTTATCTCAACGCTTCCCAAAACATGTTGATAATTAGCAGTAGCTGAGAACGGAAGGAGGTGGGCACATCAGATAGCAGATCGCATGGGAAAGTATGATCTCCGGAAGTTGAGACATATTAGGAGCTAGGTATCTCACCATTCACTTCTATGGAGAAGATAGAGTATAAAAGAGGGGAGAGTTTGGCTCAGTTTGAGAGTCTCTTCTCCAAGGCTTCAGTCAGACGGCGAAGCCCTGTGCGGTTGAAACCAGAATCTGATGTCTGTATTTGTACCAATTTGAAGACTTGTCTTTGGGTAAGAAATAAAATGTATCTATTTATCTAAACCTATCTCTGTCTCTATTTTTATAGATTCTGTCTTCTCTTTACCTAACATTTAGCCTACAAGGTAGATCATATACAAGTGACACTCAGTCTTTGCAGAAACTTAGACAGATATTTAATAAGATTTATGTGGGAACATAAATGGTCCAGAATATACCTAGATCTAGAAAAACAGAAAGCAGTAGTTATGGGAATTAGTTTTCAATTACGGCTCCTAATGCCACCCCAGAACAGACCCCCTTATGATTGGGTGACAATGGAGGTTAGAGAAACTATACAGAACCTGTTATATGGAATAAGTACCTTCAGTCCCCCGTGTGAAGGAGTCAGATAGAGGTCTAAAAGAGGGGAAATTAAAACACTATACAACGCTGTGCCATTGGTGCTTCCACTCTTTTATTAGTAATTCCATGTCTGTGTTCAATTATTCTCGTTTTGAATTTACGAGACGTATGTCTAATGTAGATCATACTGCAAGAGCATCTACATGCATATATGACGTTTGTAGACTCACAATTTGTGTAATCCCTCGTTTCAATCCGTTTTCGAACATGTTGCCATACCAATGTTGTGCCTTCTATTATGTTAGGACAGATACAGCATTTACCACATTTTCTGCTATACCCTTTAATCACTTCCTGTTTACTCCACACATCCGATCTACATATTGTATCTTGAATATTTGTATTCCTACTGTAGAATACCATTGCTTTTCTGTTCTCTGAAGACTTCATGTGTTTGGAGGACCCTCCAATGTTTTTTAATGGTCACTGCCACCTTCTCTGATTGCTCAGTATATTTCAAAATGCAATCCATTTTAGACTGCTTGTCTTTTTTGTCCCTTTTACTTGGGCTCAATAACCAATTCCTCTCATTGAACCGCACTTTTTTTGTGCCTTTTTGAACAATTTGGAAGGGTACCCCCTGTCTATAAATCTGTTCTTTAATTCTTCAGATTCTGCCCAATATGTTTGAGTGGTATTGCACACTCTCCTATATCTTAGGAATAGTGAGAACAGTAAACTAGTAACTAAATGTTTAGAGTGCATGCTATCAAACGACAGCAATGAATTGCAGTCAGTCGGTTTGGTGTATATTTCTATATAGACCCTTTGACCCCCTTTTTGGCTCCATATGTCAAGAAAATTCACACATTCATGATGTGCATTGCAGTCAAATTTGATGGTTGGATGACATTGATTTAATTCTTCTACAAATTGTTCCAGTTCACTAATTGTTCCTTCCCATATTACACATATATCATCAACATATCGGCCCCAGTAAGTTACCTTGTGAAATTTAGAGGATGTGTACACATACTGTTTTTCAATGTTTGCCAGAAACAGGTTAGCTACGGAGGGGGCAAAAGTCACCCCCATAGCTATACCCAATACCTGCAAATATAACCAATCATCAAACAGAAAAAAAATTGTTTGTTAATGCTAGTTCAATCGTTGCAGGAACCCGGTGGGAACCTGCCATGGTCTTTCCCTAGAATCCAACGCCCTGTTTGTCACTTCCAAGGCTTCTTTCTGGGGAATTGAGGTATATAATGCCCGCACATCTAATGTAGCCAAAATCGTTGTACTAGTAATTTTTTGTCCTGCCAACTGGTTCAAAAAAATATGTGGAATCTTTTATGTGTGACGGAATCTGTGCCATCAAAGGGCATAAGAACACATCCACATACTGTTTAAATACTGCGGCCATCTTGGAAGGGGAAATCGCATGAGAAAACTCTTCCTGAAGCAGCAATAATAATTGCAAACAAGACGTGCTTGTAGAAGAAGAAGACATGAAGAACAATGTAGGACATTAAGAAGGGAGATTGGAAATAAGATTGGAGTCGAAATTGGACAGCACGAATGTACCAACTGGTTGGGAAGATGGAGCAGCAATGAAAAGCACTGAAAAGTGGAATGCACTGGTATATTATAAAAATGCACCTTCCTCATAGGGAAGTCATCCCAACCCCCTTATCATTTTCATCGCTCTTCTCAGTACCTTTTCTAATTCCACTCTATCTTTTTTTTTAGATGTGATCAGAATTGTACACAGTATTCAAGGTGCGGTCGCACCATGGAGCAATACAAAGGTATTATAATAGTTTTGTTTAAATTTGCCACCACTGCACACTGAACAGAGGGTTTAAATGTATCATCAATCATGGCACATAGACACTTGGGGAAAATCCACTGCTTATTTCTAAGATAAGCAGCATAAAATGTATTGTACTTTTTGGGGATCTTGCCAGGTACTTGTGACCTGGATTGGTCACTGTTAGAAAAAGGATGCTGGGCTTGATGGACTTTCGGTCTATCCCACTATGGCAATACTTAATTACTTATGTACTGATCCTTTTCCTGGTCACTGACTCCTAATGTGGAACCTTGCATTACATAGCTATAGTTTGGGTTCCTCTTTCCCACATGCATCACTTCGCATTTGCTCACATTTTAAATACTAGGACTTAGGGGGGGGGGGGGCACGTAATGAAGTTACAAAGTAGTACATTTTAAATGAATCGGAGAAAAAGTTTCTTCACTCAACATGTAATTAAACTATGGAATTCATTGCCAGAGAATGTAGTAAAAACAGTTAGCTTAGTGGAGTTTACAAAAAGTTTGGATGGCTTCCTAAAGGAAAAGTCCATAGACCATTATTAAAATGGACTTGGGGAAAATCCACTGCTTATTTCTAGGATAACCAGCATGTGACCTGGATTGGCCACTGTTGGAAAAAGGATGCTGGGCTTGATAGACCTTCGGTCTGCCCCAGTATGGCAATACTTATGTAAAAAGGCTTGTTTGATGCAGTATTAGTGGTCAGGGGTCCTACTCTCAGCTATATTTTCAACTGAGGATGAGAGAGTACCATTCACTCTTTCCTAAATGGTCAGCCCTCTGGACTTTTGGCAGTATGCCAGAAAATGATGCAGGGATAGGGACAGAGCCCACGGGGAAGGGATGGGGAAAAGGACAGATTCCACGGGGATGGGGACAAACTGTGCCCCCGTGTCATTTTATTCTTTAAAGCCTGATAATGAACTGGACTATTATTTATGCTTGAGTGACAGAGACAACAATATTTAGATTTTGGGGAAAAAAACAAGCAAACATGCTGGCCATAAGTACATAAGTATTGCCACACTGGGACAGACCAAAGGTCCATCAAACCCAGGATTCTGTTTCCAACAGTGGCCAATCCAGGTCACAAGTACCTGGCAGAAACCCAAAGAGTAGCAACATTCCATGTAGGACCCCAAAGAATAGCAAGATTAGATTCTAGAATTCTAAAGAATAACAAGGTTCCATGCAGAATTTCAAAGTGTAGCAACATTCCATGTAGAACCCCAAAGAGTACCAAGATTCCACTCAGAATCCCAAGTACATAAGTATTGCCACACTGGGACAGACCAAAGGTCCATCAAACCCAGGATCCTGTTTCCAACAGTGGCCAATCCAGGTCACAAATACATGGCAAGATCCCAAGAAAGTTCAATACATTTTATGCTGCTTATCCCAGAAATAGCAGTGGATTTTCCCCAACTCTTCAATTTAATAATGGTCTGTGGACTTTTCCTTTAGGAAGCTGTCCAGATCTTTTTAAACCCCACTAAGCTAACCGCTTTTACCACATTCTCTGGCAACGAATTCCAGAGTTTAATTACACGTAGAGTGAAGAAAAAGTTTCTCAGTTTCATATTAAATGTACTACTTTGTAGCTTCAATGCAGGCCCTCTAGTCATACTAATTTTGGAAAGAGTAAACAATTCACGTCTACCTGTTCAACTCACTATTTTATAGACCTCTATCATATCTCTCCTCAGCCGTCTTTTCTCCAAGCTGAAGAGCCCTAAACGCTTCAGCCTTTCCTCATAGGTAAGTCGTCCCATCCCCTTTATCATTTTCATCGCCCTTCTCTGTACCTTTTCTAATACCACTATCTCTTTTTTGAGATGCGGTGACCAAAATTGAACACAATATTCGAGGTGTGGTTGCACCATGGACTTATACAAAGGCATTATAACATCCTTTCCTAATAATATATAAAATTATACTTGCTTTCTAGGTAGCTGCAGCACACTGAGCGGAGGGCTTCAATGTATCATTGACGACACCAAGAGCCCTTTCTTGGTCGGTGACGCCTAACGTGGAACCTTGCATTACATATCTATAGTTCAGGTTCCTCTTGCCCACTGACATCATTTTGCACTTGCTCACATGAAACGTCATCTGCCATTTAGACGCCCAGTCTACCAGTTTTGTAAGGTCCTATTGTAATTTTTCACAATCCTCTTGCAATTTAACAACTTTGAATAACTTTGTGTCATCAGCAAATTTAATTACCTCACTAGTTACTCCCATCTCTAGATCATTTAAAAATATGTTAAAAAGCAGCAGTCCCAGCACAGACCCCTGGGGAACCCCACTATCTACCCTTCTCCATTGAGAATACTGACCGCTTAACCCTACTCTCTGTTTTCTATCCTTTAACCAGTTTTAAATCCACAATAAGACACTACCACCTATCCCATGACACTCCAATTTCTTCTGGAGTCTTTCATGATGTACTCTGTCAAACGCCTTTTGATATTCCAGACTGGCTCACCTTTATCCACATGTTTGTTCACCCCTTCAAATGTAATAGATTGGTGAGGCAACATTTCCCTTCACTAAATCCATGTTGGCGTTGTCTCATTAATCCATGCTTTTGAATTGTTCTGTAATTTTGTTCTTTATAATAGTCTCTACCATTTTGCCCAGCACTGACGTCAAGCTCACCAGTGTATAATTTCCCGGATCCCTTCTGGGAACCTTTTTTAAATATCGGTATTACATGGGCTACCCTTCAACCTTCTGGTATCACACTCGATTTTAAAGATAAATTACATATTACTAACAATAGTTCCACCAGTTAATTTTTCAATTCTATCAGTACTCTGGGATGAATACCATCTGGTCCAGGAGATTTGCTACTCTTCAATTTGTCAAATTGCCCCATTACATCCTCTAGGTTTATAGAGATTTCATTCAGTTTCTCTGAATTGTCAGCTTTGAATATCATTTCTGGCACCGGCATCTCTACCAAATCTTCCTCAGTGAAGACCGAAGCTAAGAATTAATTTAATCTCGCCACTTTGGCTTTCCCATCCTTGATTGCCCCTTTTACCCCTGGTCATCTAGCGGTCCAACCTATTCTTTTGCTGGCTTCTTGCTTTTAATTTACCTAAAAAAAATTCTTACTATGTGTTTTCTGCCTCCAATGCAATATTTTTTTCGAAGTCCCTCTTAGCCTTCCCTTATCAGCGCTTTGCATTTGACTTGACATTCCTTATGCTGTTTCTTATTATTTTCAGTCTGTTCCTTCTTCCATTTTCTGAAGGATTTTCTTTTAGCTCTAATAGCTTCCTTCACCTCACTTTTTAACCATGCTGGCTGTCGTTCGGTCTTCCTCCCTCCTTTTTTAATACACGGAATATATTTGGCCTGGGCTTCCAGGATGGTATTTATGAACAGCATCCACGCCTGATGTAAACTTTTAACCCTCGCAGCTGCTCCTCTAATTTTTTTTCACCATTCTTCTCATTTTATGATAGTCCTCTTTTTGAAAGTTAAATACTCACGTATTGGATTTCCTGTGTGTACTTACTCCAAAGCCAATATCAAATCTGATCAGATTATGATCACTGTTATCAAGCAGCCCCAGCACCATTACCTCCTGCACCAGATCATTCCCTCCACTAAGGACTAGGTCTAGAATTGTTCTCCTCTTGTTGATTCCTGAACCAGCTGCTCCATAAAGCAGTCCTTGATTTCGTCAAGGAATTTTACCTCCCTATCATGCCCTGATGTTACATTTACCCAGTCAATATTGGGGTAATTGAAATCACCCATTAATATTGTGTTGCCCAGTTTGTTAGACTCCCTAATTTCTGATTACTTTTCTAAATCAGTCTGTTCATCCTGGCCAGGCGAACGGTAGTACACTCCTATCACTATCCTTCTCCCCTTTACACATGGAATTTCAATCCACAGGGATTCCAAGATGTGTTTTGTTTCCTGCAGAATTTTCAATCTATTTGATTCAAGGACCTCCTTAACATACAATGCTACCCCTCCACCAATTCGATCCACCCTATCACTACGATATAATTTGTACCCCTTGTATAGCAGTATCCCACTGGTTATCCTCCTTCCACCAAGTCTCAGAGATGCATATTATATCTAATTTTTAATTTAGTGCAACATATTCTAACTCTCCCATCTTATTTCTTAGGCTTCTGGCATTTGCATATAGACATTTCAAACTATGTTTGTTGTTCCTATTTACATCATGCTCAGTACTTGACAGTATTAATTTTCAGTCTTTTGTCTGATTTTTATTTAAGGACACCTGGGGGCTCATTTTTGTAAATTCTAGGGGCCCTCTTTGCGCCCCAGGAATACCCTTCTGTAGGGCCAAAGGATCTGCTCTTCCACTATGTGTTGGGCCGCCTGCCTAAATCCTTTTGATATTCCATTCCAGTGATATGTCTCTTGTGTAGATACCAGAAGGCATAAGTCTAGGATACTGTCCATGACCATAGTCTTCTATCTATCAGGTTTTAAGTAGATCTTTGTCCATTTAAGTTCCCATATATATATAGTATTAGAAATCTATGAAACTTGGTGTAAAGAGTGTGTGTGAGTTGTATGTGGCTTAGTTTTAAGTTAGAATGACAGGTAAAGAATTATTGGAAATAAAGACAGAGATAAATTTCAGAAAGAAGACTTTAATCTTACCAAGTTGTTCAATTAAGTACATACATCAAACAGATTCTGGATATAACCGGACAGAGAGCTCCGCTGCTTCCAATGCGTTGGGGAAGGACTCCGAAACTATGGCAAAATCTCCCTTCTTTTATACCCACAGCTCTCAATAGAAGTCAATTGTGAGGAACATTTTTTTCTAATATTTCTCAATTTCTGAGATCATACTTTCGTATCCGGCCACATGCGCATCTGTCTTTCCGTTCTAGCTATTTCAAGAGATTGCCCCATATCCGTTAAAGTCAACATGTTTTTGGAACATTTAGTTTTTGTCGTTTACCAAAATATCTTTCTGTTAAGATACCAGTTTCACATCTTTCTTTAGTAATACCTTTCATAACATGTTATGATCTCAGTGCCATCTGATGGAAAATAAGTCCCACTTTAAAAACCTCATTTTATTCCTTTTGCCCATTTTTATTTCATTATAGGTGCTATATTCAATTAGAAAGTTGTACCTGGTTGTGTTAAGACCCATTGTTCAAACCTGCTTTTTGCAGATTCTCAAATATGACATTATTAGCTTGTTATTTGGCCTAGTCAGTACTATTCAGTTGCTTTTGCCTGTATAGCTTAGCCCACCACTATTCCAGTGGTAAGTCTGAAGCCAGGCCACATATTAACATTCCCCTCTTCACCCTATCCCATAGGGTGACACCAGGGCAAATACACCATGGTACCATCCATTCCAGAAGGTATTCTATCAGGCCATCAAATTTTCTGAGTCTTACGGTTAACTGGTACAGTCAAATTTGTTTTTGGTTTGAAATTACCATCTTGGCACCACTTCAATTATTTCAATACTTCTTATCTATATCTGTGGTTATACAAAAACTTATAATTACTATAATAATATTTTTAATTCAACCCATTAATATGCAGGTTCTAACTTATTCTTACCTATGTGAGTATATATTGTTATCAATCATAAATTCTTTGGTTATATGCAGATTATTTCTTGAGTATACATTTGCATAGATGTGCATTGCGTATGTAGACATTTTGCTCATGTATCACATCATCTTATAAAGCTTTATATGGTTATATTGTATCCCTGTGTGCTATTACCTAATTATACAGTTGCAGACATCTCTCTAGTGTCTCTAGCAGTTGCATAGCGATTGGTTCTTCTCAGAGGGAGATAGTCCAATGTGTTATCTCCTGTGGTGTTGGGAAGGAGATTTTCGTACAGGGCATACTGTCCTGCTGTTGTCTTTTTTGTTATTGCAGTTTCAATTAAGCGTTCTACTAAGCCTCTAGCACAAGGGATTATGCAACATCCTACTAATACAAAAATTGCTACCACTATGATTATGGTCGTGGCCGCTGAAATGATAAATGTTTTCCATTTACCAAAAGCTCTATCCATCCAACCTGTCCAGGATGTGTCAACGCCAGAGTTCTCTGCCAACTCTTGTGACAGTGAGGTTAAGCCTTCCAAAGCTCTGGTGATTGATCCATCTGGAGCAGTATTGTTGGGGATAAAGGTGCAACACTGTGTACCTATTTTCCGGCACACTCCGCCCTCTGATGCTAAAATCTGGTCAAGAACTAATCTATTTTCCAACGTCATCCTGCTGGTGGCGTCTAATTGTGTTGCAATTCCTTGAACTGCATCTCTAGTGTAGTTCACAAATCTCTGCTGATTGTAATAGATATAGTTGATCCAGTCTAAATTCTTATTTATAGTAGCCCACCAAAAGAAAGCTGATTCAAAACCTGCAGCTATTTGGTTTCTGGCTTTGAACTCATCCGGAACCCCTCTTGGAACTCCAATTGCATCTATATAGACCCGATCATCAAAAGATCCAGGCATTGCATTTCTCTTCACTCGTGAGGAAGAGCTGCTATGAGGAGGGAGCAAAGATGCTATTACAATTGGAATTACCAATTTGACTAAAGCACATCTGCCTGTCCAACTTCTGTGAAGTGTATGGTGGATAGTACGGGTTCCACAATACCACCATATGTCTGCTCTAGCTTGTGAAAAGTCTGTGAGATTTAGATTTCGTAGAGTTCCTTTTTCTAGGGTTGTGTTACAATTGGTCAAATTTCCTAGAAACCGTGTATTTTTCACCCCATATCGTTCCAGACATGTATGATATCTGGTAGCAGGATCTGGAATCCTGAATGCAGGTGGAACCCTCAGCCGAGGGGGTAGGTAGGGATGGTGCTCGTCAAGATGTTGACAAGACTTATTCACTTCAGTTGTTACTTGAAGCAACTCTAGCATACACCAAAACCCATCCGGGTCATTGTGGAGATCTAAAGGAAAGGGAACTACAGTTGGTTCTGCTCTTGCATGGGAACAAAAATAACAATTAGAGACATTCAAACTCTTTGTAGTATAATGCGCCCATTCAAGCCACAGGTTTGTCTCTCCAAATCCTGTTTCTAGTGCCACTAAATCTTTGGAATTATTAATTGGCACGATCTGGTAAGGAATCTTTACTTCTGGGATTTTTGTTGGCATCAAAGGATTCTTTTCTGGTTGGGTTGGGGGTGGAACAATCTTAAATTTCCCAACGGGGTCTCTACCTGAGGCATCAATTCCTAAGGAATAAGTTCTGTAGGTAACAGCCGTTACTCCTCTGAAAGTGATAGCCACTTGATTACATTTGGTCATTGGACAGAGGCCATTCACTCGCAATTTCATGATAGAAATGCTCTTTTTGAGATCTGGAATCTCACTACCTGAGTAGGGAATCCATGAACCTGTGTACCACCATACTTGTGCCCAACTTCCGCAATTAGAGAAGGGACACAGGTATACCTCAAAAGCTGACAAGTATTGCTGTACAGGATGTTCTCCACACATTGTGTAAGCACACACATCAAGGGTTATTGTGGTCGTGTCTTTTGTGGTGGGTAATGTTATTTCATAAGTGGTCGTAAATTGTTGCAGAAATTTTTCTAAATCCTGTGCTCCATGTACAATGGGCATGGTGAGCACACACAAGAAAAGGGCCAGGCACTTCATGTTGGTATTTTTCATGGTTAAATGTAAGATCTGGACAATACCAAAGGCAATTGGCGGTTAATGAAAATGAGTAACAAAATTAATGCTAGGGTCTTAACCAGAACTGCGATTGCTATAATTAATATTCCAAGGTATACCAATGCTTGATATATCATGAGGAATAATTTGGGTAGGGTGGGTAAATTCTAATAGCTCCCCTTTCAGTAGGGTCCGGGATTTCGAAAAGGCTATATACTTCCAAAGGTCTCAATCCAACTTCTCTAATGAACAGGAAGGGTATCCAGTCCGTGCCCAGTACGGCGTATGTGATTAACCAAAAATCTACCACGTCACCAGTTTCTGGTCTTATTAGGAGGTCGTCGGTTTGTTCAATTTGTAAACCTAAGGTTCCTCCAAATAGTACCACAGTGTGTGTGACCGTTCGACTTGGACCTAGTGTCCAACTCTCAAACAAAGGTTCACACAGTGTCTGATATCGGGTGAAGGGGTCCCAATTGGGATCGTCCTCTGGAGCTGGGTCCCAATGGGGATGTATTAATTCTCTTGGGTCAAAAAGGTATTCTGGGGGTTCAGGGATTAACTGTTCGCTTAAATTTAGAGGCGACGGTGGGGGAGAATCAGGTGGAGAAGGCTGGTTATCTGGTCTGTTCTGGGACATATATTGATAGCTACTTTGGGATGGTGAGTTATCTGGGAGGTCGAGTAGCTGGGACGGTGATATTTGGAGTGGCTAAGGTAGTATTATTCGTGGGAGGAGGAACGTCACTAGTAGGAACAACAGGATAAGGAGGAGGGGTGGGTTGTGATTCAAGCAAGGTAATATTATCCCCAAAAGCAGTTGTAAGATTGGGGACAATATGGACCGAGCTACTGATATTATTGGGAGCACTTGTAGAATGCAAAACAGGAGAATCAGTGAGGACAGGAGTAGTCGCAGCGTTTTCAATTGGCACAGTAGGATTGCCAGTTGAAAAGTCTGTTGTGGCCGGTGTGTCTGACCAAGGGGTGGGATTACTGGTGGCAAAGGGACTGATCTTTTTGATGGTTTGGAGGGATGTGTGTCCAAACAGGCGTGTGAATGTGGTGTACTGTTGGGGCTCTGTGAAGGCTGCAGTAGTAGGTGGAGAAGTAGTTGCAAGTACAGAAGTAGTTGCAAGTACTGCTGGGGTTGTTGCAAGTACTGAAGTAGTCGCAAGTACCGCAGGGGTAGTCGCGAGTACTGAAGTGGTTGCAAGTACCGTGGCGTTTCCAACGGGCAAAGTAACGTTGCCAGTGGAAAAGGTCGTGAGTGTGAGCCAAAGATCAAAGAGGTCACTGTCAGCAGTATAGGTAAACAGGGTAGTGAAAAACAAAACCAAACCTATACAAAGTAGGATCATGCACACGAGTCCAACAGCAAACAATCGAGCAGATGGGAAGCAGAAGAAGAGGGTGTACTGATGTAACACCGTTACTGCTGCAGAGACAACACTTGGACGAGTGCTGGTTCCGTCCGTGTCGTCAGGAATGGTGTCGCCTTCCAAATAAGTGCCGTCAAAGTCGTTGGACCAATGAGAATTGGTTTCAGATAACTGCTCAGAGTCACACTTATCAACAGGGTAAAGTCCACTGTTCAGCGGGTCTGGTGGATCTGGGTCCTTGATATCGTCAAGGGCTGCAAGGTTCTCAGCAGTAGGTTCCCTGTGAAGAACTTTGCCAGCGGGGGAGGATGGTGGTATTAAAACTTTCACAGGAGTGGTTGGGAAAGGTGGTATAGGAATAGGAACTTTATGTAGAGAAATAGTCTGTAAGGGAATGAGTTCTTCTGGAGTGAAAATCGGCGGAAATTGCTGTGGCATTTATCTGGCTTGATTCGGGAAGTACAAATGTAGAATATCGAGCAGCTCACAGATGTTGCTGTGCAAATTCTGTACTGTGGAAACCGCAACAGACTCTTGTTCTTCCGGATTCAATTGTCCTGCTAAGTTGCGGATTTGGGTGAGATCTTCTGCAAGGTTACGGATTCGGATGAGACGGATGTGAAGATCTACGTATGGAAGTGGGAGTGCTGGAACAGTTGGAGGAGGAGGTGAGGATGGCAACTCAAATGGTGGTTCAAATACAGGTGGTTGTTCAGATGGTGATTCTGGAGAGTCAGCGAAGGTTTGGATGACAATGTCAGCCAGATCAAGGAGGTGCGATTCAGGAGATGGATGGTTTAAGTTAATTAAGTGGTTAAGTCTTTGGTCGAGTTGATCAAGATGGTTCAAGAGTGTTGGATGTGGGGTCGGTGGTCTTGGGCTCAGTGGCGGTGGAGATGGAGTTTGTGGCGGGACAGGTCTCTCCAGTGGCTGCTGTGCTGGAAACATCAATGGAAACATCCAGGAGGCCTGATTCGGTATTCGGGTAGACTCGTATATCTTTCAGATGGACCCAGGATGTGTGGTCCTCAAGCTTAGCAGCTGTTGCTGACAGAGCTTCTATCTTGAAGGGGCCAACGTAGATGGGATCTCGCCAGGTTTTGTGCGTGTAATAACGCCGATGCACTAGCTCGCCCACTTTGTAAGGGGGGGATCTATTGGCATCACAATCCCCTCTTCTGTCCGAAATGGCCTGTGGAATTGAGGACAGAGAACTTACAATAGTCTGCAAGATATCCCAATATACTGAGTATTGGTCGGGCACTTGAGTGTCTGGATTGCCAGGTAGAAGTCGCATTGGGCGACCTGTACACAATTGGAAAGGCGTCAGTTTAAGGGAAGAGGATGGAGTGGCACGAAGTGATAAGAGTGCCAGTGGGAGGGCATCGAGCCAATTCTTTATCCCATTTGCCATAAGCTGACGCATTTTGGTTTTGAGCAATCCATTGTATCTTTCTACTAAACCATTACTGGTGGGTTTATAGACACAGACAGTTCTGTGAGTAATGCCAAGTGATGGAAGGAGATTCTGCAGCAGTTCATTTACAAAGTGTGTACCATTATCTGTGGTTATTTTGCTAGGAATACCAAATCGAGGAATAATTTCATTACACAGTGATTGTGCCATAGTTTGTGCGGTTTCTCTAGAGCAAGGGAAAGCTTCCACCCACCTAGAGAAAGCGTCCACGCAGACAAGCAGATACCGTTTACCACGAACAGGTGTCAGCATATCTGTGAAATCGATATACCAATGTTGGCCAGGTCCCTGGACAACAGGTAAATGACCTGAAGGAATGACAGGTCCTCGTTTGGGTGTGTACAGAAAACATTTGTAACAATTATGAACCACAGTGTGACACATGGGCATCATTTGGGGAGCCCATAATTTGGAAGACAGTTGATCATACAATGTATTAGCATTCAAATGCAAAGGGTAATGGAGGGCATGCAGGAGGAGAGACAAAACATGCTGTGAAACACATAATTGACCGTTGGGGTGGGTCCAAATACCATTAGGATTAAGAAAACAGCCTGCTTGCTTCCACAAGGTGATTTCTGCTTGTGTCAGTGAGGACGTGAGGGTAGAGGAGAAATCTGAGGTTAGGGATTCCGAGGTTACAGGAGGAGTTGGCTCGTTCTGAGGACACTGCGGTACTGGAGATAAGGGAGGGGTAATGATGGGAGGAGTAGGAAAAAGGGGTGGGGTACTTGGAGAGGAGGAATCAGATGGTGTGGAATCGGAAGGAGTTGAAGGAGGCGTGTCCAGAAGTGGTGCTTCGGACACAATGACCGGAAGTGCCGCATCGGCAGCGGTACCGGAAGGAGGACTGGAAAAGGAAGTGACCTCACGGGCTAGTTCATCAGCAGCATGGTTGCCGTTGATGGCGAAAGAAAAGACTGTTTCCTGATGTGCCTTTATCCAGGAGATACTGGTGCGGAGGCCTTTTTGATGACGCTGCTGCAGTGCGTCAAAAAGAGCAGTCCACAACGGTAAGTGACTTAGGGGTTGTCCAGTGGAGGAAATCATACCCCTCTGATTCCATTTGCGAACATGGGAATGCAAGGAAGCAAAAACATAGTCTGAGTCCGTGACAATGCTCAAATCTGAGTGTAGTGCTTTGAATAGCAGAACGTATAAAACAGCAGCAAGTTCTGCAGTTTGGGTGGTGAATGCCTCTGGCAGTCGAAATTGTACAGGGTCGAGTATATGTTCTTCGGGTGTGTAGCGTAGGGCGGCAAAACCAGCTACCCCGTTTTGCTGAGAACCATCTGTAAACCAAACCTCGCCACTCTGCAAGATTTCAGAATGTACGTGGAGAGATTCGGGTACAGATAATTGGGTAGTGCACTCATGGGGAAAGATAGCATTATGTGCTGTTTCTGTTACGGTGAGCAATGGATCCAAACGTTGAAGGTCAGTTAAAGTTAATGGGTGAATGGAGTGCACTACACTAAACAAAAGTACTTGATATTTTTGCAAACGGCAGACAGTCATGTGACTGATCTGTTTGTCCAAGAGATATTTAACATCATGGGACGTGTGGAGAATCACCGGAAGGTGAGGAATGTAGCTGTATAGTTTGGTAACAGCAGTACTGGCGGCAACAAGACCTTTCTCACACGTCGCAAAGGCTCTTTCGACGGGTGAAAAAGTTCCTGAAAGGTAACCACATGCAAGATCATCATGTTCTTGTGTGATTAGGCAAGACCACGTATCCTCAGTATGCACAACCCAAAGGTGCACATCCTGAGAAACATCAATGGTTGCCAATGGTGAGGAAAGCATAACATCCTTTACAAGGGCCATAAGATCAGCTGTTTCCTGAGCTGTAAAGTGTAAGGGTTCATGTTTCACTTTCTGTTTACCTTGTAGCTTCATGTAAAATGGCTGAGTCCGGGCGGAATAATTGGGTATCCAAAGGCGACAGAAGTTTAGCATGCCAAGGACACCTCTGAGATCAGAAACTGTTGTGGGCAGACGTAAAGAAGAAACGTGTTGGAGGGTATCGGGACCTAGGCCCTTCTGACGGGGGCCAATATGATGGCCAAGGAAGGTAACGTGTGTCTGAGCTACTTTTAATTTCTTTCTATTAACTTTATAGCCTTTCGTAGCAAGAAAGCCTAGAAAATCACAGGTGACTTGAACACAAGTGTCAAAGTCAGGGCATGTGATAAGCATGTCATCCACATACTGAACAATAGAAGTATGTGGTGGGAGAACATACCTGTCACGTTTAAATTCATGTATGTGTTCTGCTAGAGTTTGGGAAAAGATGGTAGGGCTGTCAGTGAATCCCTGGGGAAGGCGAGTCCACTGATATGTTGTGTTATTGAATTGGAAGGCCGTTAGCGGACGGCTGACAGGGTCAAGGGTGATGGAAAAGAAGGCGTTGGACAGGTCAATGGTGGAATGATATGTTTGCAAGGAGATACTATTGAGGAGTGTAGTTGGGTTTTCCACGTTCGGAAATACCGCGTAAGTGAGGTCATTTAGTGCCCGTAAGTCTTGTACTATACGGAAGGCGCCAGGCTCTTTCTTTGGCACTGGGAATAATGGAGTATTGTATGGTGAATTACACTTTTCAATAATACCTTGCTGTAATAAGGAATCAATTTGTTCCTGAGCTCCAGCAATAACGTCAGGCTTCAGCGGATACTGGGCGATTTTGGGGCCTTTACATCCGGGTAAAAGCTGGATACGATGGGGAGGGCCTGTCACTTGACCATAGGGCTTATCAGGTGTGGCCCAAAGGAAACCTGGCAAATAATTCAGCGCTACCTCTATTTGTTTCTCAACCATAGAAGTGACAGCCATCATGAGTGAAGTGCTTTCATTAGGGGAAGGATCAAAATGAATTTCAAAATGAAACAATGTCAATAGATCTCTTCCAAGTAAATTGACAGGGCATAATGGAGCATACAAAAAGGGAGCAGATAGTTGTTGATCCGCATATGTAATTGGCAAGGGCTCAAGCAGGGGTGTGTCTGTTGGGACACCATCAAATCCTGTGGTGGTAATATTGTTAGGGGAAACTTTAAGAAGTTTCTGCAATTTGTGCGGGACATGGGCTAGCACAGAGCGAGAGGCGCCTGTGTCTATTAAAAAGGGAATGGGGACATCACAGATTAACAAGGTGATCATAGGATCATCCAATCCTGCTGCAGTGCGGACTACGCCTAGTCACTGTGGGCGGCGTTGATCCGGGTTCCATAATGGGAATGACTGTCGTTCTGGAGACCTCTGCCGCGTGCGACGAGGCATAAGTCGTTGGGGGTGAGAGCATTGAGCAGCATAGTGCCCATACTGCTGGCAGCGATAACACTGGACATCAGGATAGCGATCAGGACAAGGTCGGGAACGATAGTCTCTGGACCGTCTGTTATCATCAAGAGGGCCCCTTGGGGGACCTCGCTGAGGTTGAGCGCGACGACCTCTTTCTTCTGGGTAATCAGTTCTACGGTCTGGGCGGTAGGGCCGTGGGCCCTGATTTCGGGTGTTATTGTCATAGCGTTGGTCAGCATACATAACAATAACAGGGGGAGAGGTCTCGGGGGTATTGGGACCTGTGGGATCTGTGTCAGTGCTCTTTGCGGCTCTTTTCTCTTTGAGATCTTCTGTCTGTAGTACTTCCAAGTTAGTGTGTACTGTCTTACGATGTTGGGCTTCATCTTGCTTGCTTTTAATAAGCCGTCTGCAATGATGAAGGATGTGTTCACGAATTTTTGGCCATTTTTCCAATTGGAGACCAACTGTGTTCTCCAGTTTATTTTTAATCTCTGCAGGTAAGGTTCCCTTAAGTAAATGGTAGAACACTGGAAGGGCATTGTCGGAGTCGAATTTTTCCTCCGTCTCTTCTTTAAAGAGATCTTGGAGTCTGAGCAAGTAAGCCTCAATAGGCTCTGAATCCATTTCCCATCTTTGGGAAGTGATAACTGAAAAATCTTTAAGAGCCGGATACATGGTCCGGATTTCCTGAAATACTTTGGTCTGAATCTCGGTTAAAGGATTGCCATCATACTGGGTATCGGTTACAAATTTGGCATAGCCTGATTGGGTGAATATGTCAGTGACACTGGCGTGTGGGGTTCTGCCCAAAAGCGCTTTCATATCACCGACTGACAGGGTGGTACCCAGTGTAATGTCCTGTAATTTCTTTAACCATCGGTTGCCTCCCATTGCAATATCTGGGAGTTGTAGTATTAGGCTATTTAATTCAACAGCCGACAGTGGGGTGTACTCTGTATGAGGGACACCCCCTGACATCTTGTTCAGCAGGGGAAAGAGTTTTACTTTCTCAAAGGGTTTAACCAATGAAGATGTAAGAAGATCGATCGCGGCGGTGGGGGGGAATTGATTCTCATACTTTTTCCAAACCTGAAGACCCTGGATTAGATAAAGGGTTGTTTGCTGATCCCAATGGGGGTCAGGGTGGTCATAAATAAGATCTCTGACTAGTGAGAGCTTATCAGACCGCAAGGATCCTTCACGTGGGAAGAGGGCGGACTGGGGCTGGAGCGCCTCAGACCATCCGGCAAGATTATCAATCCAAGGCTGAACATAATGCCATGAATTCTCATGTAATGCCACATATTGGGCAGGTGTGCTAGGCGGACTAGATAAGATGGGTTCCGCACTGATATTCAGACCTGTAGAGTGACGGGGACTGTCAATGACTGCAAGGCAGCGACTAGATCCCTCCTTAGTAAGATAACTTTGAGGGTGGCGCTGTCTGGTATGATGAGAAATAACGTCATGTTGTTGGGGTATTTCGGATTTTGATACAGCAGATGCAATAGTATCCGGGAGTGCTGAAATGGACTTACGTAAGGAACGAAGTCCTTCTGAAACGAAAGCGAGGTCATCTCCCATACTGGCCAATGTATGACCATATTGCATAGGTCGTTCTCCAGTGGGGACTGGGGTAGTAAGGGGAAGAGCCTTAGGGAAAGTGAGACGAGGTGAATCGCTATCTTGAAGAGAAGAAAAATCGAGTATCGGAGGAGGCTCGTTTCGAATATCCTCCATGTCAGATTTTGTTGGGAGTTGTTGTTTTAAAACTTCCCATGCTTCTTCTAATGGGGAGGGTCTAACCTTTGGTTGCCCCTCTTTAGCTGGTATCTGAACCTTTGGCCGTGCACCTAACGTATCCCATCTAGGGGGAGTAGAACATTCAGGTGCTAGAATGGGCATGGGAGGATTATCCGAGTCAGGGGGCAATTTTACATAACCCTGATCGTATAATTCCTGACAAATTGCGCGTGCCTGTGTGGCAGGACTGCATGGAACAAAACCCATCTGTCGTAACTGAGACAGAGGAGGGTATGGTAATGATGGCGGGGGCAGGGGACCAGTTTGAGCCGAGGAGTCCAAATGTGGTGTTCAAATCACGTCGGGGTCACCAAATGTAAATTCTAGGGGCCCTCTTTGCGCCCCAGGAATACCCTTCTGTAGGGCCAAAGGATCTGCTCTTCCACTATGTGTTGGGCCGCCTGCCTAAATCCTTTTGATATTCCATTCCAGTGATATGTCTCTTGTGTAGATACCAGAAGGCATAAGTCTAGGATACTGTCCATGACCATAGTCTTCTATCTATCAGGTTTTAAGTAGATCTTTGTCCATTTAAGTTCCCATATATATATAGTATTAGAAATCTATGAAACTTGGTGTAAAGAGTGTGTGTGAGTTGTATGTGGCTTAGTTTTAAGTTAGAATGACAGGTAAAGAATTATTGGAAATAAAGACAGAGATAAATTTCAGAAAGAAGACTTTAATCTTACCAAGTTGTTCAATTAAGTACATACATCAAACAGATTCTGGATATAACCGGACAGAGAGCTCCGCTGCTTCCAATGCGTTGGGGAAGGACTCCGAAACTATGGCAAAATCTCCCTTCTTTTATACCCACAGCTCTCAATAGAAGTCAATTGTGAGGAACATTTTTTTCTAATATTTCTCAATTTCTGAGATCATACTTTCGTATCCGGCCACATGCGCATCTGTCTTTCCGTTCTAGCTATTTCTACTACTACTACTACTATTTAGCATTTCTATAGCGCTACAAGGCATACGCAGCGCTGTACAAACATAGAAGAAAGACAGTCCCTGCTCAAAGAGCTTACAATCTAATAGACAAAAAATAAATAAAGTAAGCAAATCAAATCAATTAATGTGAACGGGAAGGAAGAGAGGAGGGTAGGTGGAGGCGAGTGGTTACAAGTGGTACGAGTCAAAGCAATGTTAAAGAGGTGGGTTTTCAGTCTAGATTTAAAGGTGGCCAAGGATGGGGCAAGACGTAGGGGCTCAGGAAGTTTATTCCAGGCGTAGGGTGCAGCGAGACAGAAGGCGCGAAGTCTGGAGTTGGCAGTACTGGAGAAGGGAACAGATAAGAAGGATTTATCCATGGAGCGGAGTGCACGGGAAGGGGTGTAGGGAAGGACGAGTGTGGAGAGATACTGGGGAGCAGCAGAGTGAGTACATTTATAGGTTAGTAGAAGAAGTTTGAACAGGATGCGAAAACGGATAGGGAGCCAGTGAAGGGTCTTGAGGAGAGGGGTAGTATGAGTAAAGCGACCCTGGCGGAAGATGAGACGGGCAGCAGAGTTTTGAACCGACTGGAGAGGGGAGAGGTGACTAAGTGGGAGGCCAGCAAGAAGCAGATTGCAGTAGTCTAAACGAGAGGTGACAAGGGTGTGGATGAGGGTTTTGGTAGAGTGCTCGGAAATAAAGGGGCGGATTTTACGGATGTTGTAAAGAAAGAAACGACAGGTCTTGGCGGTCTGCTGGATATGAGCAGAGAAGGAGAGAGAAGAGTCAAAGATGACCCCAAGGTTTCGAGCTGAGGAGACAGGGAGAATGAGAGAGCCATCAACAGAAATAGAAAACGGGGGGAGCGGGGAGGTGGGTTTGGGGGGGGAAAATGAGAAGCTCGGTTTTGGTCATATTTAATTTCAGGTGGCGTTGAGACATCCAGGCAGCAATGTCAGACAAGCACGCTGAAACTTTGGTTTGGATGCAAGGTGAGATATCAGGGGTAGAAAGGTAGATTTGGGAGTCATCAGCATAGAGGTGGTAGGAAAAGCCATGGGATGAGATTAATGAACCAAGGGAAGAAGTGTAGATAGAAAAGAGGAGGGGACCAAGAACAGAACCCTGGGGTACGCCGACAGGCAGAGGGATAGAAGTAGAAGAGGATCCACCAGAGTGAACACTAAAGGTGCGGAGGGAGAGGTAGGAAGAGAACCAGGAAAGGACAGAGCCCTGGAATCCAAGTGAGGACAGGGTATCGAGAAGTATGCTGTGATCGACAGTGTCAAAAGCAGCGGAAAGATCAAGAAGAATGAGGATGGAATATTGACCTCTGGATTTAGCCAGTAATAGGTCATTGGAGACTTTAGTAAGCGCAGTTTCGGTTGAGTGGAGAGGGCGAAAACCAGATTGTAATGGGTCAAGAATAGCATGTGAGGAGAGAAAATCAAGGCAGCGGCGGTGAACAGCACGCTCAAGTAATTTGGAGAGAAAAGGAAGGAGGGAGATGGGTCGGTAATTAGAGGGACAAGTAGGGTCAAGTGAAGGCTTCTTAAGGAGAGGTGTGACCACAGCATGTTTAAAGGCAGCAGGGACAGTCGCAGTGGAAAGTGAGAGGTTGAGAATGTGACAGATAAAAGGAATAAGAGTAGGAGAGATGGCATTAAGAAGGTGGGTGGGAATGGGATCAGAGGAACAGGTGGTACATTTTGAGGAAGAAAGGAGAAGTGTAGTTCCTCAATAGTAACTTCAGGAAAGGAGGAAAGGGAATGAGGGGAAGGAGAGAGAGGGGAACGGACTAGTGGAGGGAGAGCTGGTGAGGTAGAGAAAGCAAGGTTATCTTTTGAACCTTGTTGTGAAAGAATTCAGCAAGGGTCTGAGGAGATAGTGAAGGGGGAGTTGGGGGAGGGGGCACCTTGAGGAGAGAGTTCAATGTGGTGAAGAGAAGTCGAGGATTAGAGCCAAGAGAGTTGGTCAGTTGGATATAATAATCCTGTTTGGCACGTAAAAGAGCAGATTGGAAGGAGGTCAGCATGAACTTAAAGTGTAAGAAATCAGCAAGGGCCCGAGATTTCCGCCAGAGGCGTTCGGCGGAGCGGGTACAGGAACGTAGGTAGCGGATATTAGAAGTCAGCCAAGGTTGGGGTTTAGTACGCCTTACAGGGCGGGTCATCAAAGGTGCAAGAGTGTCTAAGGCAGAGGATAGAGTATTGTTGTAAGAAGAAACAGCCTCGTTGACAGACGTGGATGGTGCCACAGTAGAGAGGAGGTTTGAAACATGGGAGGATAGAGATGAAGGGTCAATGTCGTGAAGATTCCTAGATAAATTAGATAGGATAGGACGGGACTGGGAGGGAGGAGATTTAAGTGTGAAAGTTATAAGATGGTGATCAGAGAGGGGAAGATCGGAGGCAAGGAAACTAGAGGGTGAACAGTTGGAGGAGAAGATGAGATCTAGACAGTGACTATTTCAAGAGATTGCCCCATATCCGTTAAAGTCAACATGTTTTTGGAACATTTAGTTTTTGTCGTTTACCAAAATATCTTTCTGTTAAGATACCAGTTTCACATCTTTCTTTAGTAATACCTTTCATAACATGTTATGATCTCAGTGCCATCTGATGGAAAATAAGTCCCACTTTAAAAACCTCATTTTATTCCTTTTGCCCATTTTTATTTCATTATAGGTGCTATATTCAATTAGAAAGTTGTACCTGGTTGTGTTAAGACCCATTGTTCAAACCTGCTTTTTGCAGATTCTCAAATATGACATTATTAGCTTGTTATTTGGCCTAGTCAGTACTATTCAGTTGCTTTTGCCTGTATAGCTTAGCCCACCACTATTCCAGTGGTAAGTCTGAAGCCAGGCCACATATTAACATTTTCAAAGCACTTAGCCTTACAAAGTTCCATAATCTACTACGGTCTCTTTTGCAACCTCACTATCAGGATACCCTGTCTTCCCTGTTTTGGTGATATCTTTGAAAGATACCATACTCCGAACCATGCGCTTTTGAGTGACTGTCGGCCTTCCCCCAGTTTCTAGTTTAAAAGCTGCTCTATCTCTTCAAATGCCGAGCAGCCTGGTCTGACCCTGGTTAAGGTGGAGCCCATCCTTTTGGAATAGGCTCCCCCTTCCCCAGAATGTTGCCCAGTTCCTAACAAATCTAAAACCCTCCTCCCTGCACCATCACTGCGCCACAACTAGGAAAATTTGTATGAGGGATCATGTACATTCCTGCTACCAGAACATCTTCTAAGAAGACAAGTTAATAGATCTTTAGAGACGGGAGAGGTTCCGCAAGATTGGTGATGAGCGGATTTGGTCCCTCTTCACAAAAGTGGAGACAAGGAAGAAGTGGGAAACTACAGACCGGTAAGTCTCACTTCGGTGGTAGGAAAAATAATGGAGTCGCTGCTGAAAGAAAGGATAGTTAACTTTCTAGAAATCGATGGGTTACAGGACCCGAGGCAACATGGCTTTACAAAAGGAAATCCTTCCAAACGAATCTTATTGACTTCTTTGACTGGGTGTCCAAAGAACTGGATGAAGGATGTGCGCTAGATGTAATCCACTTGGACTTCAGCAAAGCCTTTAATATGGTCCCCCATAGAAGACTCGTGAATAAACTGAAAGGGTTGAACTTAAGACCGAAAGCGGTGAACTGGATAAGAAACTGGTTGACCGACGGGTGGCAGAGGGTGGTGGTAAATGGAATCCGCTTAGAGGAAAGGAAGGTGAGCAGTGGCGTTCCTCAGGGGTCGGTGCTGGGGCCTATTCTGTTTAATATAGGAAAAGCTGGATGCATAGGTGGATTTGTATTCGAGACCTTTGCTGCTTGGGTAGTGGAGGTTTAGGTATGATCATGCATATTTTGTGATGTTTCTGGTTGGCAGGTCGATAAGGTCTGTCACAGGACCGGTCTTAGCAAGTGCGGGGCCCTGTGCAGACCAATTTGGTGGGGCCCCATCCTAGCCCCGCCGCACCTAGCTCCACCCCACCCTAGCTCCACCCCATTGACAATTCATACCTTTAATTAAATTTAGATATTCGATATGTATCATATGTCAAAGAATAAAGTGGTTGCTCAAAGCATTTACTAACCACAATCGCTCAACTGCAAAACACTATGCACAAATTTGTGCAAAAACACACTCAGAACCTTACTGTACCATAAATATTACACTGGGCAGACCCTAATACACCAATATACCGCCCATACGGAAAATGCAGACCGTCAACAATATGAAACAAGGGATCATAATATCACAATTCTCATGTAGAGCCACAAAACACCCTTTTAGGGTGGATAGTGTTCACAATGAGCTCCTTTTATTAACAACTATATGTAGATCATTCAAGAGGTAGTGTGTCATGATTTAGGCTCTACACCCTTTCTGATGTTTTGGTGCCACCTCAGTAAGGCCAATACACAATCTCTCCACTGCAAAACACTATACACAAACTTGTGCAAAAACACACTCATAACCTTAGCAAACCATAACAGCACTAATTCCAAGGACAGGACGAGCTACAACCTTATGCGTGGAAAGGCAGCACTATAATTACACCTGGCTCTAAAACACCAGTACACAACCTAGTGAAACAAAAAAAAAACAAAACAAAAAGGGCTGCAAATACTACACACTGGCAGAATACTGCATCTTGATCACACATGAAAAACACGTGACACAACAGATAAAGTTACCTCAAGAAGTCAGACTCAGCATGCAGCAGTACCCCACATGCACTCCATCCATTCACATAAGTCCTCTGCATGCACTCTTCTCCCCACCCTCCAATGTACCCTTCTGACGTCAGTCCTCTGTATGCACCCCACTTCCACCCTCATGCACCCCACTGACATCAGTCCTCTGCATGCACCCTCCATGCACCCCATTCATTCATATACATAGTAACATAGTAAATGAAAGCAGAAAAAGACCTGCATGGTCCATCCAGTCTGCCCAACAAGATAAACTCATATGTGCTACTTTTTGTGTATACTTTACCTTGATTTGTACCTGTCCTTTTCAGGGCACAGACCGTGTAAGTCTGCCCAGCACTATCCCCGCCTCCCGCCACCGGCTCTGCCACCCAATCTCGGCTAAGCTCCTTAGGATCCATTCCTTCTGAACAGGATTCCTTTATGTTTATCCCACGCGTGTTTGAATTCTGTTACCGTTTTCATTTCCACCACCTCCCACGGGAGGGCATATCAGTCATATGCATGCACCCACTCACATCAGTTTTCTGTATGTACCCCACTCACATCAGTCCTCTGCATGAACCCCACTTCCAACCCCTGTGCACCCCACTTCCCATCAGTCCTCTGCGTGCACCCAATTCATATCAGTCCTCTGCGTGTACCCAACTCCCATCCGTCCTCTAGGAGAATCGCACTCCTCATCTCCACTGGTATCGCTCCTCCGTGTGCATCTCTCCCCCTGCAGCCCCCTCCCCATGTATCAGGCCAGATCTCACCAGAATACCTGCGATGCGCCTGGCGGGAACTCACGCGATCCTGAAGAAGGGTCTCTCTGTCCTCACCATGAGTCTCGGGATCCAGCGAGGTCTTCCCGCAAACCTGTGGCATGGCAGGAACAGGAGCCCGCAACACAGGCAACAGCAGCAGTAGCAGCAAGAGGCTGCCGGGAACACCTGATCGAGAGAGCTGCGCCACCAAGCTCGCCAGCTTCAAGTTCTCCCTTCCCTGTCTTCACACAGTGTCCATCCCGCCTTTGCGGAAACAGGAAATACGTCATCGTAAAGGTGGGACGGACACTGTGTGAAGAGGAAAGGGAGAACTTTAAGCAGTGTCTTCACGTCGCTCATGCTACTGAAAGAAAAAGGACAGGTTCAACACTCTTGCGTGGGGGGGGGGACGGAGCGGAGGAGGGCTGCCGGTCGAGCCAAGGGCGGGAAGGAGGCGTGTTGTGCAGGGCCCCCTTGACCGCAAGGCCCTATGCGGTCGCCTCGCCTTAAGACCGGCCCTGATCTGTCATGTATCCCAGTGCCTCCGCAAATGAACCTTTTCCGCAGACGGGAAGGCAGTAGAACTAGACGATATTAATTGAGATTGAAGGGGGGCAGACAGGACTAATGTCAGGAAGTAATTTTTCAAGGAGAGGGTGGTGGATATGAGGAATGTCCTCCCGTGGGAGGTGGTGGAGATGAAAATGGTAATGGAATTCAAACGTGTGGGATAAACACAAAGGAATCCTGTTTAGAAGGAATGGTTCCATGGAATCTTAGCGGAGATTGGGTGGCGACGCCGGTAATTGGAAACAAAACGGGAGCTGGGCAGACTTCTACGGTCTATGCCCTGATCGTGACTGAATAGGGATGGTCTGGAGTGTAAATGTTAAGAGGTTTCGATGTTAGCTTCATAACTTAGTACAAGAACAGTACTGGGCAGACTTCTATGGTCTGTGCCCTGAGAAAGGCAAGGACAAATCAAACTCAGGTATAAAGTATCACATACCATGTAAAATTAGTTTATCTTGTTGGGCAGACTGGATGGATCGTTCAGGTCTTTATCTGCCGTCATTTACTATGTTACTATGTTACTCTTTGGGATTCTACATGGAATGTTGCTGCTAATTGGGATTCCGGAATCTTGTAACTCTTTAGGATTCCAGAATCTTCAGAACTTTTAGTACAAGTACAGTGCTGGGCAGACTTCTACGGTCTGTGCCCTGAGAAAGGCAAGGACAAATCAAACTCAGGTATAAAGTATCACATACCATGTAAAATGAGTTTATCTTGTTGGGCAGACTGGATGGATCGTTCAGGTCTTTATCTGCCGTCATTTACTATGTTACTATGTTACTCTTTGGGATTCTACATGGAACGTTGCTGCTAATTGGGATTCCGGAATCTTGTAACTCTTTAGGATTCCAGAATCTTCAGAACTTTTAGTACAAGAACAGTGCTGGGCAGACTTCTACGGTCTGTGCCCTGAGAAAGGCAAGGACAAATCAAACTCAGGTATAAAGTATCACATACCATGTAAAATGAGTTTATCTTGTTGGGCAGACTGGATGGACCGTACAGGTCTTTATCTGCCGTCATTTACTATGTTACTCTCTGGGGTTCTTCATGGAATGTTGCTACTAATTGGGATTCCGGAATCTTGTAATTCTGTAGGGTTCCAGAATCTTGCTATTCTTTGGGGTTCTACATGGAATGTTGCTACTAATTGGGATTCCGGAATCTTGTAACTCTTTGGGATTCCAGAATCTTCAGAACTTTTAGTACAAGAACAGTGCTGGGCAGACTTCTACGGTCTGTGCCCTGAGAAAGGCAAGGACAAATCAAACTCGGGTATAAAGTATCACATACCATGTAAAATGAATTTATCTTGTTGGGCAGACTGGATGGACCGTACAGGTCTTTATCTGCCGTCATTTACTATGTTACTCTCTGGGGTTCTTCATGGAATGTTGCTACTAATTGGGATTCCGGAATCTTGTAATTCTGTAGGGTTCCAGAATCTTGCTATTCTTTGGGGTTCTACATGGAATGTTGCTACTAATTGGGATTCCGGAATCTTGTAACTCTTTGGGATTCCAGAATCTTCAGAACTTTTAGTACAAGAACAGTGCTGGGCAGACTTCTACGGTCTGTGCCCTGAGAAAGGCAGGGACAAATCAAACTCGGGTATAAAGTATCACATACCATGTAAAATGAGTTTATCTTGTTGGGCAGACTGGATGGACCGTACAGGTCTTTATCTGCCGTAATTTACTATGTTACTATGCTAATTTTTATTATTGTTTTCTATTTGTGATTTATAAACAAGTTGCACAGCATATTGTTCCTTTTTATACTTGAATAACCCTGTGACAGGGACGGAGACAGGGTCCACGGGGAGAGGACAGAAACAGAAAACACAATGACGGGGCCATACTTAGTGCCAGTGCTGAACTGGTAATAGAAACAATTCTTGTATTATTGAGCAGACCTCATTTGAATGGTGTGAGTTCTACATAACTAACTTTATTAATATCCATGATGAATTGTAAGCCACATTGAGCCTGCAAAGAGGTGGGATAATGTGGGATACAAATGCAATAAATAAAAAAATAAATAAATGTTTGTTATGTTAGGTAGATGGATTTCAGTCCTTATTTAGGGTTCTGATCAAGTATTCCACACCAGTTAATACCATTGTTAATATACTTTAGACCATGTTGTACTGCAATATTTGGGACCTGGGATTCCAGTTCCTCACTCTAAGTTTTTACACAATATCAACCAGTTTGCCTTTATCCATGTTTCTTCACCCCTTCAAAGAAATGTAATAGACTGGTGAGGCAAGATTTCCCTTCACTAAATCCATGTTGGCTTTGTCTCGTTAATCCATGCTTTTGAATATGCTCTGTAATTGTGTTCTTCATAATAGTCTCTATCATTTTGCATGGCACTGACCTCAGACTCACCGCTTTATAATTTCCCAGATCACCTCTGGAACCCTTTTTAAAAACTGGCATTACATTGGCCCCCCTCCAGTCTTCCAGTACCAGTGGCTGGGTAGGGTACAACACCTGGCACAATTTGAGCTCTAGTCCCAATCACGCCTGAATAAGTCTGCTGTAGCATCTCAAAAGTAGCTATGGACTAAGTTGCTTCGTACTAGTATCCCCACTCGGACAATCAGTGGGGCACATTTCATGATAATTTTGCATTGTGAAGTTATTAGGAAGGTGGATCTTTATATCTGTGTGAAAATCTACTACAGCAGCAAGTGAAGGCATGGGGTGGGGTCCTTTTAAGAAAAGCTGGCGGTAACCACATTAATGTAATCTTTTGGACAAAAGCCCATCAAGGGGCTTCTTTTGATTTATGTATATACATAATTGTATTTTGTATCTAATCTTGTAATGTAACACCTGCTTAAATAAAGAAATCCATAAAAAAAAAAAAAAAGCAGCACAGGAGAGGATTTGCTGGACTTTGCTTTATTAAGCACCGACTCATGAACTATGGCATAGTGTGGTAAAGTTGTTATTCACCTGTAGCAGATGGACTCCGGGGACAGCAGGCCAAGTATTCTCACAGTTGGGTGACATCATCCAAAGGAGCCCAGTACAGACACTAACAAGCAGGGCCAGTCCTAGGGTCTCTGGCGCCCCCCTGCAGACTATCAGTTGGCGCCCCCCAGCTTCTCCTTTCTCTTTTCTCTCACCCTGCCCCTGTCCAGTGATTCTTCTTCGCCCCCATCTCCCTCCCATTTATGGCCACCTGCCCACCCTCTTCTCCCCCCAACATCCCCCTTTTTCTTCTTGCCACCCTGCTTGGTTTAAGTCTTTTTTTAATTTACCTCCGTCCCAGCGGCCGCATCATTTCAAAGCCCTGCCTGTCTCTAGCCTTCCCTCCCTTCGTGAGTTCGTTCCCTCAGAGTCCTGCCCTCGAGGAAATGACATCAGAAGGCGGGACTCTGTGGGAACGAACTCACAAAGGGAGGGAAGGCTAGAGACAGGCAGGGCTTTGAAATGATGCGGCCGCTGGGACAGAGGTAAATAAAAGATTTAAACCCCCAAGGGCGGTGCAGTATGGCGGTGCAGCGCCTCAGTGGCGCCCTTGAAGGCAGCCGCCCCCCTGCGGTGCTTACCTCACTTACTGGGTTTGACCGGCCCTGCTAACAAGAAGACTGTAGAATGTTATAGCAGTGTCCCACTGCATATGTGCTTGTGCTTTCCTGCCTGACATGCGACTACAGGTCCCTCAGTCGTGTAATATAGCTAAAGAAATCAACTCCAAGGGAGGTGGGAGGGTTTGTCACTTTTGGCACCTAACCACTACACCTCTACTCAGGAAATGTAGACTGCCCCAACTTGACATTTCATCCTTTAGATTGTAACCTCCTTTGAGCAGGGACCGACCTTCCTTGTTAATTTGTACAGCGCTGCATAACCCTAGTAGCACTCTAGAAATGTTAAGTAGTAGTAGTAGTAGGGTTTGTGAGAATACTTGGCTTGCAATACTCACAGAACACCTGCTACAAGTAACTGCTTTTTCCAAGGCCAAGCAGACCAGTTCTGTTCTCACAGTTGGGATCTTTAGCTACCTGGCTCACCGAAAACAATGCTAGAACTAGAGGGACTTACTACTACTACTACTATTTAACATTCCTAAAGCGCTACTAGGGTTACACAGCGCTGTACAATTTAACATAGAAGGACAGTCCCTACTCAAAGAGCTTACAATCTAATGGACAAATGTACAGTCAGTCAAATAGGGGCAGTCAAATTGGAGCAGTCTAGATTTCCTGAAAGGTATAAAGGTTAGGTGCCGAAGGCAACATTGAAGAGGTGGGCTTTGAGCAAGGATTTGAAGATGGGTAGAGAGGGGGCTTGGCATAGGGGCTCAGGAAGTTGATTCCACGCATAGGTTGAGGTGAGGCAGAATGGGCGGAGCCTAGAGTTGGCAGTGGTGGAGAAGGGTACTGAGAGGAGGGATTTGTCCTGTGAGCGGAGGCTTCGGGCCAGAACGCAAGGGGAGATGAGGGTAGAGAGGTAATGAGGGGCTGCAGACTGAGTGCATTTGTAGGTGATTGAAACTTGAAACGTCAAGGCCTTGAAGTCAAGCAACCTGAAAGCAATATACATTCTAGTTGTGGAGTAGCCTGACACAGAACTGGTCCTAAACGCGTAGAATTGGATTCTGGTCGCCAAATTCTACAGAACTGTCTGACCAAACTGGCTGTCGCGGCTGGTATTCTGCTCAAGGCAGTAATGAGATGTGGATGTGCAGACAGAAGTCCATGTTGCTACTTTGCAGGTTTCCTCTATGGAGCCTGAACTCAAAGTAGGCTAACGCTGTTAATATGGCTCTGGCATTATAAGCCTTAACACGAACCTCTAGCGTTAGCCCAGCCTTGGCATAAGTAAAGGAAATGCAATCTGCTAGCCAATTAGAAACTGTAGTTTGCCGATGGACTACTCTCATTCTGTTTGGGTCAAAAGAAACAAAAAGCTGGGTGGACTGTCTATGGGCTTTAGTCTGCTTCAACTAGAAGGCTAAGGCTCACTTGCAAGCTAAGGGATGCAGGATGGGCAAGTGGTTTCAGGAAAAATGTTGCTAGAACTAAGATGGAAATCGGACACTACCTTAGGAAGGAAATGAGGGTGCACAGAACTACTCTATTGTGACGAAACTTAACAGTGGGGGGTTTTGTCAACAGCATACATCTCATGAAGCAAACTAGAGGCAGTACAGAGATGGGCTTATCTCCCACACAACGATAAGCACCAACTGCACTGAGATAAATATTCAGAATCAGAGAGGTGAAAATATTCAAGCAGTTTTTGTGTAGGGACTGAATACTGTTCTATCAAACACATTTATAATATTTACTGCTAAGGCTGCTGTCCCAGTCTCATTATTTAAACAAAACACCATAGTAAACAATGGTCCTTCTCGTCTTCCCAGTAAGGTAGCTAGTGTTATACCTGCTGCACCATCCAGGTTACAGCCTTCTGTCATATAAAAAAAAAAAAAGCAACATTTTTAAATGTATTTATTCATTAGGATTTGATTCCATCCTTTTGCTATTATAGGGAGCCTCTGTTTATCCCACACCTTTTTGACTTGAATGACTGTTTTGTCTACACCATCTCCACCCACGCAGAGGGCATTCCAAGCATTCACCATCCTTTCTCTAAAAAAGCTATTTCCTCGATGTAGTTTCATATCCTCTCAATCCACAGCTTCCTCATCTTCAAAAGAAACTTGCTTGTTCCTATAGGGCAGTTCTCAACCCAAGCTCAGGCTAAATCCAGCCAGGCAGGTTTTTAGGATACCCACAATTAGCAGGAATGAGAGAGATTTTCATACAATGGAGGTAAGTGCATGCAAGTCTTCAGACCCCTTGCTCTAGCACAGATGCTATAGTAAAGTGGAGGAGTGGCCTAGAGGTTAGAGCACCAGTCTTGCAATCCAGAGGTGGCCGGCTCAAATCCCACTGCTGCTCCTTGTGATCTTGGGCAAGTCACTTAACCCTCCATTGCCTCAGGTACAAACTTAGATTGTGAGCCCTCCTGGGACAGAGAAATATCCAGAGTACCTGAATGTAACTCACCTTCAGCTACTACTGAAAAAGGTGGGAGCAAAATCCAAATAAATAAAAATTATTGTTCTTTCCTGTAAACTTGATTCAGATCTCTATAACCTTGAACACACTGTTGCAAAGTAGGGGCCCACCACCTTCTCCCTTTTGCTGGTTATACTCCTTTAGACAGCCTAGCATCTTTCTGGTTTTGTTCAACAGTTGGCCACATTCTTTGCCACCTTCAGAACTTAAAAACCAACCACCATGTTCTGTGGGCAGAAGCTTCAGCTATTCCCTGATGTGGCAGATACCATTTATTGAACGATAAAAATATTTCTTCAGTTATGACAGAGCTTGGATGGACACAGGTGTTTGGTTAGCATACAAAGGATAGTTAAGGACAAGGGATTCTGAAATTAAGCTCTGAATTTGGTCTTATCAACATACAGTCCAGTTATCTCTGCAAGTAAACAGCTGCCATGTGGCAGGAGGTCATATCTGATAAGCCAGTACTCTGCTCAACCCTGCACAATGGCTGCTAAGACTATGGTAAGGTAGGGTAGGGCTATTTTGGTCCAGTGTTTAGATGCAGTGCCTTGCTGGAGCATTGTAGCTACTTTAAGACCTGGCTATAGCCAATGACACACAAAAAAAAAGATTACCCCTGGTCACAAAGCCTGTATAAGGCTCCTGAACACCAGCCAACTGAAAGAGATCTCCAACCTCCCCCCCCCCCCCCCCCAACAGAAGGCCCAGAAACATACAATATGGAGAGAAAAACCTCAGGCAAGAGGCAGAGCAGAAGGATTTTGTGCCAGGGCATGAAGCTTAACTGAGAGAAGGGAGGGGGACATTGTTGCTATGAATATATAAGAATACATACTACATGGGAAGTGTGGGAATACTAATGCTATGTTTGCTGTGAAAGATGTCATTTTGTAAGCCATACGTTAGCTGAGAGTTGCCATACTGTGTCACACCAAAGGTCCAGCAAGCTAGGATGAGCAATCTGGCCTTTTCTGCCATCATGTTTCTATGTGTCTTGATTCCAATAATGGCTAAGCTAAATCATAAAATACAGAGTACAAGATTGCTCCAGGTATACCTTAACATCTTATGGCCTTTTCCTCCAGGAACTTGTCCAAACTTTTTTTTTGTTTAAAGCCAGATGCATTAACTGCTTTTAGGACTGGCTCAGGCAATGAGTTCGAGCTTAACTAGACGTTGAGAAAATGTTTCTCTCCCATTTGCTTTAAATATGTTACTAATGTAACTTCATAGGGTATCCTCCAGTCTGTTCCTTTGAAAGATTAAACAAACAATTTGCACTTACCTGTACCTCCATTAGGGTTTTTATAGACCAATCATATCACCCCCTCACCCCAGCTGTTTCTTCTCCAAGCTAAAGAGTCCTAACCAGTACCCTGTGCAATTCTGGTTACTGTATCTCAAAAGACATAAACTGGAACAGTACTGTATAATAACTAAGCTGTACTTAAGTTACCACTTAACTTACAAAGTAGTACAGGAAACATTTGTTACTGTTAGTAATCATTTCACCAAGTGTTAGTACTTTTACTCAGTTATATTTGATTCTTGCAGTTAAGTAAAAACAAAACACTAAGGTGTGATACAAATGCATTACGTTCTTTGTCTAGTCCTTTATCAGTAATTCCCAACATTGTTTACTTTTATAACTCCTGCAGCATACTGAGCAAACTATTTCAACATATTGGCCACAACACTCGGCGTAATTACATTTTTCTGTTCAAGGGGAGGATGGGGCAACTATGACCCATGCACAATTTTTTCAATGTTATGAAACTTTATACACCCCGGCGCACTCTCCTCTGGAATCTGAGATAGAGGCCTTCCTGACCTCTGTGTCTATTCCTACTTTGACAGCAGGGGAGGCTGAGCAGTTATCCAAACCTATGGAATTAGATGAAGTACTTTGTGCTATCAAGGACCTACCCCGTAATAAGACACTGGGGCTAGACGGATTCTAACAAATTCTATAAGATATATGGCACATATGATATGATACAGACGTTCAAATACTTGAAAGGTATTAATCCACAAAAAAAATATTTTCCGGAGATGGGAAGGCGGTAGAACGAGAGGACATGAAATGAGATTGAAGGGGGGCAGACTCAAAAAAGATGTCAGGAAGTATTTTTTCATGGAGAAGGTGGTGGATGCTTGGAATGCCCTCCCGCGGGAGGTGGTGGAGATGAAAACGGTAACGGAATTCAAACATGCGTGGGATAAGCATAAAGGAATCCTGTGCCGAAGGAATGGATCCTCAGGAGCTTCGCTGAAATTGGGTGGCGGAGCAGGTGGGGGGAAGAGGGGTTGGTGGTTGGGAGGCTAGGATAGGGGAGGGCAGACTTATACGGTCTGTACCAGAGCCGGTGATGGGAGACGGGACTGGTGGTTGGGAGGCGGGAAATACTGCTGGGCAGACTTATATGGTCTGTGCCCTGAAAAGGACAGGTACAAATTCAAGGTAAGGTATACACATATGAGTTTATCTTGGGCAGACTAGATGGACCATGCAGGTCTTTTTTTCTGCCGTCATCTACTATATCAGGCTCATTTTCAAAGCACTTAGCCTCCCAAAGTTCCATAGAAACCTATGGAACTTAGCCTCCCAAAGTGCTTTGAAAATATGCCTCAGTGTATATCTAGCGCCAATACTACTCAGGGTCTTTCAAGCGATTGCTGGAGTTCAAGAGCTTTCATATACATGGCGCCTGGCAGCTAGTACAGTGTTATTAAAACTAGGAAAGGACCCGACTCAGTGTGGGTCATATAGACATCACTTCTGGACACAGACTAAAGAATCTTAACAAAAATAATGGCCCACCAGCTGCAGAGAGTACTGCCTTGGCTTATTCATGCTGATCAAGCAGGTTTTGTATCTGGTAGGCAAACTTTTGACAATATTCACTCTCTCTTGCATATCATCCAATGGGTTCATGAACATCGAGTCCCTGCAATTCTATAGTCTACTGATGCTGGAAAAGCATTTAATAGGGTCTACTGGCCTTTTTTTGTTTTCAGAGCTCCAGAAAATGGGATTGGGGACCGCTTTATGCAATGGATTTGTTTGCTATACAAAGCCCCTTTAGCAAGCTTGCGGATCGATGGCTATTCTACTGACCCTTTTGAACTGCACTGAGGTATGCGGCAATTTGCTATCTCTATAGAGCCTTTGGCGCAGTTAGTGCGAGCTACATCTAATATTCAGGGAATCTCCAGAGGGGGACAAGAGCATAAAATTATGTTTTTTTTTTGCTGATGATGTTTTGTTGACACTGACTGAACCTGCAGAGTTGTTGGCTGGGGTTTCCCAGATCTTGACCCGATATGGACAGGTCTCTGGTTTTAAAGTAAATATGACTAAATCAGAGATTTTGAACCTCAGCTTGGAGGCCCTTGCAGTCCTACAAACTTCAGAAACACTTTCCCTTTCAGTGGGCAAGAAAACATATTAAATACTTGGGAATATCTGTGACAGCCCAAATGAAGGGGTTATATCAAGCTCATTTTCCAGCCAAACTCACTCAATTGTTCGCTGAACTGGATCGGTGGGAGGGCCTAACACTCACTTGGATGAGCAGGATCCAGGCATGTTGCGCAAAGTGCTTGACCTATTTATAGCGCTTCCTCTTCCTATACCTTAATGGTTTTTTCACCGACTAAATAGGAGAATTTTTGCCTATATATGGAGGAAGCGTCCACCCAGGGTATGGAGGTCTATGTTATATCAGCCCAAACTTAAGGGGGGTATGGGAGTGTCCATTTTGAGCTCTATTTTAAAGCAGTCCAACTGCATATTTTTGCTGATTGGATGCAGGGCGGTATGAAAAAATGGATGCCCTGGGAGAAGCACTGGTTGGGTGCTGTTCCTGTGTGGGCAGTCCTGTGGCTCCAGCGGAAGGACCTTCTCCACCTAGCCCGGATATCCCTTTTAGTAGTCAGTTATCCATTACAAACATGGCATAAAGTGTGTGGGAAATTCTTTCCAGACAGGAATTCTCTCTCTACAACGATACAATATGCCCCCTCCTTTGCTCCAGGGTTATAGGATCAGGTTTATAAGAGGTGGGCCTGCAACGGCTTGCGAACCCTGGGACAGATTTGGAAGGGGAATATGTCCCTTTACAGACCTGAAGGATGAAAATGGCTTATTACCAAGGGATGGATTTCACTATAAGCAAATTAGGGATTTTATCTAACATAAAGCACGTGGAGAACTAGGGAAAGTATTACACGCATATATTCAGCTCTCTTGCTTTCTGGATCTCTGCAGCACCATTACACTAGTAAATATGAACATGAGCTCGATACATCACTTACAGGTGAAAAATGGGAAAGGTCATTTAAATATTTGTTCAAAGTATCTGTTGCCAGTAATCTGATTGAAAATGGGTTTAAGATGTTCTATGGATGGCATTATACACCAGTGAAACTTAAGAAAATGTTCCCAGGAACATTGGACGTGTGGGAGGGGATGTGGAGAGCAGGGGACCTTCCTCCATGTGTGGTGGAGTTGTAAAGACCCAATGGGCTTTAGCAATTGCCCATAGTGGGTAGGTCTTCCCCAGTATGTCTTGTAGAGTATCAGAGTACTGTTTACTGCATTACAAACCAACTTCAATTACTGTCACCGACCATAAACTCGCCACACTGCTATTCAAGGCTAGTAAACTGGTCATTGCACAAGTATGAAAACAAGCTGCTCTGCCTCAAATCTTGTGAAAGTTAGATGCTATTTTCCAACTGTCAAAGCTTACAGCTTTACGACATGGATGCCTAACTTATGACATTTGGCAAGTCTATGAACAATGGAAGATGAGAACCAGTACACACTCCTCGTGAGGGATCACATCCCGGCCTACTTACACTGGCTTAGAGATATTATATACATGCCACTGTACTAGAGGGGAGAGGAAGGGCTAGAATGCTCCCAGAGCATTCATTTTTCAGCGCTGCGTAGGTCTAGTAGCACTTTAGAAATAAGTAGTAGTAGAATGGAGGGTAGGAGTTCTCTGTTTATAATGCTATAATTACTGTATGTACAGTTTATTTGCAGTTTTTCAATAAAACCTCATAAAAATATATATAGAAAGTAGGGTTACATGGTCAGTATTCTCAATGTAGGGTAGATAGTGGGGTTCCCCAGGGGTCTGTGCTGGGACCAGTGCTTTTCAACATTTATAAATGATCTAGAGATGGGAGTAATTAGTGAGGTAATTAAACTTGCTGACAATATTACTCAAAGTTGTTAAATCGCAAGAGAATTGTGAAAAATTACAAGAGGACCATAAGAAGCTGGGCATCTAAATGGCAGATTGTACTTGCTCACATTAAATGTTAAGTGAGGCATGTGGGAAAGAGGAACCCGAATTATAGCTACATAATGCAAGGTTCCACATTAGGAGTCACCGACCAGGAAAGGGATCTAGGCACCATTGTTGATACGTTGAAACTCTCTGTTCAGTGTGCGGCGGCGGCGGCGGCTAAGAAAGCAAATAGAATGTTAGGTATTATTAGGAAAGGAATGGAAAACAAAAATGAGGACAATGCCTTTGTATTGCTCCATGGTGCGACCATACCTCAACTATTGTGTGCAATTCTGGTCACTGTATCTCAAAACAGATATAGTGGAGAGAAGGGCGACGAAAATGATAAAGGGGATGGAATGACTTCCCTGTGCGGGAAGGCTAAAAAGCAGCTAGGGCTCTTTCAATTTGGAGAAAAAAAAAAAGACAGTTGAGGGGAGATATGATAGAGGTCTATAAAATAAGTGGAGTGGAATGGGTAGACATGAATTGACTGTTTACTCTTTCCAAAAATACTAGGACTAGGGGGCATGCAATGAAGCTACAAAGTAGTACATTTAAAATGAATCAGAGAAAAGTTTCCTTCACTCAGCAGGTAATTAAACTCTGGAATTCATTGCCAGAGAATGTAGTAAAAGCAGTTATCTTAGCAAGGTTTAAAAAAAAGGTTCAGATGGCTTCCTAAAGGAAAAGTCCATAGACCATTATTAAAATGGACTTGGGGAAAATCTGCTTATTTCTAGGATAAGCAGCATAAAATGTATTGACTTTTTTGGACTTGGCTGGATTGGATGCTGGGCTACAAGAACCATTGGTCTGACCCAGTACAGCTAGGCTTATGTTTTTCCTGGATATATGAGATGGGCTTAGAGGCTCCTCAGGCCAAAAATTGAAAAATAAAAAATAGAGAAAAATGAATACTGTACAAATTATTGAAAAAGGTAAAAAAAAATATTCTAAAAAAAGGGAAAGCACCAAAAAGGCAAAAGTTTGATTAAAAAGCACCTGCTCCATTGAAAACAAAAAACTGCTGGGTCCCACGCTTGCGCATCAGGCTGGAAACTACCTGCATAGGTGGTGGGGGCACTGCCTCAAAGATTTATAGTGATAGTGCATTTTGTAATGTCTGCACTGGACTGAACGTCACCCATAAGAGATTATTTCTGCTTGTCCTCGGAGAAATCTAGATACAGATTATCAACTGGATCACCTTTATTCATGCCTTCAAAAGATGTAGCAAATTGACGAGGCAAGATGTCCCTTGGCTGAATCCATGTTGACTGTCACATTAAACCATGTTTGTGCATTCAGTAATTTTGTCTGTACAATTTTGTCTGGCACTAATCTCAGGTTTAAAGATCTATAGCAACCCTTATCACCCTGGAACTATTTTTAAAAAATTGGTACTTTATCTACCTTCCAAGCTTCAGGTATCATGGACAATTGTAATGACAGGTTACAGATTACCAATAGTAGATCTGCAGTTTCATTATTAAAAGAAAAATTTGTAATCCTAGTGAGTCACAGATGCATTTGTAGATCTCATATTTCCTTCATAACTCTACCCAAGTAGGAAGCATGATTCACTGATTACTGTAGTACAGTAATTTAGCCTCCACAGTGGAGGGCTAAAGTACTTATATTAGGATTTTTTTTTTTTTTAAAGGACTCTAGGTAGATTTTCTTGGATTCTGCAGCTTGACTTTTTTTTTTTTTTTTGAAACCCCCCCCCCCCCCAAAATCTAAGAGATAGTAAGAATTTGGAGTGAACACCATATGGACCTGAACTAGGTGAAGCGATTTCCTGCTGGTTTCCGTTGTCATATATGGTTTTCTTCTCTCCATTAATGTGGATTTTATATACATAGGTATTGAATTTTACTCAGTGGATTTCATGTAGTAATGATCTGTAATTCCTTTGCTTTGTTCTAAAATGAAAAAAAGTGCAGATGTTTGCTAAAAAAAAAAAAAAAGGTAAGTTTTCAAGTGTTTCTTAAAATGTATTTGATGTACTTACATACTCCACTGTATGCAAACATTTATAAAAGGTTAATTTTTAATCTTTCTGAGCATTTTCCCTGGAAAGTCTCTCTCTAGGCTGAAATATCTGAATGATGTTTTAAGGAGTCTATTGTATTTGTTCTGCTTTTATGAAATGTTCTTTTATTTATTTGTTGCATTTATATCCCACATTTTCCCACCTATTTGCAGGCTCAATGTGGCTTACAATGTTCCGTCATGGCATTCGCCATTCCAGATTAAAAGATACAATTGGTATTACATAAAGAACATGGATAACATAATAGAATTAAGCAATCAGGTATAGAAAGAAACCATTCAAAACAACAGGAAAGTGGAGATGAAATACAGTTCTTATTATGGATCACTGTGGTATGGCCGTGTTGAAGAGATAATCAACTTTCATAAATCACTGAAGACTTAGGTCGTAAATTGTTCTCAGGTTAAGTGGCAATGCATTCCACAGCTGCGTGCTCATGTAGGAAAAGCAGGACACGTGTGTTAATCTGTATTTTAGTCCTTTACAGTTGGGGAAGTGAAGATTCAGGAATGTGCGTGCTGATCTTTTAGCATTTCTGGGTGGCAAGTCAATAAGGTCTAACATGTAGGCCGGGGCATCTCCGTGAATGATTTTATGAACCAGAGTGCAGACCTTAAACGTAATACGTTCTTTAAGTGGAAGCTAGTGTAGCTTTTCTCTTAGGGGTTTGGCACTTTCGTATTTTGTTTTTCCAAATATAAGTCTAGCTGCTGAGTTTTGGGTTGGTTGAAGTTTTTTGATGATTTGCTCTTTACAGCCAGCATAAAGTGCATTGCAGTAGTCTAGATGACTTAGCACCATTGATTGTACCAAGTTGCAAAAAAATATCCTTTGGGAAGAAAGATTTAACTCTTACGTTTCCACATTGAATGGAACCTTGTTGTATTCTTCACATGGCTTTCAAGTGTGAGATTTCAATCAATGGTAACTCCAAGAATTTTCAGGGTGTTTGAAACGGGAAGGGAAATGTTTGGTGTGGTTATAGTGGTGAATTTGCTAGTGTTATGTTGTGATGAGAGTATAAGATAGTGTGTTTTTTCTGCATTAAGTTTTAATTGAAATGCATCCACCCATGAATGCATGATTTGGAAGCTGTGGTTGATGTCATTAGTGATATCCTTTAAATCACATTTGAATGGGATGTCTATCGTGACATTATCTGCATATATGTATGGATTGAGGCCTTGATTGGATAACGATTTGGCCAGGGATGTAAGCATTAGGTTGAAGAGGGTTGGTGAGAGTGGAGATCCTTGGGGGACTCCGCATTCAGGTATCCATGGAACTGACATATTCAAATTAAATTTCACTTGGTATGTTCTTGTGGTTAGGAAGCCTCTAAACCAACTAAGAACATTACCACCAAATCCGAAGTATTCTAGGATGTTTAATAGTATTTGAGGCTCTGTCCTCTCCTGGTTCTCCTCTTATCTCTTCCACCGTACCTTCAGAGTACACTCTCATGGTTCTTCCTCCACCCTCATCCCGCTCTCTGTTGGAGTTTCTCAGGGAGCTGTCCTTGGACCCATTCTTTTTTTCAATCTACACCTCTTCCCTGGGCTCCCTGATCTCATGGTTTCCAATATCATCTTTATGCTGACGACACCCAGCTTTATTTCTTCACACCAGACATCATTGCCAAAACCCAGGCCAAAGTATCGGCTTGCTTATCCGACATTGCTGCCTGGATGTCCAACCGGCACCTGAAACTGAACATGGCCAAGACCAAGCTTATTGTCTTCCCTCCCAAACCCACTTCCCCTCTCCCTCCACTCTCTATCTCTGTTGATAACACCCTCATCATCCCCGTCTCATCTGCCCGCAACCTCGGAGTCATCTTCGACTCCTCCCTCTCCTTCTCTGCGCATATCCAGCAGATAGCCAAGACCTGTCGCTTCTTCCTCTATAACATTAGCAAAATTCGCCCTTTTCTCTCTGAGCACACCACCCGAACTCTCGTCCACTCTCTCATTACCTCTCACCTTGACTACTGCAACCTACTCCTCGCTGGCCTCCCACTTAGGCATCTATCCCCCCTTCAGTCCGTTCAGAACTCGGCTGCACGTCTTATCTTCCGCCTGGACCCCATGCTTGGAATAAACTCCCTGAGCCCATACGCCAGGCCCCCGCCCTGCCCATCTTCAAATCCTTGCTCAAAGCCCACCTCTTCAATGTTGCCTTCAGCACCTAACCACTACACCTCTATTCAGGAAATCTTGACTGCCCCAACTTGACATTTCATCCTTTAGACTGCAAGCTCCTTCGAGCAGGGAATGTCCTTCTTTGTTAAACTGTACAGCGCTACAGAAATGTTAAGTAGTAGTAGTTTAATAGTATTTTATGGCTTACCATGTCAAATGCACTGGACATGTCAAATTATAAGTATAGTGTTGCCAGTTGCAATTGCTTGTTTAAATGTAGTTAGAAGAGTAGTTAGTACTGTTTCGGTGCTGTGGTTAGACCAAAATCCTGATTGAGAGTCATGAAGAATTGAGAATTTATTTAAGTAGTCAGTGAGTTGCTTGGTAACCATACCTTCCATTAGTTTGGTTACCAGAGGGATAGATGCCACTGGGCGATTGTTGGTTAAGGCACTTGTATTTTTTGAGTCCTTTGGTATAGGGGTGAGTAGAATATTTCCTTTGGGAAGAGTCCATTTTGTAACATATAATTCAGATGCATCATGAGGTCTGATATGAATTGAGGGGGGAATTTTATAAGTTTGTTGGGGTATATGTCTAGTTTGCAGTGAGACTTGGCAAACTTTTTGATCACTTAGGAGATGATATCATAACCCACTTTCCTATTAAAGTGCGATATAAAATTATGAAATAAAATAAAATACACACACTGCAAATATAGCCAAAACCTGACCAAAGCAACAGTTGAGTTGTGGAGAAATGGTAACGCCTTTTTCTAAAATAAACCAATATTTAATCAGAAAAAAATGGTGATTCCTCCTCTCCTCCACCCTGCCTTTTCTTCTCCCTGTTTTGTTCTTGAAAGAAATTCCTGTGGAAAACTTCCATTAAAACTGAAAAAAAAGAGTCCTTAAGTGAGAATCCCTTAATTACATAGCTAATTGTCATTTATCAACCTGAAGATGAGCTAATGTTTAGCTTGTTTTATGGCCATTGATTAAATTATTGTACCCAAAAGCTAACAAAACACACTTTGGACTATTTGTTGGGTGTAACTGTACTGTGTCATTTCAGCTACTTGTCTACTACTACCCAACCCTAAATGCTGTCAAAGCAGGGCCATGGAGTCTGTACACCAAACCTTTGACCAGCAGAAGAAAGGAGGTGTTGATGCCCCTGTACATGTCATTAGTGAGGCTCCACTTGAAGTACTGTGTTCTGTTTTGGAGGCCGTACCTGGCTAAGAACAGAAAAAGACAAAGTGGTTCAGAAAAAGAGCAACCAGAATGGAATGGTGTTTGCATTGCAAGATGTATGAGGAGAATCTTGAGGATCTGAACATGTATACCCTGGAGAAATGGATAGATGTTCAAATAGTTGAAAGGTAATATTCTGAAGAGGCTTCTCCTCCCGCTCTCCAGGAGACTGCACTGGCCTCTGGCTCCCGAGCCGGACTCCAGCCAGTCTCTTCCCAGTATCCTGAACACTCCAACCTCAAGATCCTGGGCCCCTTTTTCACGCAGGGTGAGCTCCAGGGAATATGCAGATCATATGCAAATTACTCAAGTCCAAGACAGCATATTCATCACTCAGCTCTTTATTCCAGCCCCCTGGGGCACACTTCTTCCAGCTTAAAACATTATCACAAGCTTCACTTTCACAGATCTTCCTACTGAGCCTCACCCCCATAGACACCTGGGCTCAGTGGTAACAGCCTTCTGTCCTCCAGCCCCTGGCTGCTAGTTCCATGGTCTTCTTCTTACACAGTTCTATATACAACAGATTAACACAACAGTCTCTCTAGAGCCCAGCCAGTACCTTCAGGGAATCCCCTTTCCTCAGGTGACAGCTCTCCAGTTCCTTTCTCTTCTCCTTTTCAAACTCAGGCAGGTATAAAATGGGTAATTAGCTTCTACACCCCTTTAGGCTCTTCCCCCTAATTCCAGGCAGGACCCAGCCCATAACAACCACCTGTTTCTAACCCAGGACGCTCCCAGGTCCTAGCGACCTCCACCTGGACCTTCCCCTACTGGCTCCCTCTAGTGACCCATCCTAAGCATAAGCATTTCCTCCCATTTCTATGGGAACAGCACCACCTAATGGCCTACCCAGGATAGGCCAGCCCCTTATTCTTCACAATATACAGACCTTTTTGCAGAGACTGAAGATGGTAGAACTAGAGGACAAATTCAGGTTGTGGGGGGGCCTGACACAGGAATATCATCACTAAATACTTTCATGGAGAGGGTGGTAAATACCTGGAATACGCTCCCACAGGAGATGATGGAGATGAAAACAGTAATGGCATTCAAAAATGCGTGGGATAAACACAAAGAAATCCTGTATAGAAGGTGTAGAAGCAAACAAGCTGGTGGTAAATAGATGGCAACACCCATAATTGGGAAGCGAAGCTAGTGCCAGACAGACTTCTACAGTCTGTCCCTAAAAGTAGCAAAAGCAAATATCAAGTGAACATATCATACCTTACAGTAAATGGTTCATCTTGTTGGGCAGATTGGATGACTCATACAGGTCTTTATCTGCCATCATGTACTAAGTTACTATTTATTTGGATTTATTTACTGCCTTTGTGAAGGAATTCACTCAAGGTGGTATACAGCAGTAAAAATATTTAAATACAAAGTATGGCACAGTATGCTACATCACAATGTCAATATATGTAATAAAATATTTTCATAGCCTAGAGTATAAGCAAAGATGGAACATATAGATATGTAAGAGTAACTGCAGCAAGAAAATAAGGGGATTAATTCAAAGAAAGTTGTAAATGAGATCAGAAAGGTACATGAACATTATCTTAGCTAGGGTAGGGGTGGGTAAACATGTCCTGCTATTATGTGCAGCTACTTCCTGATAATTTGCCTTGTCACTCTCAGTCTACCCTAGCTATAGGCTTGAATAATCTTGAATAAGCTGAACTAAGTCAACTGCACAGCGTGAGTCAGGAGGATGATAGAGGGCTGCTATAAAGTCCCCACCATGATATACAATGGTATTCTTTTTTTTAAACAGCGTTTTCAGAATCAATTTGTGCCCAAACTCTTCGTCTCCTATTAGCAATCTTTCTATATACAGTTGCATGACTTGTCTGGGAATATGTTTGACATGATAAATTCCTAGACCCCTGATGCAGGCCGTTAGGGCCAAAACATGAGTCATGTCGGGTCCCCTTTATTGTTATTGAAGACTGTTAAATACAGATTTTTCCTGGACACCATCTGCGAGAGGTTTCTTTTTCTCCTGTTTGATGGCTGGTGCTTTCCCATAGAGGGTATGATACATACCTGTAGCAGTTGTTCTCCGAGGACAGCAGGCTGATTGTTCTCACGACTGGGTTGACGTCCGCGGCAGCCCCCACCAACCGGAAGAAGCTTCGCGGGACGGTTGGCACGCAGGGCACGCCCACCGCGCATGCGCGGCCGTCCTCCCGCCCGTGCGCGACCGCTCCCGCCAGTTGAATGACTAGCAAAAGATGAAACACACAACTCCAAAGGGGAGGAGGGAGGGTAGGTGAGAACAATCAGCCTGCTGTCCTCGGAGAACAACTGCTACAGGTATGTATCATACCCTTTCTCCGAGGACAAGCAGGCTGCTTGTTCTCACGACTGGGGTATCCCTAGCTCTCAGGCTCACTCAAAACAAGAACCCAGGTCAATTGAACCTCGCAACGGCGATGGAACAACAGAAATTGACCTACGAAGAACAACTAACTGAGAGTGCAGCCTGACCAGAATAAATTCGGGTCCTGGAGGGTGGAGTTGGATTTACACCCCAAACAGATTCTGCAGCACCGACTGCCCGAACCGACTGTCGCGTCGGGTATCCTGCTGGAGGCAGTAATGAGATGTGAATGTGTGGACAGATGACCACGTCGCAGCCTTGCAGATCTCTTCAATAGTGGCTGACTTCAAGTGGGCCACCGACGCTGCCATGGCTCTGACACTATGAGCCGTGACATGACCCTCAAGAGTCAGCCCAGCCTGGGCGTAAGTGAAGGAAATGCAGTCTGCTAGCCAATTGGAGATGGTGCGTTCCCGACAGCGACCCCTAGCCTGTTAGGGTCGAAAGAAATAAACAATTGGGCGGACTGTCTGTTGGGCTGTGTCCGCTCCAAGTAGAAGGCCAATGCTCTCTTGCAGTCCAATGTGTGCAACTGACGTTCAGCAGGGCGGGTATGCGGCCTGGGGAAGAATGTTGGCAAGACAATTGACTGGTTAAGATGGAACTCCGACACCACCTTCGGCAGGAACTTTGGGTGGGTGCGGAGCACTACTCTGTTGTGATGAAATTTGGTATATGGAGCATGAGCTACCAGGGCTTGAAGCTCACTGACCCTACGAGCTGAAGTAACTGCCACCAAGAAAATGACCTTCCAGGTCAAGTACTTCAGATGGCAGGTATTCAGTGGCTCAAAAGGAGGTTTCATCAGCTGGGTGAGGACGACGTTGAGATCCCATGACACAGTAGGAGGCTTGATAGGGGGCTTTGACAAAAGCAAACCTCTCATGAATCGAACGACTAAAGGCTCTCCAGAGATGGCTTTACCTTCCACACGATAATGGTAAGCACTAATCGCACTAAGGTGATTCCTTACTGAGTTGGTCTTGAGGCCAGACTCTGATAAGTGCAGAAGGTATTCAAGCAGGTTCTGTGCAGGGCAAGAACGAGGTTCTAGGGCCTTGCTCTCACACCAAACGACAAACCTCCTCACTTGAAAAAGTAACTCTTTTTAGTGGAATCCTTCCTAGAGGCAAGCAAGACCCGGGAGACACCCTCAGACAGACCCAACGCAGCGAAGTCTACGCCCTCAACATCCAGGCCGTGAGAGCCAGGGATTGAAGGTTGGGGTGCAGCAACGCTCCGTCGTTCTGCGAAATGAGAGTCGGGAAACACTCCAATCTCCACGGTTCTTCGGAGGACAACTCCAGAAGAAGAGGGAACCAGATCTGACGGGGCCAAAAGGGCGCTATCAGAATCATGGTGCCGCGGTCTTGCTGAGCTTCAGTAAGGTCTTCCCCACCAAGGTATGGGAGGATAAGCATACAGGAGGCCGGTCCCCCAATGAAGGAGAAAGGCATCTGACGCTAGCCTGCCGTGTGTCTGAAGCCTGGAACAGAACAGAGGCAGCTTGTGGTTGGTCTGAGAGGCGAAAAGATCCACCGAGGGGGTGCCCCACTCTCGGAAGATCTTGCGTACCACTCTGGAATGGAGCGACCACTCGTGCGGTTGCATGACTCTGCTCAGTCTGTCGGCCAGACTGTTGTTTACCGCCTGCCAGGTACGTGGCTTGGAGAAGCATGCCGAACCGACACGCCCAACGCCACATACCGACGGCTTCCTGACACAGGGGGCGAGATCCGGTGCCCCCCTGCTTGTTGACGTAATACATTGCAACCTGATTGTCTGTCCGAATTTGGATAATTTGGCAGGACAGCCGATCTCTGAAAGCCTTCAGTGCGTTCCAGATCGCTCGGAGCTCCAGGAGGTTGATCTGCAGATCCTTTTCCTGGAGGGACCACAGACCCTGGGTGTGAAGCCCATCGACATGGGCTCCCCACCCCAGGCGGGATGCATCCGTCGTCAGCACTTTCGTGGGCTGCGGAATTTGGAATGGACGTCCCAGGGTCAAATTGGTCCGTATGGTCCACCAGAGCAGTGAAGTACGGCAACTGGTGGAGAGGCGGATGACATCCTCTAGATTCCCGGTGGCTTGGAACCACTGGGAAGCTAGGGTCCATTGAGCAGATCTCATGTGAAGACGAGCCATGGGAGTCACATGAACTGTGGAGGCCATATGACCCAGAAGTCTCAACATCTGCCGAGCTGTGATCTGCTGAGACGCTCTGGTCTGCGAAGCCAGGGCCAAGAGATTGGTGGCCCTCGCTTCGGGAAGGTAGGCCTGAACCGTCTGGGAATTCAGCAGCGCTCCTATGAATTCCAGAGACTGAGTTGGCTGGAGATGGGACTTTGGGTAATTTATCACAAACCCCAGCAGCTCCAGAAGTTGAATAGTGCACTGCATGGACCGGAGGGCTCCTGCCTCCGAGGTGTTCTTGACCAGCCAATCGTCGAGATATGGGAACACGTGCACTCCCAGCTTGCGTAGGTAGGCCGCTACCACCACGAGGCACTTTGTAAACACTCGTGGGGCAGAGGCGAGCCCAAAGGGCAGCACACAATACTGAAAGTGCCGTGCGCCCAGGCGGAATCTGAGATACTGTCTGTGAGCTGGCAGTATCGGGATGTGAGTGTATGCGTCCTTTAAATCCAGGGAACATAGCCAATCGTTTTTCTGAATCAGTGGCAGAAGGGTGCCCAAGGAAAGCATCCTGAACTTTTCTTTGACCAGGAATTTGTTCAGGCCTCTCAGGTCTAGGATGGGACGCATCCCCCCTGTTTTCTTTTCCACAAGGAAGTACCTGGAATAGAATCCCTGCCCTTCCTGCCCGGGTGGTACGGGCTCGACCGCATTGGCGCTGAGAAGGGCGGAGAGTTCCTCTGCAAGTACCTGCTTGTGATGGGAGCTGAAAGACTGAGCTCCCGGAGGACAATTTGGAGGCAGGGAGGTCAAATTCAGGGCGTATCCGCACCGCACTATTTGGAGAACCCACTGGTCGGAGGTTATGAGAGGCCACCTTTGGTGAAAGAATTTTAACCTCCCTCCGACCGGCAGGTCGTCCGGTACGGACACTTGTAGGGCGGCTATGTTCCCGTGGATCCAGTCAAAAGCCCGTCCCCGGCTTTTGCTGTGGAGGCGCAGGGGGCTGCTTAGGCGCACGCTGTTGACGGGAACGAGCGCGCTGGGGCTGTCCCTGTGCCTGACGAGGCCTTCGGGCCGGCTGGTTGTACCTACGCTTCGCAAAAGAATAGGGTGCAGCCTGCCGAGCCCGGGAAAAAACGCCCGCCCGCGGGGGGCGGGTGCTGAAGGCGCCCGGTGGGAGAGCTTGTCGAGAGCGGTTTCCCGCTGATGCAGTTGGTCAACCATCTGCTCGACCTTCTCGCCAAAAATATTATCCCCCCGGCAAGGGACGTCAGCCAGTCTCTGCTGGGTGCGGTTGTCCAGGTCAGAGGCACGCAGCCATGAGAGCCTGCGCATCACTATACCTTGGGCCGCAGCACGAGATGCCACGTCACAGGTGTCAAAAATCCCCCTGGACAGGAACTTTCTGCACGCCTTCAGCTGCCTGACCACCTCCTGATATGGCCTGGACTGCTCCGGCGGGAGCTTATCGACCAGGTCCGCCAGCTGTTGCACATTGGTCCGCATGTGGATGCTCATATAGAGCAGGTAAGATTGGATGCGGGTCACGAGCATGGAGGATTGGTAGGCCTTCCTCCCAAATGAGTCCAGAGTGCGAGACTCCCGCCCCGGGGGCGCCGAGGCGGTATCCCTCGAACTCCGTGCCCTCTTGAGAGCAGAATCCACGACCGCTGAGTCATGGGGTAACTGGGGCCGCATGAGCTCTGGGTCAGAGTGGATCCTGTACTGGGACTCTGCTTTCTTGGGAATGGTGGGGTTAGTTAGTGGTCGCACCCAGTTCCGAAGCAGCGTCTCCTTCAGGACATTGTGCAGCGGTACCGTGGAGGACTCTCTAGGTGGTGATGGATAGTCGAGGACCTCGAGCATCTCGGCCCTCGGCTCTTCCACAGAGACCACGGGAAAGGGAATGCTTATAGACATATCCCGCACAAAGGAGGCAAAGGAGAGACTCTCAGGAGGTGAGAGCTTCCTCTCCGGTGACGGCGTGGGGTCCGAGGGAAGGCCCGTAGACTCCTCTGAGGAGAAATATCTCGGGTCCTCCTCTTCCCCCCACGAGTCCTCATCCTCGGTATCGGACATTAGCTCATGTAGCTGAGTCCGGTACCGGGCCCGGCTCGACGTCGAGGCACCGAGGTCTCGGTGTCGTCGAGCGGTGGACTCCCGCGCCAGCGGGGACGGAGCTCCCTCCATCGACGTCGACTCCACCTGCGTGGCGGTCGAGACCGGCACCGCAAGCGGCGGCGGTGTCGACAGCCCCGGCGCCGGGCTAGAGCTCGCCGGCGCCACAGTCATCGGCGCCGGGGGCGCAAGCACCCCCGACGCCGGCACAGCCTGGCGCATCAGCCCTTCCAGGATCCCCGGAAGGATGGCTCTGAGGCACTCGTCCAGGCCCGCTGCCGGGAAAGGCGGTGGGGCCGGTAAGGGTGTCGGTGCCAGAAGCTGCTGGGGGCCAGGAGACGGCACCGAGGTGCCGGAACCCCGACGCGTCGGTACCTCCACCACCGACGGAGATCTCTCCTCTCTGCGATGACGCTTCGGCGTCGACTCCTCTTCAGGGTGCACCGAGGGCTCCCGGTGACGGCGCTTCTTATCTTTTTTCCGGTGCACGTCACCGGCGCCGGAGGGCATGGAGGAGGAGGAGGTCGATCCCCTTCGGTCTCGAGGTACCGGGTCCGACAGAGTTCGGTCCCGTGGCTCACGAGCTGAGGGAGTGACCGGGGCCGACTGCCCACGCGGCCTCTCAACCCCACTCTCACCGGCGGACCGACGGGACCTGTTCTCCTGGGGTCGCTGCCATCGGTGCCGATGTCTCGGGCATCGATACCGGTACCGAAGACCCGGCCTTCGATACCGATGCCGTCGAGGTCGACGTCGAGGGGCCGGCGCAAGTTCCAAAAAGACGGTCCCGCAGAACTTGCCTCGCAACCTGAGTCCGTTTCCGGAGGCCGAGACACAGCGCGCACGACTTGAGATTGTGCTCCGGCCCGAGGCACTGGAGGCACCAAGCGTGGGTGTCGGTCTGCGAGATCGGCCGGCCGCAGCGACCACACTTTTTAAATCCACTCGGGACCTTCGAGGACATCGACGGAAAAATCGCGTCGGCGAAGTCAAAGTCGGCAATGGTGGCTAAAATCACACCACGAAAAACTAGCCGACCGAGCGGCCACTAGGCCGAAGCGAGGGAAAAGGGGAGCGCGTGCTCCACACGCGCGAAAATCTTTTTTTTTTTTTTTTAACAATACAAAGAAAGAAAAGAAAGAGGAACCGAACGGGAATCCAAAGCAACGATCCGCGTAAACGCGGTCGAAAAATCCGGCGGCTGAACGGAGAGAGAGGCAATTGCACAACTCTCTCCAGTCGCGGAAAAAAAGTAACTGGCGGGAGCGGTCGCGCACGGGCGGGAGGACGGCCGCGCATGCGCGGTGGGCGTGCCCTGCGTGCCGACCGTCCCGCGAAGCTTCTTCCGGTTGGTGGGGGCTGCCGCGGACGTCAACCCAGTCGTGAGAACAAGCAGCAAGCAGTGGAGGAGTGGCCTAGTGGTTAGGGTGGTGGACTTTGGTCCTGGGGAACTGAGTTCAATTCCCACTTCAGGCACAGGCAGCTCCTTGTGACTCTGGGCAAGTCACTTAACCCTCCATTGCCCCAGGTACAAATAAGTACCTGTATACAATATGTAAGCCGCATTGAGCCTGCCATGAGTGGGAAAGCGTGGGGTACAAATGTAATAAAAATAAAATCATACCTCTAACATCTGTACACGTAAGGGACATAAGATTTCTTGATGAAATCAAGGACAGCTTCATGGAACAGCTAGTTCAGGAGCCGACAAGAGAAGGAAAAATACTAGACTTAGTCCTTAGTGGTGCTCATGATCTAGTGCAGGGGGTAACGATACGAGGGCCGCTTGATAACAGTGATCATAATATGATCGGTTTTGATACTGGCATTGAAGGAAGTGAAACTAGGAAATCAAGTACGCTAGCGTTTAACTATAGAAAAGGTGATTACGACAAAATGAGAAAAATGGTGAAAAAAAGACTGAAAGGAGCAGCTCGCAGAGTAAAAAACTTGCATCAGGCGTGGATGCTGTTTAAAAACACCATCCTGGAGGTTCAGGACAAATATATTCCACGTATTAGAAAAAAGGGAAAAAAGACTAAACGTCAGCCGGCGTGGCTAAACAGTAAGATAAAGGAAATCATTAGAGCCAAAAAACAATCCTTCAGAAAGTGGAGAAGAGAACCAACTGAAAGTAACAGGATAGATCATAAGGAATGCCAAGCCAAATGCAAAGCGGAGATAAGGAGGGCAAAAAAGGACTTTGAGAAGAAATTAGCGTTGGAAGCAAAAATACATAGTAAAAACTTTTTTAGATACATTAAAAGCAGGAAACCGGCCAAAGAGTCGGTTGGGCCACTGGACGAAAATGGTGTTAAAGGGGCGATCAAGGAGGACAAAGCCGTAGCGGACAAAATTAAATGAATTCTTTGCTTCGGTCTTCACCGAGGAGGATTTGGGGGGGACACCGGTGCCGGAAAGAATATTTGAAGCGGGGGAGTCGGAGAAACTAAACAAATTCTCTGTAACCTTGGAGGATGTAATGGGTCAGTTCAGCAAGCTGAAGAGTAGTAAATCACCGGGACCTGATGGTATTCATCCCAGAGTATTAATAGAACTAAAAATGAACTTGCGGAGCTACTGTTAGAAATATGCAATCTGTCCCTAAAATCGAGTGTAATACCGGAAGACTGGAGGGTAGCCAATGTTACTCCGATTTTTAAGAAAGGTTCCAGAGGAGATCCGGGAAATTATAGACCGGTGAGTCTGACGTCGGTGCCGGGCAAGATGGTGGAGGCTATTATTAAGAATAAAATTGCAGAGCATATACAAAAACATGGACTGATGAGACAAAGTCAGCACGGATTTAGTGAAGGGAAGTCTTGCCTCACCAATCTAATGCATTTTTTTGAGGGGGTAAGCAAACATGTGGACAATGGGGAGCCGGTTGATATTGTATATCTGGATTTTCAGAAGGCGTTTGACAAAGTGCCGCACGAAAGACTCCTGAAGAAATTGCAGAGTCATGGAATCGGAGGTAGGGTATTATTATGGATTAAGAACTGGTTGAAAGATAGGAAGCAGAGAGTAGGATTGCGTGGCCAGTATTCTCAGTGGAGGAGGGTAGTTAGTGGGGTCCCGCAGGGGTCTGTGCTGGGTCCGTTGCTTTTTAATGTATTTATAAATGACCTAGAGATGGGAATAACTAGTGAGGTAATTAAATTCGCCGATGACACAAAATTATTCAGGGTCGTCAAGTCGCAGGAGGAATGTGAACGATTACAGGAGGACCTTGCGAGACTGGGAGAATGGGCGTGCAAGTGGCAGATGAAGTTCAATATTGACAAGTGCAAAGTGATGCATGTGGGTAAGAGGAACCCGAATTATAGCTACGTCTTGCAAGGTTCCGCGTTAGGAGTTACGGATCAAGAAAGGGATCTGGGTGTCGTCGTCGATGATACGCTGAAACCTTCTGCTCAGTGTGCTGCTGCGGCTAGGAAAGCGAATAGAATGTTGGGTGTTATTAGGAAGGGTATGGAGTCCAGGTGTGCGGATGTTATAATGCCGTTGTATCGCTCCATGGTGCGACCGCACCTGGAGTATTGTGTTCAGTACTGGTCTTCGTATCTCAAAAAAGATATAGTAGAATTGGAAAAGGTACAGCGAAGGGCGACGAAAATGATAGTGGGGATGGGACGACTTTCCTATGAAGAGAGGCTGAGAAGGCTAGGGCTTTTCAGCTTGGAGAAGAGACGGCTGAGGGGAGATATGATAGAAGTGTATAAAATAATGAGTGGAATGGATCGGGTGGATGTGAAGCGACTGTTCACGCTATCCAAAAATACTAGGACTAGAGGGCATGAGTTGAAGCTACAGTGTGGTAAATTTAAAACGAATCGGAGAAAATTTTTCTTCACCCAACGTGAAATTAGACTCTGGAATTCATTGCCGGAGAACGTGGTACGGGCGGTTAGCTTGACGGAGTTTAAAAAGGGGTTAGATAGATTCCTAAAGGACAAGTCCATAGACCGCTATTAATGGACTTGGAAAAATTCCGCATTTTTAGGTATAACTTGTCTGGAATGTTTTTACGTTTGGGGAGCGTGCCAGGTGCCCTTGACCTGGATTGGCCACTGTCGGTGACAGGATGCTGGGCTAGATGGACCTTTGGTCTTTCCCAGTATGGCACTACTTATGTACTTATGTACTTATGTCCTCGGAGAATATACTGTACACCACCTTGGGTGAATCTTTATAAATGCAGTTAATAAAGCCCAATAGAAAAATATGAATCCTCTTTTTTTCTATTCAACTCAAGACTCCTACTGATATTAGGCCTTAAATATTTTGTTCTGATCTAAAGTACTGGTAAATATAACTTTAGATCCAGGACAAGTTTTTATTTTAAAGCTGGAGTTGGTACATTTTTACTGACCTCCACCTAAAGTTGCTTCCAACTCCAAAGCCCTGTGTCAAAATATCACCTCCTTATAATTATCTAGCTTGTACCTTTCATACAGAAACAAAGCCCTTACATGACAATTTAATTAAACTTTTATTGAAGCATTAGGTTTGTGGTACATTTTATTTTTTAAAGCTGTTCAAAGTTAACCACCACAGAAGAGAAATAGTGACATCTTCCACCTCCCCATCAGGATAGATGCTAGTTTTAATAATCCATTCCTCAGCTTTCAAAATTTTCCATCAGCTGGTTCCTGCCTTATTTAAATATTAGATTTCTGCATGTTACACTGAGAAAGGGACCTCCAACTTATGGATGTGGGTTATGTATCTAGATTTTGCCAAGAAATGCCGAACCATTTTGATATCAACACAAACCCATCCTTTGAAACATTGGTCCAATATACATTAAAACACGAAAATTATAGTGGTTTGGTGCTTCACCAATTACAGGTGACATAAGTACATCATGAAGTATTAATAGGAAACTTCAGTGAAGTTTGAAATTAACAGCAAATGCTTTGAAAAAGGCAATGTTCCAGCTCCTCAGATTAACCAAGTAGATTTTCATAGTTACAACACTACAGTATTTTAAATCTATAAATACAGAACAAACCATCTCTGCACCAATCCAGAACAAGACAAATTTCAAGCATATGGAGAAAATTACATAAAAATTCATTGTTAATTTGTTGGTTTCAGAGCTCCAGAAATCCCAACCTTTTACCAAGCAGCTAAAATGCCAACTCTTCAAAGCCTGCCTTTACTAGCCAATAAGTACTTTAGAATCACCTTCCCTCCCAAGAAAACAGATGTCCTAGACAGTTCTCATTTTACGTCCTCTGCCATCAATCCCAGAAAAAAAGGAATCACTGTGCTTAGAAAACAGCTGATGAGATCACAATGTCAAATACAACATTCACATGCACATCACAGGACTGTCACAAGATACAATAGATTTTACTTAACACAGTTTTGTGATATTTGCACTAGTTTATAGTATGTTGTTCCCCCATTATTAGGAATGGCATGCTGCTGTTGAAGTTGCATGGAGAATGATGTATGTCATATCTGGCATACTTAACTTGGAAAGTCTCCATGTAATGTCTTGATAACCGTCCATGTACCCTTTTTCTTGCACATGAATTTGTGAAATGCATGTTAGAACACTACATATGGAAAAGCCAGTGAATATGCTTCTAACTATTAGTGCACTATGAAAATGTAGGCTTAAACAAAAGTGAAGAACAGAGAAAGATCAGAAGGTACATATGTATTAGTCCTACCCTGCTGAGGTAATTAAAATAAACTCAGCCACTTCGCTGCTTTGAGCTCTCAGGGTCTTTGCTGATCTAAATTCAGATGCAGCCTCCCATTTTCTCAGAAGCCATTTCCAAGCATGATCACCAATGCCATCCAGAATCACTTTATGAGGCAATTACTGACATTTATGTCTGTAGTGAGGAACTAAACGTCATCCCTGCTCAGCAATAGAAAAGGACAGTAACAAGATTCAACCTCAACAGCAAAAGTACTATCATTAAACCACCAATTTAAATATGACTAGAAATAAGCTTTAGTAGGAATTGCACAAAAACCAAGGAAAGTGAGAAAATGAGCATTTGTGAAAAGTCCTCTAACAAGTAGAGGACTCAAAGCCAGCACCTAGTGAGGCCGAAACCCTTGTCTGTGGAGAATTTTTGCCGACACCTGGAGGAAAATTACACTGCAAGTACAGTTTGCATGAGTGCTGTCAACTCTTACACAGTATACAAAAATCTTGTTTACATGCATGTCAATTTCACAGCAAGAGTGGCATAGAATACCTAAACAGAGAACAGAACATTCATGCAAGACATCTAACTCCTGGATATAATAATGGATACAAATCAAACATGTTAATCTACTGAGATTACACTTAAAGTTTCTTGCCATGAGGTGATGACTATGGAGAGCATGGTCCCCTGTAGCATTAATAAGAACACAACCATCAACATCTACAGGGTTTCTCTTTTTGCGTTTTTTCATTTCTGCTAATCAACTTTGCTGTTGCTGGCTCTTGGCAAAACTGGTAAAAACAAAATTGTAATTGTTGAATTGGGCAAACTGGCGATCAAGGCGCTTAAACCCTTCGATCTTCTGGGCGGAAGTGAACACTGAACGACACTTGGAGCTCTAGGAAAAAAGTGGAAAAAAATGTTACAGTAACTGTTTGCTATAAATGGCAGACATTAAGAGGAAAACAAAGCCTAGTGCAGGCACTAGATCTCAACAACAGAACCTTTAAGGAACAGGGCTTACACAAACCAGGGCTTCCCAAACCTGTAATGCACACAACTGGTTCCCCAGTATATGCAAACTAATTTAGTACACATTGTGGGGTCACTAGGGCAGGCTTGGGAAAGCCCTATACTAAGGGTCATCTAGCCTAGAATCTGGGCTGCATGGGCACAAGTGTAGTGTGGAGAAATTAGACCTTACCTATAATTTTTTTATCCTTCCTTCCAGACCAGTCTAGAGGTGATACCTTCCCTGCCAGATGGAGTGACTTAAAGACAACCTACATGGGGTCCTGTGCAGTCCACAGTCAGTCATGAGAAAGGGAAATGGGACTTGATATACCGCCTTTCTGCGGTATTTTGCAACTGCATTCAAAGCGGTTTACATATATACAGCTACTTATTTTGTACCTGGGGCAATGGAGGGTTAAGTGACTTGCCCACAGTCACAAGGAGCTGCAGTGGGAATCGAACCCAGTTCCCCAGGATCAAAGTCCGCTGCACTAACCACTAGGCTACTCCTCCACTCCAAAAACTGCAGCAGACATGTCTAAGTCATAGCTACCTGATGCTGGGGTTCACCTTAGGAGTTAGCAGTCAAGAAAAAGATCTAGGTCATTGTAGACACTATGCTAAAATCTGCCCAGTGTGTGGCAGCAGCCAAAAAAGCAAACAGGATGCTAGGAATTATTAGGGAAGAGATGGAAAATAAGATCAAGATATTTATAATGCCTCTATCGCTCCATGGTGCAACCTCTGTATTGCATTCAATTCTGGTCACTATCTCAAAAAAAAAAAAAAAAAAAAAAAAAAAGATATAGTGGAATTTCAAAGAAAGATCAAAATGATAAAGAGGATAGAATTCCTTCCATATGAGGAAAGGTAAAGAGGTTAGGCCTGTTCAGCTTGGAAAACAGACAGCTGAGGGGTTATGATTTTGGTCTACAAATCCTGAGTGGAGTAAAATGGGTAAATATGAATAGATTTTTCACTTTTTGAAAAAGTACAAAGACCAGGGGACACAATGAAATTATATGGAAATACTTTCAACAAGAGGAAATATTTTTTCACTCAAAGAATAGTTAAGCTGTGGAACTCGCTGCTGGAGGATGGGGGTTTAAAAAAGGTTTGGACAAGTTACTGGAGGAAAAGTCCAGAGTCTACTATTGAGACAGACATGGGGAAGCTACTGCTTGCCCTGGGACTGGTAGCATTGGAAGGTTGCTATGATTTGGGTTTCTGCCAGGTACTTGTGACCTGGTTTGGACGCTGTTGGAAACAGGATACTGGGCTAGATGGACCATCTGTCTGACCCAGTATGGCTACTCTTATGTTCTTTAAAAGGTAGCAGAAGAGAGGATCAGAAGTACACAAGCAAAGATTAAAAAAAAAAAAATCAACCCCCACAAAAGGGCCTTCAGGACTGGAACAATCAGCAGTTCTTTAATGACAAGACCTGACACAGGCTATGTTTCAGAGTACAAATGCCTGCTAACAAATATAAAAATACATGATAAAAATAAAAGAAATTAACATATTAATAAAATACTGTCCATTCATACAATATATTACATTAAAATATAAGCTGTCAAAAATTGATACGCAAGTGAAAAGTGACATGAGTATCATGTAATGCATTTTCTATACAAATGAAAGTATTATCAAGTATGTTATTAATCTGATTTTTATAATGTATTTTTATATTTCTTTGTTAGACCCGACGCAGTATTTGTACGTTGAAGGCCCTTTTATGCTTGTGCTGTAAATATTCCTCTCAAAAACATGGACAAGAGTGTCAAAAAAATATTAACATTTTATAAATGATAGCTCTGCAGAATGAAGAATGACTACTGGGATCAAATCTCCACTTTTCTCCCACCTAGTTTACATACTTTCCCCTATGAAATATATGGGCAGGTTCTAGAGGGACTCAAGAAAAGTTAGCAGGTAAGGTAAGGAGACCCAGGCAAAGGTATCGGCCTGCTTATCCAACATTGCTGCCTGGATGTCCAACCGCCACCTGAAACTGAACATGTCCAAGACCGAGCTTATTGTCTTTCCACCAAAACCCACTTCTCCTCTTCCTCCACTTTCTATCTCAGTTGATAACACCCTCATCCTCCCCGTCTCATCTGCCCGCAACCTCGGAGTCATCTTTGACTCCTCTCTCTCCTTCTCTGCGCATATCCAGCAGATAGCCAAGACCTGTCGCTTCTTCCTCTTTATCATCAGCAAAATTCGCCCTTTCCTCTCTGAACACACCACCCGAACTCTCGTCCATGCTCTCATTACCTCTCGCCTGGACTACTACAACTTACTCCTCACCGGCCTCCCACTTAGCCATCTATCCCCCCTTCAATCTGTTTAGAACTCTGCTGCACGTCTCATATTCCGCCAAAACCGTTATACTCATATCACCCCTCTCCCTCAGGTCACTCACTGGCTTCCGATCAGATACCGCATTCAATTCATGCTTCTTCTTACCTACAAATGCACTCAGTCTGCTGCCCCTCACTATCTTTCTACCCTCATCTCCCCTTACGTTCCTGCCCGTAACCTCCATTCACAGGATAAATCCCTCCTCTCAGTACCCTTCTCCACCACCGCCAACTCTAGGCTCCGCTCATTCTGCCTCGCCTTACCCTATGCTTGGAACAACCTTTCTGAGCCCTTACGCCAAGCCCCCTCCCTGCCCGTCTTCGCTTAAAGCCCACCTCTTCAATGCTGCATTCGGCACCTAACCCTTACCGTTCAGTGAATCCAGACTGCCCCAATTTGACTGCCCCTATCGGACCGACCGTTCACTTGTCTATTAGATTGTAAGCTCTTTGAGCAGGGACTGTCTCTCTTTGTTAAATTGTACAGCGCTGCGTAACCCTAGTAGCGCTCTAGAAATGTTAAGTAGTAGTAGTAGTAAATTTAGCCTCTTATCTCTCCAGAACAATCCAGATGCATGGAAGTATGAAAAGCAGCATCTATTTCAGAAGTTACAGCAGCTGCCCACAGTATGCTGGCTCTAAAAATTGCATTGCGTTTTTGTATGTCCACCCTATAATGCTTCTGCTGTCAAATCACTATGCTAGTATGAATACAATGACAACCAAATGGCTGCTATGAATTTCTTGCTAAGGAAATCAGCCTATGCTCTGCCCATAATGCAGCCTAGCCATGACAGAATGTTCCTTCAAGACCATGGACACCAAATAATTTGACATTACTTCTACAGCCTCCTTAATCCATTAAACCACTGTCACTTTCAAAACTGCTCTACCAAATACAAAGAGGTGCTCCAACTGCCAAAACTCTTCAGATAACATTACAACTTCCAACACAGCTAGTTACAAGATTTCAAATCCTCTCACCTCCTGGAACACAGGGAGCAATACACTTGTTAACTTGATATGGTGAAACCACCTAGAGCAAAGAAGAAACAACCTTCTTCTAAGACATAACTAGGAAGGGTTCCCTTGATGAAAGTACCTCTAAATCTGAAATCCTAACAGATGACCACTAGAAAAACTGCTCCTCAAGGTTAGATCCTTCAGAGTTGCCTCTAATAGGCTCAAAGGATACCTGTACCAAGGCTAAAAGAACCAAACCATCCTGCTGAAACTCAGATTTCCAAAACTGACTGAAGTGGAAGAAACCATCAAACCATGCTTCAAATATTCTCTACATCATGACATACGTCAGGAAAGTAGGTGTCCTCCTTGGGTATAAGAAGTAAGCAATGACAACTGAAATAACCCTTCATTGGAAACCTTGCCTTCAAGAGTCAAGCCATAAGAACAGAGATGCATCTAGATTTTGCCCTGGAAAAGATATGGTAGGTACAGAAAGCCACATTAAACTCAAAACTTGTTTGGGATAATGTGGGATATAAAAGTCACAAAAACATCAGGATCTCCATACCAGGCTCCTCTTAGTTAGTCGGGGCCCACAAGAATGAGTCTCCAATGACTTTTTACCCTCTAAGTCATTGGAAGGGGCTACAGATAGAACCTGTCCCTTAGCCAAGGTTATATTATTGCAGATAATTCTTCCTGCAACTGAAAAACTTTGGAATCTTGATGTTTCTAGCCGTTTGCCGTCAAATCCATTACTGGTATACCCAGCATTGTACTAGGGAAACTCTCCTCCAGATCCAAGATTTCCCTGCTCAGAAAATTTGCCTGTACATTCTCTGGCCACGTGTCACAAATTTGCTAGATGTTTTTCTGATCAATGCACTTCTGTTACATGGCGATTTCTGTTCCCTCCCTGATGACTTTCAGACTACTGCTGTCATGCTGCCTGACAAAATCTATGCTATCTTGTCCTGAACCAGCAGCTGGCAGGGCTAGCTGAATAGTTCCTTGTTTCAAGGCCACTTCTCCTCCAACCACATGACATTATTGACGACATCAACAAGCCACTGTGTCCAGGCAGTGTGCCTCCCAACTGCTTTGCATCTGTTACCAAGATCCACTCTGATGGTTTCAAATACATTTCTTTCCCCAGATTGGATGGGGCAGAGCCACCTCTAGAGACTGCACCTTCCACACTCCACACCCCCCAGGAGGCAACATGTTCAGGTCTGGAGTTTGAGCTGATCAGAAGGACAGACCTCTAACAGGTGCATTGGGCCCTGGCCCAAAGAACTAAATCCAGAGTTGCTGCCATTGACCCCAGAATCTTTAGGTAATTCAAGCCGACCCAGTCCCATTAATCCTCCTGACCAGATCCAGAGACTACACAGGCCTGTCTACCAAGAAATACAGACAAGCTGTGGACTGCACGGCATCCTATATAGGGTAATTTCATTGAGTCAGTAGTTCTTAAGTCTCCATTTGCTGAAGATAAACAAACACAACTAGACTGGTCTGGAGAACCAGTAGTAATGTATATTTTCTATCAACTCAAGAGCACATTCCTGACTTGATTTTCAAGGTCCTCAGACAAAATGGGTCAGAGCACCTAAAGACTAAGCTAACCCTCCACACATCTTGGGAGGCCTCTAAGGTCCTCTTCAAAGAGCATCTTTATCTGCACCCTTGTCTGAAAGAATTGGAACTCGTTCCCAAAGGGGTTATGCCAAGCTCAAAACTACCTCTTTCAGGAAGCACGTTCATTAAGAGCTGATAAGCTATGTGGGAAGTGACCATAGCATTCTGGAAGAATTTCTTCTAGGACTCCAAATGTCGAGCCTCCCACACTAAGGAGCAACTCTTGGAACTCTTGAAAGTGGAGTATCACCATGGAACGGTGAGGAAGGAGTTTCTCAAATCCTGGAACCTTCTGGACTCTATACATAGCCGACCTTCTTACTGAGTTGCTACACAGGAAGGAGTGTGCGTCTCCCCCATGGCTTCATCTGTATCATTCTAAGGAGTGTGCACAGGTACTATAGTTTTCTGAGCAGGGGGAGGGAAGGAAGGTGTTTAAATTCAACGTTTCAGCCTTAGGCTCATAATCCAAATCAAATGGGACAAACTTGGCCATCTCAGACAAAAATAAAATAAAAGGAGAGTTCCCCTGGAGGACACTCTTCATATGGAGAGGTCTGAAAAGATCAGGGACCCCTCTTCTGAGAGGACCTCTGGTGCCTCCCCTGACACCCAGGAGTGGTCTGAATAAGACTTAAGTACTCCTCACCCAGAGAGGTCTAAGCCTCTCTGCTTGCATGACCGACTATGGTCAGGCCCAGGCCAGGGTCACTGAGGTAATCAGGGACCCCTGATGCCCTCCCTAAGTGGCTGGAGATCAACACCAGTTTGGTGCATGTCAGTTCAAATAACTTGTTATTTATGTGCTCCCAGAACAGGCTGGATCACCTGAGGTGCCCAAACAAGAAATACACACAAGAACAAGTGTCTACAAATCACTCAAAGTAGACCAATACAGTAAAGGCAACGCAGAAAATAGTGGATGCTTTACAGTCCTTCATTAACAGTTCCCAAGAAGCAGCTCTGCACCTTGCTGCAGGAGTACATGAAGCATCTGTTTTGCCAGGCAGGAGGCTATCATAGCATCAAGGGCATCAATGCTGGTACCTCAGGTGAAGTAGACCAACACAGTGGCAAAGACAATATAGCAAATTATAATTCTGATATGACTTGACATGGGCCGTGTTTTGGTTAAATTGCCTGCATCAGGAGTTCTGATAATGCAAAGGACTTACTCAAAATGAGGAGATCAGGCCATGAAATGGATTATACATCCAGCCCAACTGCGAATGTGTCCATCTTTCAACTGCCAAAAAAAAAAAAAACCTTCAGCAGCTGAGCTTTGATTTTTTTTGCGGTTGTGATTGAAAGATGAACACATGGTGAAAAGCTGGGCTGGATGTATAATTCATTTCGTGGACTGATCTCATTTTGAGTGTCCTAAAACATGGCCTATGTTGAGTCATATCGAATTATAATAAAGGACTTAAGCATCCACTATTTGCTGTGCTGTCTTGTGCACTGTGTTGGTCTACTTCACCTGAGGTACCAGCATTGATGCCCTTGATGCTATAGCTTCCTGCCTGGCAAACAGATGCTTCATCTGCTCCTGCAGTATGGCCCAGAGCTGCTTCTTGATCACGTCCTTTAAAGTCATTGGTATATCATCAGTGACCTGGTCTTGGCTTGATGGCTAGCCTACCCCATTTGGTTCCTGGGAAGGTGAGCAAGCCCTCATGTTGGGGGCACTTCCAGATCAGTGACCGATGCTATGCCTTGAGAAGGATCAATGCTGATGCTTCTTGGCCTCTGCTCGAGCACAGCCTTAGAATCCCTCAATTGTGGATGAGGCTGAATCCTTCCTCGCCCTCAAGAGGGGATTGAAGGATGCTGGATCCCAGTGGCCGCTATTAACTTGATGTAAAGGAAGGTGGCGGCTCCCTCAATGTCAATGCTTTTAAATGTCCAACGTAGCTCTCAGAACCACAGAGACCAATGCTGAAGTCAATGGACTAGACTTCAGTGTCAAAACTCCTTTTACACTGCTTCTGTTGACCCTTAATATTTCTTCTTGACATCTGTGAACAGTTTACAAGAGGGATTATGACCTAGCCCCAGACACAGATTATGAATGTCCATGAGACATGGTCCTGCTGCATCTGGAGTACTTCTTAAATGACTGGGAGTTTTCTGGGACATGTCAGGAAGAAGAGTCAAGGCAAAATCAAAAATAGCTAATGCTCAATGTTGAAAAGTCTCTCCAGCTGGGTGCTGGATGCCTAGGAGACCTAGTGGGGTGTGGAAAACAAAACTTGAAGTGCTGAAAACCTCAACTACAAAGAAGGGAAAGGATACCAGCTCTGCACAAACCACTTACACAGTGGGGAAAAGTATCAACCACTAGAAAGAGGTTTGGTAAGTTGTGGAGAACTGCTAAACAAAGGATAAAACTAGACTGAGCTGGTCCCACGTGATGGCAGTGGGCAGAAGACATGTTCATGTGTGGTAGGTAGCTTCCAAAGACTTCTAGAACATTTGCTATGTGCTTGCACCCTGCTTGTGCTTGGAGAAATATCTCAATAGGAAGCTGTATTCACTGATTCTTCAGTATTTACTGAAGCACTGTTACGTTTCAGCCAGAGCAAGCAGATATGCTCTATCAAGCACTATACACACATATATTGCATATACTGCTACATATGAATACATATCATTAGGACTAAAAACATGTTTCAATAAAGGATATGGCATAAAGTTACCTGGTTAACAAAAAGGGTGGTCACAAATTTTCTTGGCTTGAAAACATCCACTACTTTCTTGATGAGGTCATCATAGGATGTTTGAGATACATTAGTTTCAAAACTAACATATGAAAACTCTGGTTCTGGAGTGATGTGAATAGTCCAGTAAGTTCCCTGTGAAAGAGACCAAACATGCTTCATTAGGCAAACAGCAAAAATACTAGATATTACCATTTCTCAAATTGGGAATTTAGACCTCCTACCCTATTTATTCCTGGGGGAATTCTGCATAGCAGGCAGTAGCAGCAGGACTGGATTAAGACATACAAACTAGGGACATACCTTTGAGTCCAAAGTTGTTTTTTTTTTTTTTTTTTTGGGGGGGGGGGGGGGGGGGGGCTATCAGATATGCTCAAGAAGCTAGGAGTGCCAACTGAATTTTCAAGATACAGATTTGTAAAACTATCTCAAAGCCAAAAGGATGGCTAAGAATCTAGATATTTTTCACAGTTTAGCCTCTATAGCTCTCCAAACCTCTCCCCCCATGTGAGTTTGCCCTGCCTGCTTCCAGTGCAGATACTGTGGTAGGATTCAGCCAATGGAAAGCAGTGGGTATGGAACCCTGGAAGACAGCTCTAGTTACACAAAGGAGGAGTTCCTGTGCAGGGAAAATGCTATAGGAGAGACCAAATTTTGCAGAAAGCCTTGGTGACAACTAGTGGAATCAGAGAATGACCCAGGAATACATGGGGGAAATGCAATGGGTATGCAGTTGAAGGCAGCAAAAAAAAAAAAAAAAAAAAAAAAAAAAAAAGCTCAAATGCAAGAACTTTAACTGTTGCATGCAAAGTCTGGAATAGGTTGTTTGCAAAGTGGAATTTTATTGTTCGCATTTCATTTCCATTTTTAAAATTTGTGCTTATTTACTATTCCTTGTGGCTTTCTATACAATGATTCTGTAATGCTGTTTCAGTCATAAAAATGTATGTTCCATATTTGATACAGCATAAAATATGGATACTGATTTATACATTGAAAAAAAAAATTTGTGTGGCTCCGTACAATTCGGATGTCGCATCTAAGGCATATGAAAAATTTAACTGTATTTTTAAAAAATGTGACAAGAAAATGGCCATTTGGGTTGTGTTACTGACAGTATTTGGTAGGTCAGATTTTACTCTTGCACTGTCTTGGCGTTGAATGGACCAACTTTAGATGATAGTGGCTATTGACTGCTTGATTCCAGGTTTATTTAGATTTTGCTCACACCTTTTTCAGTAGTAGCTCAACGTGAGTTACATTCAGGTATTCTGGATATTTCTCTGTCCCAGGAGGGCTCACAATCTAAGTTTGTACCTGAGGCAATGGAGGGTTAAGTGACTTGCCCAAGATCACAAGGAGCAGCAGTGGGATTTGAACCGGCCACCTCTGGATTGCAAGACCGGTGCTCTAACCACTAGGCCACTCCTCCCCTCAAGCGTTTAATGTGGCTTATGTACAGCATCAAGAAAAAGTACAATGAAGGTAAGTCAACTTCACAGCAACAATTAAAACCTCAACATCCAGCCTATCAGACAAAACCTGAGCAAAAAAGTTTTCAACATTTTACAAAAAGTGATGAAAAGTCCTTATTTCTATCAGTACAGAATTCCATCATTTTGTTGCTTGGTATGAAAAGCAAGACAAATACATAAACAATCTTCTTAACAAGAAGGGTAATGCAACATTAAGCAGTCCCTTGCAGAAATAGAAGCATTATGTGCTGATATAAATTAATCAAACCTTGCATATAAGTAGGCGACATAATATGATAAGAGTAGAACACAATTTATAACTAGAGCAGACTGACTGACCAGCAGTCAATGCAACGTCAAGAAAGCATCCTTTGCTAGATTCCATTCTCCTGGATTCACAGAATTCCTACTGAGGTAATTTGGATCCCAGCTACATGTACTGCCAAGATGTCTCTTCCACCCAATCCATCAACATTTGCACTTTCTGCCACTTGCAGAATTGTTCCTCAGTTGTTGATATAGGCTACTGCCATGTCAGACTACCACTGTTTTGAAATAGCTACATAAAACTCCAGATAAGCAGATGTTTCCAGACAATCAACCGAGGACCATCCACTGCTCATGCCCCCCCACCCCCGAAACTTGCTTTCATCACCACAAGAATACGATTAAGGGACTCCAAACTTTCCTTTGAACAGACTGCCAAGTAGCCAGCAGTCAAGACTGTCTGATTCTGATGCTAGTGGTACTACAAGGTGGAACTGTTGACTCTGTAGGAGACCATCCTGTAAGGGTGTCATGTGCATCTTGGCCCACTGATCCTAACATGAAGTGCAAAACCATTGCTTTGCAAAGAGTGAATGTTTCTGATCTGAGATTGTAGCTTTCCCCTTTTCATCACAAGAAGAAACACTGTCTTGGAGAGTTTCAAACTATGCCCCCAAATAATCCAATGTTTGGAATGAAGAAATGTTGCTCTCGGAATTGATAACCCATCCTAACTTGTTCCAAAAAAATGAAGTTAGAAAAAGCAGTGCAACTTTACTTAACCAGTCTAAATAAATAGAGAACATTTTGGTCCATGTGGTTACCATCACCGCTTTAGGAAACATACTTAGCACTTGGCCAGTGCGAAAGCTGCAAATGCTATTCTAAGATAGTGAACCTAGACTCCTCTTCAACTTGTAGTTAAGCAGACAAACAAGTGCTCAGTTCAAGATCACATTTTTCCTATGCTGGTGGTATCTTACTGTTCCCTGTGAAAAAAATCACAACCAGATGATTCAGTCTGCTCCAATGGGGGAGAGACTCTGCTAAATTAGACATACTGCGCAGCATGGACCACAAGTACAAGCTCGTGTAGAGCTGGTATGATTGGATATGGGAGAAGAGCATGGAGGCCCAATACATCTTCTGCCTGAAAGAATCCAAGGTTCTAGCTTCTCTGCCAAGGGGAAGGAAAGGCTCGGGTGCAGACATTCTCCTTTCTTGTGGAAGAAAGGGATGCCATAGAAATCCTCCTCCGAGAAGTACTGTGGATCCACATATGACTCCCATGAGCACTCATTGGTGTCAGCCAAGATTTCCTCTGATGTCAAGGGTGTGTGAACATGGGTGGCAGCCGATGCCAAGACTGCAAGCGGCGTCAGAGACTTCACTGTAGGCTGATGGCCATGCAGGACTGTAGCAAGACACTTGGCAGGCACAAGTACCCCAGATGCCGATGCACTCTAGAAGAATTTCCCCAACAGCTCAGGGTGTAGAAGCAGGAGAGCCACGCATTGGCACCTCCTGTATGGAAGGGGAGCGGTCCTCCTGGCGCCGTTGTTTCGACTGGTGAAATCCTAGAGTTCTCGGTACTATGCGTCAAGGGAGCAATGAGGATGCTTCTTCTGATGCCTAGCATCAATGCTCCCCTGTGCCGAGGACGACATCAAATCCTCGTCGCCTTGGGGTTGAGACCGACACTCAGCAGCTGTTGAAGCACGTGGAAACCCACTCAATGCAGTCACTCTCAGTGACGCCTGATGCAACACCCAATGCCGAAGACACCAATGCCAGCCTGACACTTTGGTCCTGGCTCCAAAAATCATCTGAGGCTCTCTGGCCAACTGTTCTCTTCTTCATACAAAGAGAAAATACAGTTTGCAGAAGTATGATCAGGCCCCAAACAATGTAGACACCAAAAATGGGTGGGTGTCCTTGCCAAAGATGGTCCTGTTACACCAAGTGCAGCACCTGAAGTCACTGGGAACCTTCGATGACATGAAAGGAAAAAACAGCCATGGCCAAATCAAACGACTCAATGGTGGTAAAAAAAGTGAAGAGCACAAAAAGAAAAGGGAAAAACCCAAGCGGAGCACAGGTCCAAAGGCGGCCTCTAGCAAGCATGGCAAAACAAAGAAAATTTAGAAAAGAAAAGGCAAAAATCTAAAAATATTCAGGGAAGGAAAAAAAAAAGGTAAACTCCGAAAGAGGTATAAAAAAGAAATAGGAAAGCACAAAGACCAAATCAGAACTAGCTGTGAGGATTGGATAACTGTGTCCTCTCCATGGAAAAAAGAACTTCTGGTCCAGCGTTCTCGCAGTGGGCAGGAAGGCACTCGTGCTCAAAGACCTATTTTTAAGCTTCTTACAAGCTCTGAATCAGTAACATGGACCCACGTTACCCATCTGTGAGAATTGTAGGCCTGCTTGTCCTCTGAGAAATAGGAATTTTTAAAGAAATGAATGGTTGACATCTAATCTAATTTGCTATACCTAATGTCCCTCCTTCTGCTAATATAAGCGGCTCAGGTTGGAAAAGGTAGAAAGTCAAGATGATAGGCTGAGTAGGCTCTGAAGCAGAGGACCTAGATTTAAAATCAGGCACAGCAGCAATTTGGGCTAAAGGAAGGCCATCTTGAGGGGTATTTCTATATTTTTGATAAAGACGACTAATTTCCCAGATTTTGTCTACAGGTCTCCGTGGAAAAGTCTAGTTCTAGTCTTTAGAACCACCCTTCCTGGTTGGTATCAGCCTTCCAAGGCATTCCCCATTCTTCAGGTGATATTTCTGCAGCATGGGACGTTCCAGATACTGCAGAAAGCCTATCATCCTGATCTTCTACCTTTTCCAACCTAGTCCGTTTACCACCTACATTAGAAGGAGCAGGAACATTAAGTAAAGAAAAAGTAAAGGGTAATTCAATCTCTGCCCATACAAAAAAACTATGTGCAACAATTCAGGTGAGAAATTTTGATCAAAATTTAAACTCCTGTAATTTATCCACAAGAGAAAGATCCGTTACTGCCAGTGAAGAGGGAGACAACTGAGGCAGTTCATTGGTCAGAGCCACTTCAACCACAATTTCTGGCTGTGCTCATCCACAGGAACCAGTGTGCTGCTCACCCGAGGGTCCTTCAGCATAGAGAAGAAAACCACAGCTTTCAGCATGTTCCCTACCAGCACAGTAACTGACATTTGAATCTCATAAGCAGAGCAGCAGTGTTTATCCTGCAGTGCTGACATACTGAAAACACACCAAGACTAATTTGACAATCGAGTCAAAAACAGTCTTTTGAGCAGCTCCCCCCATCCCACAAGTAAACCACAGTAGGTAAAGACCAAAGCAGCACTGACACAAGCTAGTCAAACTGTCTGTTGAGCACCACGTTGAAACCATACCTTTAACCAGTGGGCGACTATGGATATGAGTACAGATTTAAAAGATCTCAATATGATACCTTGGAATAAAGGTGACAGAAGTAAGATATGATAGAGATGTTTAAATACCATGGCATTAAAGCGAATGCTACATACCTGTAGAAGGTATTCTCCGAGGACAGCAGGCTGATTGTTCTCACTGATGGGTGACGTCCACGGCAGCCCCTCCAATCGGAATCTTCACTAGTAAAGGCCTTTGCTAGTCCTCGTGCGCCCATGCGCACCGCGCATGCGCGGCCGTCTTCCCGCCCGAAACCGGCTCATGCCGGCCAGTCTCATATGTAGCAAGACAAAGAGAAGGGATGACAACTCCAAAGGGGAGGCGGGCGGGTTTGTGAGAACAATCAGCCTGCTGTCCTCGGAGAATACCTTCTACAGGTATGTAGCATTCGCTTTCTCCGACGACAAGCAGGCTGCTTGTTCTCACTGATGGGGTATCCCTAGCCCCCAGGCTCACTCAAAACAACAACCATGGTCAATTGGGCCTCGCAACGGCGAGGACATAACTGAGATTGACCTAACAATTTATCCAACTAACAGAGTGCAGCCTGGAACAGAATAAACATGGGCCTCGGGGAGTGGAGTTGGATTCTAAACCCCAAACAGATTCTAAAGCACTGACTGCCCGAACCGACTGTCGCGTCGGGTATCCTGCTGCAGGCAGTAATGAGATGTGAATGTGTGGACAGATGACCACGTCGCAGCTTTGCAAATCTCTTCAATAGTGGCTGACTTCAAGTGGGCTACCGACGCTGCCATGGCTCTAACATTATGAGCCGTGACATGACCCTCAAGAGCCAGCCCAGCCTGGGCGTAAGTGAAGGAAATGCAATCTGCTAGCCAATTGGATATGGTGCGTTTCCCCACAGCCACTCCCCTCCTGTTGGGATCAAAAGAAACAATTGGGCAGACTGTCTGTTGGGCTGTGTCCGCTCCAGATAGAAGGCCAATGCTCTCTTGCAGTCCAATGTGTGCAGCTGACATTCAGCAGGGCAGGAATGAGGATGGGGAAAGAATGTTGGCAAGACAACTGACTGGTTCAGATGGAACTCCGACACAACCTTTGGCAAGAACTTAGGGTGAGTGCGGAGGACTACTCTGTTATGATGAAATTTGGTGTAAGGGGCCTGGGCTACCAGGGCCTGAAGCTCACTGACTACGAGCTGAAATAACTGGCACCAAGAAAATGATCTTCCAGGTCAAGTACTTCAGATGGCAGGAGTTCAGTGGCTCAAAAGGAGGTTTCATCAGCTGGGTGAGAACGACATTGAGATCCCATGACACTGTAGGAGGTTTGACAGGGGGCTTTGACAAAAGCAAACCTCTCATGAAGCGAACAACTAAAGGCTGTCCTGAGATCGGCTTACCTTCCACACGGTAATGGTATGCACTGATTGCACTAAGGTGAACCCTTACATGAGTTGGTCTTGAGACCAGACTCAGACAAGTGCAGAAGGTATTCAAGCAGGGTCTGTGTAGGACAAGAGCGAGGATCTAGGGCCTTGCTGTCACACCAGACGGCAAACCTCCTCCATAGAAAGAAGTAACTCCTCTTAGTGGAATCTTTCCTGGAAGCAAGCAAGATACGGGAGACACCCTCGGACAGACCCAAAGAGGCAAAGTCTACGCTCTCAACATCCAGGCCGTGAGAGCCAGAGACCGGAGGTTGGGATGCAGAAGCGCCCCTTCGTCCTGCGTGATGAGGGTCGGAAAACACTCCAATCTCCACGGTTCTTCGGAGGATAACTCCAGAAGAGGGAACCAGATCTGACGCGGCCAAAAAGGAGCTATCAGAATCATGGTGCCTCGGTCTTGCTTGAGTTTCAACAAAGTCTTCCCCACCAGAGGTATGGGAGGATAAGCATACAGCAGACCCTCCCCCCAGTCCAGGAGGAAGGCATCCGATGCCAGTCTGCCGTGGGCCTGAAGCCTGGAACAGAACTGAGGGACTTTGTGGTTGGCTCGAGATGCGAAGAGATCTACCAAGGGGGTGCCCCACACCTGGAAGATCCGTCGCACTACACGGGAATTGAGCGACCACTCGTGAGGTTGCATAATCCTGCTCAACCTGTCGGCCAGACTGTTGTTTACGCCTGCCAGATATGTGGCTTGGAGCACCATGCCGTGACGGCGAGCCCAGAGCCACATGCTGACGGCTTCCTGACACAGGGGGCGAGATCCGGTGCCCCCCTGCTTGTTGATGTAATACATGGCAACCTGGTTGTCTGTCTGAATTTGGATAATTTGGTGGGACAGCCGATCTCTGAAAGCCTTCAGAGCTCGTAACTCCAGGAGATTGATCTGCAGATCGCGTTCCTGGAGGGACCAGCTTCCTTGGGTGTGAAGCCCATCGACATGAGCTCCCCACCCCAGGAGAGACGCATCCGTGGTCAGCACTTTTTGTGGCTGAGGAATTTGGAAAGGACGTCCCAGAGTCAAATTGGAACAAATCGTCCACCAATACAGGGATTTGAGAAAACTCGTGGACAGGTGGATCACGTCTTCTAGATCCCCAGCAGCCTGAAACCACTGGGAAGCTAGGGTCCATTGAGCAGATCTCATGTGAAGGCGGGCCATGGGAGTCACATGAACTGTGGAGGCCATGTGGCCCAGCAATCTCAACATCTGCCGAGCTGTGATCTGCTGGGACGCTCGCACCCGAGAGACGAGGGACAACAAGTTGCTGGCTCTCGTCTCTGGGAGATAGGCACGAGCCGTCCGAGAATCCAGCAGAGCTCCTATGAATTCCAGCTTCTGCACTGGGAGAAGATGGGACTTTGGATAATTTATCACAAACCCCAGTAGCTCCAGGAGGTGAATAGTCATCTGCATGGACTGTAGAGCTCCTGCCTCGGATGTGTTCTTCACCAGCCAATCGTCGAGATATGGGAACACGTGTACCCCCAGCCTGCGAAGTGCCGCCGCTACTACAGCCAAGCACTTCGTGAGTACTCTGGGCGCAGAGGCGAGCCCAAAGGGTAGCACACAGTACTGGAAGTGACTTGTGCCCAGCTGAAATCGCAGATACTGTCTGTGAGCTGGCAGTATCGGGATGTGTGTGTAGGCGTCCTTCAAGTCCAGAGAGCATAGCCAATCGTTTTCCTGAATCATGGGGAGAAGGGTGCCCAGGGAAAGCATCCTGAACTTTTCTTTGACCAAATATTTGTTCAGGGCCCTTAGGTCTAGGATGGGACGCATCCCCCCTGTTTTCTTTTCCACAAGGAAGTACCTGGAATAGAATCCCTGCCCTTCCTGCCCGGATGGTACGGGCTCGACTGCATTGGCGCTGAGAAGGGCGGAGAGTTCCTCTGCAAGTACCTGCTTGTGTTGGAAGCTGTAAGACTGAGCTCCCGGTGGACAATTTGGAGGTTTTGAGGCCAAATTGAGGGTGTATCCTTGCCAGACTATTTGGAGAACCCACTGATCGGAGGTTATGAGAGGCCACCTTTGGTGAAAAACTTTCAACCTCCCTCCGACCGGCAGGTCGCCTGGCACTGACTCTTGGATGTCGGCTATGCCCTGCTGGAGCCAGTGAAAAGCTCGTCCCTTGCTTTTGCTGGGGAGCCGAGGGGCCTTGCTGAGGTGCACGCTGCTGACGAAAGCGCGCGCGCTGGGGCTTAGCCTAGGCCGCAGGCTGTCGAGGAGGATTGTACCTACGCTTACCAGAAGAGTAGGGAACAGTCTTCCTTCCCCAAAAAAATCGTCTACCTGTAGAGGTAGAAGCTGAAGGCTGCCGGCGGGAGAACTTGTCGAAAGCGGTATCCCGCTGGTGGAGCTGCTCTACCACCTGTTCGACTTTTTCTCCAAAAATGTTATCTGCACGGCAAGGCGAGTCCGCAATCCGCTGCTGGATCCTATTCTCCAGGTCGGAGGCACGCAGCCATGAGAGTCTGCGCATCACCACACCTTGAGCAGCGGCCCTGGACGCAACATCAAAGGTGTCATACACCCCTCTGGCCAGGAATTTTCTGCACGCCTTCAGCTGCCTGACCACCTCCTGAAATGGCTTGGCTTGCTCAGGGGGGAGCTTGTCCACCAAGCCCGCCAACTGCCGCACATTGTTCCACATGTGGATGCTCGTGTAGAGCTGGTAGGACTGGATTTTGGCCACGAGCATTGAAGAATGGTAGGCCTTCCTCCCAAAGGAGTCTAAGGTTCTTGCCTGGGGGCGCCGAAGCATGCTCCCTAGAACTCTTTGCCTTCTTTAGGGCCAAATCCACAACTCCAGAGTCGTGAGGCAACTGAGTGCGCATCAGCTCTGGGTCCCCATGGATCCGGTACTGGGACTCGATCTTCTTGGGAATGTGGGGATTACTTAGTGGCTTGGTCCAGTTCGCCAGCAATGTCTTTTTGAGGACATGATGCATGGGTACTGTGGACGCTTCCTTAGGTGGAGAAGGATAGTCCAGGAGCTCAAACATTTCAGCCCTGGGCTCGTCCTCCACAACCACCGGGAAGGGGATGGCCGTAGACATCTCCCGGACAAAGGCCGCAAAAGACAGACTCTCGGGAGGAGAAAGCTGCCTTTCAGGGGAGGGAGTGGGATCAGAAGGAAGACCCTCAGACTCCTCGTCAGAGAAATATCTGATGTCCTCCTCCTCTTCCCACGAGGCCTCACCTTCGGTATCAGACAAGTTCACGGACCTGTGTCTGAAGCCGTGCCCGGCTCGACTCCGTGGAACCACGGCCACGGTGGGAGCGTCGAGAGGTAGACTCCCTCGCCCGATTCGGCAAAGCTCCCTCCGCCGACGTGGAGCCTTCCTGGGATGCGACCGCAGTCGGTACCGCAAGCGGTATCGATGTCGGAGACCTCATCCCGGGCAAGGGGCCAGCCGGCGCCTCACTCGACGGTACCGGAGGCGCAAGCGCCCTGGTACCGGAGGGGAAGGGCGCAACAGCTCTCCCAGAATCTCTGGGAGAACGGCCCGGAGACTCTCGTGCAGAGCGGCTGTGGAGAAAGATGTGGAAGCCAATGCAGGTGTCGATGTCAGAGTCTGTTCCGGGCGTGGAGGCTGTTTCGGGCTGTCCATAGTGGAGTGCATCGACACCTCTTGAACAGAGGGTGAGCGGTCCTCTCGGTGCCGATGCCTACTGGGTGCAGACTCCCTCGGCGACCCAGAGCTCTCGGTGCCGATACGGGAAGGGGACCGGTGTCGATGTTTCTTTGACTTCTTGGGACGAAGCACGTCACCGGAGCTTCCCGGCACCGACGAGGAGGACGTAGAATCCAGCCGTCGCTTCCTCGGGGCCGAGGCCGAAGAAGGTCGATCTCGGGGGGGCTGTACCGCAGGAGCCCTCAGGGTAGGGGGAGACCCACCCGAAGGCTCACCGCCACCAGCAGGGGAATGGAGAGCCCTCACCTGCACTCCAGTCGAAGCACCACCGTCCGACGACATCAGCAGAAGTGGAGGTCCCGGTACCACCGACGCCGATGCAGCCTTCCGGTGACTCAGCCCCGATGCCTCGATGCAGTCGCGGCCGAGGACGGAGGTCTAGATGCTGTCGACGTCGATGCACTCGATACTCCCGGTGCCGACGAAGAGCCCGAGAACAAAACGTTCCACTGGGCCAATCTCGCTACCTGAGTCCGCTTTTGTAAAAGGGCGCACAGACTACAGGCCTGCGGGCGGTGCCCAGCCCCCAGACACTGAAGACACGACGCGTGCCTGTCAGTGAGCGAGATTACCCGGGCGCACTGGGTGCACTTCTTGAAGCCGCTGGGAGACTCCGATGACATGGGTGGAAAAATTGCGCCGGCGAAATCAAAACTCGTAATTGCGGCGGGCACCAAAAAGAGGGGGAGAAAAAATTCGACCCGAGGCCTGAATAGGGCCTACCCCGAAGACGAAAGAAAACTTACCGGGGCAAAAACTGGGAATAGCAGAAAGGGAAAAAGACCGAAAAGGTCCTCTTCCAAAATCCTTTTTTTTTTTTTAAACACGAAAGTCAAAAAGAAGTCGACTTAAGGGGCGCGAACGGCGTAACACGACTGTACCGAGCGCGGACAAAAGAAGACTGGCCGGCACGAGCCGGTTTCGGGCGGGAAGACGGCCGCGCATGCGCGGTGCGCATGGGCGCGCGAGGACTAGCAAAGGCCTTTGCTAGTGAAGATTCCTATTGGAGGGGCTGCCGTGGACGTCACCCATCAGTGAGAACAAGCAGCCTGCTTGTCCTCGGAGAATGCACAGGAGGCAAGTCTTTCAACTGAATGGTAACTCTGGAATGAGAGGGCATAGGATGAAAGTGAAAGGGGACAAACTCATGAGTAAACCAAGGAGATTAAGGGTGTTGAAATACATGGAACAGCCTCCCAGTGGAGGTAGTGGAGACCAAAACTATCAATTCAAGAAAGCTATTAAGAGAGAAAGGGACAGTAGATAGCAAAGATTATATGGCCTTTCCAGTCTGTCATCTATACTTTCATTATTTTCCTTTATTAGGTTTCCTCTAAGGGAAAGTACTGAGGCACAAGATAAGCATAACCCCTTATGAAAAGGGTCAGAGAAGTGGGGGTGGGGACCAGAGGTCAGCAGGTGTTATACCTCAAAATGTTTTTAACCCTGAAATCTTCCCTAGAATGCTGTCTTAAAAAATTTATTTCTATTTCCTTGGTCAGTAATGAAGTCCTACCAGACCTCCAAAGGTTGCACAAAAGCCTACCACCTGCTGAAGACAAATATGGCCGTGAGGTTGCATAAGTTAAGTGATGACATCACTGCTCAGTAGTTCAGTCTCCACCTGCTGGCAGGACAGCACAAACACAAGAATTTGGACAGGTCCGATGTGACTATAAAGAACATTCAAGTTTTTGGTAAATATCTGGCTTAAGATAAAGGAGGAAATCCAGAAAGAAAACATTGCGAGGCTGGTACTAAGAACGGCTAAGGGGGAGCCCTTGACACAGCCTTTTAGGGCGAAACATGCATGTCGGGGCATTGTTGAACCCCTGGTCTGACCGTTCAGTGCAAGTTAAGTATTGCTTATAAGTAACTTAGAGATTAAAAATTAAAAAGTAAAATGAACAGTTAAATAAGTAAATGAAGAAACAGTTTAATAAAATATTATCGCCAGTGAGGATTTGGGTGCTGTTGAATGTCCAATAAAAGAGTGAAGTTGGTCATGTGCACTGCTGAGGCGATAAAAAACATAAAAAACATATGAATGATCTCTATATGATATATGGTTAAGGTGGAGGTTAAAATCATATATGAGCCTTGTTAGGGGAGTAGTTAAGATAAAGGATTACACAATTTCTGCTTTACTTAGTTCATGCAAGTTACTAAGATTTCAGAAAACTATATTTTATACTGTAACACTAAGCTGGTCTTACATGCATCCATAACACTTTCTCCAATTTAATGATACTTAACTGAGACTAAATCTACTACATACAGAGAAACACATGATCATTCATTTGATTTAACTGATTTCTGAGAGACTTGTGGGAGATCTGATATACCTCACCCAACTACTGCAGACTACTTACATCTGACTTCAATCCATTCATTGAATAGCCACAAGGACTAAACATTGTAGCATCAATGACAGAACCTGGTATCAGGTCACGAATTCCACTCACCTGAAAAGAAAATACAATTTATTAAATTAAAATCTTATACCATACTAACAAAAATCAGAAATGGTATTTGTTTTGTTTCCCTCATGCCACAACATAACCCAAGTTAAGGAAGAGCACTAGGCAGTTAGCACTTTACCTTCTCCTTTATCCCTCCAGGAATGCAATATCAAATTGACTACAAAATTATTTAAATCTCAGATGTACAGATCAGTACCTTACAGAATGACACAGGGACAAAGTGTCTCCATCCCTGCCCTATCCCCATGGGCTCTGTCCTCATCTTTAGAAGCCTCAAACAATTATGATTTTATATTTAAATCTTTTAAAAGTATAAAAGAGAATATGCTGTGCAACTGTTGTGTATAAATTACAAGTAGAAAACAATAACAGTAAGCAGCTATAACCTTCTTCACTACCACCCTCTACCCTTCCAACCTCAATATAGAGTAGTTACTCACCTGTAACAGGTGTTCTCCGAAGACAGCAGGCAATATATTCTCACTGATGGGTGACGTCACGTTGGCCCGGAGGACTTTCCAGCAAAGTCCATGACAAAACTAAAAATGTCCCCCGTCGCGCGGGCGGATGCAGTGCGCATGCGCGCGTCCACTTTGCCGCCCGCCGCGCGGGCACATTCCTCAGTTAATTACAAGAATTAGAGGAATACAACTCCAAAGGGGAGGTGGGAGGGTTGTGAGAATATATTGCCTGCTGTCTTCGGAGAACACCTGTTACAGGTGAGTAACTACTCTTTCTCCAAAGACAAGCAGGCCAATATTCTCACTGATGGGGTATCCCTAGCCCCCAGGCTCACTCAACACAACAAAGAATGGTCAATTGGGTCCCGCAACGGCGAGGACAAAAACAAAATTGACCTGAAACCAAATTCAACTAACTGAGAGTGCAGCCTGGAACAGAATAAAATGGGCCTAGGGGGGTGGAGTTGGATTCTAAACCCCAAACAGACTCTGCAGCACCGACTGCCCAAACCGACTGTCGCGTCGGCTATGCTGCTGAAGGCAGTAATGTGATGTGAATGTGTGGATCGAAGCCCACGTCGCAGCTTTGCAAATCTCTTCTATGGTGGCTGACTTTAGATGAGCCAGTGACGCCGCCATGGCTCTAACATTATGAGCCGTGACATGACCGTCCAAAGTCAGCCCGGCTTGGGCGTAAGAGAAGGAAATGCAATCTGCTAGCCAATTAGAGATGGTGCGTTTTCCGACAGCAACTCCCCTCTTGTTGGGATTAAAAGAAACAAACAGATGGGCGGACTTTCTGAAGGGGCGCGTCCGCTCCCCGTAACAGGCCAGTGCTCTTTTACAGTCCAAAGTGTGCAACTTGCTTTCGCCCGGGCTCATGTGAGGAGGGGGAAAAAATGTTGGCAAGACAATTGACTGGTTCAGATGGAACTCCGACACCACCTTCGGTAGAAACTTTGGGTGCGTGCGGAGGACTACTCTGTCATGATGAAAGACAAGGAATGGTGCATGAACTACCAGGGCTTGAAGCTCACTGACCCTACGAGCTGAAGTAACAGCCACCAAGAAAATGACCTTCAAGGTCAAGTACTTCAGATGACAGGAATCCAGTGGCTCAAAAGGAGTTGTCATCAGCTGGGTGAGAACGACATTGAGATCCCATGGCACTGGAGGAGGTTTGATAGGGGCTTTGACAAAAACAAACCTCTCATGAAACGCATGACTAAAGGCTGTCCAGAAATCGGCAAGCCATCAACATGTGAATGAAGCACTGATTGCGCTAAGATGAACCTTGACCGAGTTAGTCTTAAGACCAGACTCGGATAAATGCAGAAGGTACTCAAGCAAGGTCTGTGCAGGACAAGAGAAAGGATCTAGACCGTTGCTGTCACACCAGACGGCAAACCTCCTCCATTTAAAAGAGTAACACTTATGGGTGGAATCTTTCCTGGAAGCAAACAGAACTCTGGAGACACCCTCAGAGAGACCAAAGGAGGCAACCTCTATGCTCGCAACATCCAGGCCGTGAGAGCTAGAGACCGGAGGTTGGGATGTAGAAGCGCCCCCTCATAAAACAGTCCAATCTCCATGGCTCTTCTGACGAAAGTTCCAGAAGAAGGGGAAACCATATCTGGCGGGGCCAAAAAGGCGCTATCAGAATCATGGTTCCGTGGTCCTGCTTGAGTTTCAGGAGAGTCTTCCCCACTAAAGGGATGGGAGGATAAGCATACAGGAGTCCTGTCCCCCAAAAAAGGAGGAAGGCAACCGACGCTAGTCTGCCGTGGGCCTGGAGTCTGGAACAGAATTGAGGAACCTTGTGAGTGTCCTGGGAAGCAAAAAGATCTATCGATGGAGTTCCCCAAACTCGAAAGATCTTTTTGGCAATAGTCATGTTCAAGGACCACTCGTGAGGCCGCATAACTCTGCTCAGCCTGTCGGCCAGACCGTTGTTTACACCGGCTAGATAAGTGGCTTGGAGAAACATTCCGTTTTGATAGGCCCATAGCCACATCTGCACGGCCTCCTGGCACAGAGGACGAGATCCGGTTCCACCTTGCTTGTTGGTATAATACATTGCCACTTGATTGTCTGTCTGAATGAGAACAATTTTGTTGGCTAGCCGATCTCTGAAGGCCCTCAGAGCGTTCCAGATCGCTCGCAATTCCAGGAGATTGATCTGGAGATGCTTCTCCTGAAGAGACCAAGCTCCTTGAGTGTGAAGCCCATCTACATGCGCTCCCCACCCGAGGAGGGATGCATCCGTCGTCAGCACTTTTTGAGGCTGAGGAATTTGGAATGGGCGCCCCAAGACCAGATTGGATCGAATGGTCCACCAAGTGAGGGAATTGCGAAAATTGGTGGACAGCCGGACAACATCCTCTAGATTCCCTGTGGCCTGAAACCACTGAGAAGCTAGGGTCCATTGAGCCGATCTCATGTGTAGACGTGCCATGGGTGTCACATGAACTGTGGAGGCCATGTGGCCAAGCAATCTCAACATCTGCCGAGCTGTGATCTGCTGAGATGCTTGTACTTTGGAAACCAGAGACAGAAGTCTGTCTGCTCTGGGTCCTGGGAGATAAGCACAAGCTGTCTGTGTGCACAACAGAGCTCCTATGAATTCCAATTGTTGAACTGGGACGAGATGGGACTTGGGGTAATTGATGACAAAGCCCAGCATCTCTAGCACCTGAATAGTCATCCGCATGGACTGCAAAGTTTCTTGCGGGGAGGTGTTCTTCACCAGCCAATCGTCCAGATAAGGGAACACATGCACTCCCAGTCTGCGTAGCGACGCTGCCACAACTGCCAGGCACTTTGTAAAAACCCTGGGTGCAGACGCCAAGCCAAAAGGCAAAACACAGTACTGAAAGTGCTGTGATCCCAGCCGAAATCGAAGATACTTCCTGTGGGCTGGAAGTATCGATATGTGAGTGTAAGCATCCTTCAAGTCCAGAGAGCATAGCCAATCGTTTTTCTGAATCATGGGAAGAAGAGTGCCCAGGGAAAGCATCCTGAACTTTTCTTTGACCAGATATTTGTTCAGGGCCCTTAGGTCTAGGATGGGACGCATCCCCCCTGTTTTCTTTTCCACAAGGAAGTACTTGGAATAGAATCCCAGCCCTTCTTGCCCTGGTGGTACGGGCTCGACCGCATTGGTGCTGAGAAGGGCGGAGAGTTCCTCTGCAAGTACCTGCCTGTGGTAGGAGCTGAAAGACTGAGCTCTTGGTGGGCAATTTGGAGGTTTGGAAATCAAATTGAGGGTGTACCCGCACCGGACTATTTGAAGAACCCACCGATCGGAGGTTAAGAGAGGCCACCTTTGGTGAAAAAATTTTAACCTCCCTCCGACCGGCAGATCGTCCGGTACAAGCACTTTGACTTCGGCTATGCTCTGCTGGAGCCAGTCAAAAACCCGTCCCTGGTTTTTGCTGGGGAGCTGCAGGGGTCTGCTTCGGTGCCCGCTGCTGACGAGAGCGAGCGGGCTGGGGTCGAGCCTGAACCGGCTGACGGGAATAAGGAGTGTACCTACGATTTCTAGAAGCGTAGGGAGCACTTCTTTTTCCCTTAAAAAACTTCCTAGCAGTGGAAGTGGTTGCAGAAGGCGCCCGGCGGGAGAGAGAGTCCATAGCGTTATCACGCTGGTAGAGATGATCAATCATCTCTTCAACCTTCTCTCCAAAAAGGTGATCCCCCCGGCATGGGATATCTGCTATCTTCCGCTGAGTTCTTTCCTCCAGGTTAGAGGCATGCAGCCATGAGAGCCTGCGCATCGCTATACCTTGAGCGGAAAAGCGAGATACCACATCGCAAGTGTCAAAAATGCCCCTGGACAGGAACTTGCGACACGCCTTCTGCTGCCTGATCACTTGGCGAAAGGGTTCAGCTTTCTCCTCAGGGAGTGTATCTACTAAACTCTCAAGTTGCCTCACAGAGTTCCGTAAATGCACACTCGTGAAGAGTTGGTATGACTGGATTTTGGTAGCGAGCAGACCAGCCTGATACGCCTTCCTCCCAAAAGAGTCCAGAGTTGCAAACTCCCGCCCCGGGGGCGCCGAGGAGAAATTCCTGGAACTCTTGGCTCTTCTGAGGGCGGAATCCACCACCGCTGAATCATAAGGCAATTGGGTCTGCATGAGACTGGGTTCCCCGTGGATCCGATATTGGGACTCAACTTTTTTAGGGACGGTTGGACTAGAAAAAGGCTTCTCCCAGTTCCTCAGCATAAGTTCCTTAAGAGTCTCATGAAAAGGAACTGTGGCAGAAGATGAAGGTGGAGATGGATAGTCCAGAACCTCAAGCATTTTGGCCCTGGGCTCGTCCACAATTTCCACGGGGAAGGGGATGGCCTCAGACATCTCCCGAACAAAAGATGAAAAAGACAAGCTCTCGGGAGGAGACAGCTGCCTTTGTGGCGAGGGAGTGGAGTCAGATGGAATGCCTTGAGAATCCTCGCCAGAGAACTCCCCATGCACTCCATCATCCTCAGATGAGGTATGTTCAGATGGGGCTAAAAGCTCAGACAGAGCCGCCCGGATCTGAGCCCGTCTCGACGAAGAGGCTTTACGGCCTCTATGATGGTGCCGAGAAGTTGATGGTCCCTGAGACTCCGGAGAAGCTTCCTGTTCCGATGTGTCGGGAGAGTCAACTCGGGAAGCCAAAGACACCGGCACCGGAGGCGGCACCGGTGAGACAGACCTCACCACAGGCTGAAGGCCTGATGCAGAAACATCCGGCATCGGTAATGTCGACACCTTCGACGCCGTCGGCACCGGTGCCTCTGAAAGCATCGACACCAGCCCCGTCGACGCCGTCGGTACCGACAACCTCGATGCCGACTGCCACTGCTGCATCATGTCCATGAAAAATGGGAACATGGCCTGCATACGCTCATCCAGAGCTGGTGTCGGAAGAGGCTGCGGGGTCGGTTGAGGTGTCGGAGGCAAAGTCTGCTGAGGTTGGGGAGTGGGGACTCGGCTGCCAGCGACCCCACGCGTCGGAACCTCAGTGATAGAGGGGAGAGCGATCCTCTCGGCACCGACGCTTCTCGGGTATCGAGTGTATCGATGACCCGGAGCTCCCGGTGCCGTGTCTCGAAGGAGATCGACGACGATGCTTCTTGGCCTTCGCCCGACGCATGTCGTCGAGACTCCTCGGCACCGGAGAGGAGGACGTGGAATCCACACGTCTCCTCGGGGCCGGGTCCGACGCAGGACGGTCCCGGGGGGCCTGCACAGCAGGAGGCGCCGAGGCGGGTGGAGACCCACTCGATGCATCACTGCTCCCAGCGTGCATCGGTCTAATGGCAGCCTGTCCCCTGTCTCCCGGTGCTGACGCCTCCTTCGACGTCGACGACCTCGAAGACATCATCCTCGACGGCACTGACTTCACCGGCGCCGATTTGGAGGGCGCCAACTTAGACGACGGCGCCGAAGCACCGGGCCCAAAAATCTTTTCTCTCTGGGCGTCTCGAGAGAGCAGTGTCCGCTTCTTCATGGCGAGACACAATTTACAACTCTCCGAGCGATGATCCGGCCCAAGGCACTGAATACACCACGAGTGTGTATCAGTGCCAGAGATGGCCCGATGACAGCGGGCACAAGGCTTGAAGCCGCTGGGCATCTTCGTTGACATCTCGGGAAAAATTGTCCCTGCCAAATCAAAAGACGCGATTGTGTCTATAAAAAGATGACACAAAAAAACAAAAGAAAAAACGGGAAAAATACCCGACCGAGCGATTTAAATAAAATCGCAGTCTAAAAGAAAGGAAACTTAATAAACGAAAAAACTCTAAAATAACTATAAAGGATACTTCGCTTTTTTGTTTTTTGAATCTTCACCTCCGGGCACAGGAGGAACACGAAGACGAAGGTCGAGCTCCGTGTCACCTCAGACGCGGAGGAGAAAAAACTGAGGAATGTGCCCGCGCAGCGGGCGGGAAAGTGGACGCGCGCATGCGCACTGCATCCGCCCGTGCGACGGGGGACATTTTTAGTTTTGTCATGGACTTTGCTGGAAAGTCCTCCGGGCCGACGTGACGTCACCCATCAGTGAGAATATTGGCCTGCTTGTCTTTGGAGAATTTAAGGTTTAGAATTTCTCTACCCCAAGAAATTCTAATCCATCCTGTTAAAATGTCCCGGGTACAAAATACAACCCGTTCTGTATGCCCTAGAGGGGAAAAATATGTCCTATGAAGCACTGTTATAATTTTTAATGTGTGGATGAATAAGAAGTCATCAACAATCTCAGGATTCAGTCTAGCTCTCTTGTCTTCCACAGTCCTTCCTGCAATAGAAGATGTCTTCTTAGAAGATGTGCTGGTAGTTGTTTGTACGGAATCCCCCATGCAAATTTTGCTAGTTGTGGCCAGCATGTTTGGTTGTTCCCCCCCACCCCCCCCCCCCCCCCCCAAAAAAAAAAAAAATCACAATATCATCTGCATCACTCAAACAAACAGTTCAGTTCATTAGGCTTCAAAGTAGAAAATGACACGGGGACAAACTGGGCTCTGTCCCGTGTCATTCTCTACTATGTATACAAAATGCACCACTTTCTTAACTTCCGTTAATAACTAGGTGAAATCTGTCTGGAGTGCTTAAGAGCAGATAAGCACTAAGTGCCAGTGAGTAGAAAGCAAGTTGCTAACCTGTAACAGCTTCCTTGAAAACAGCAGCTTAAACAAGGTCATAAAATTGAACTAAATCTTCCAGGATCTCGTGAGCAGCATCTCCATTCCAGTTTAGATTTAGCAGGGGGAGAATAAGTCAAAAGGGAACGGAGTGAGGGAAAGACTGGTGACCTCTTCAGAGAAAGCGAAGTTACTCACATATAGCAGATGTCTCCGAGGACAGCAGGCCAAGAATTCTCACAGCTGGGTGATGTCATCCGACAGAGCCTGGTGCAGATGCTGACTAGTGGTATTAACAGAGAACTTTCTAGCAGCAACCCACCACACATGCACTGGTGCCTTCCCAGCAGAGGCACAAGCATGGGTCTCTGAATCATTTCAAAAAGCTAAACAAAACAATTCTAAGGGGAGGTGGGAAGGTTATGTGAGAATACTTGGCCTAATAACACTGGAGAACATCTCCCAGAGGTAGCTTCACTTTCTCTGCATACAGGCCAGCCTTTTGTATTTACAGCTGGGAATCATAACTTAATAGCCATACTGGGTCAGAACAATGGTCCATCTAGCCCAGTATCCTGTTTCCAACAGTGCCCAAGCCAGGTCACAAGTACCTGGCAGAAACCCAAATACCGGCAACATTCAATGATACCAATCCCATGGCAAGCAGTAGCTTCCCCATGTCTGTCTCAATAGCAGACTCTGGACTTTCCCTCCAGGAACTTGTCCAAACCTTTTTTTAAACCCAGATACGATAACCACTGTTACCACATCCTCTGACAAGGAGTTCGAACAACTATTCGTTGAGTGAAAAAAATACTTTCATGTAGCTTCCTTGAGTGTTCCAAATGTACTTTTTGGAACGAGTTAAAAATAATTTTTCTCTACTCCTCGTTCTACACACACACTAATATCTCCCCTCATCTGTCTCTTTTCCAAGCTGAAGAGCCCCTCATCAGTCTCATTTCCAAGCTGAAGAGTCCTAACCTCTTTAGCCTTTCCTCACACGAGAGAGGAGTTGCACCCCCTTTATCATTTTGGTCGCTTTTCTTTGAACATTTTCTAATTCTGCAATATCTTAAGATACAGTGAACAGAACTGAATGCAATACTCAATGTGAAGTTGCACCATGGAGCAATAAGAGGCATTACAATGGAGGAGTGGCCTAGTGGTTAGGGTGGTGGACTTTGGTCCTGGGGAACTGAGTTTGATTCCCGGCACAGGCAGCTCCTTGTGACTCTGGGCAAGTCACTTAACCCTCCACTGCCTGCCGCATTGAGCCTGCCATGAGTGGGAAAGCGCGGGGTACAAAGTGTAACAAAAATTAAAAAAAAAAATTTAAAAAATAAGAGGCATTACAGTATTTTGGTCTTATTTACCATCCCCTTTCCTAATGATTACTAGTATCCTGTTTGCTTTTCTGGCTGCTGCCACACACTGAGCAGATTTCAGTGTATTATCTACGACATCTAGATCTTTTTCTTGGGTGCTGGCCCCCAAGGTGTATCCCAGCTTGTATCTATGATTTGAATTATTCTTTCCAATGTGCATCACTTTGCATTTGTCCATATTAAAATTAATCTGTAATTTGGATGGCCAGTCTTCCAATTTTCTAAGGTCTTCCTACACTCAAAGTCCACACGTGTTTCAACAACCTTGAATAGTTGTGTCATCTACAAATTTAACCACCTCACTCAATTTCCATATCCCTACCAGACTCACTGAAAACAATGCTAGGACAATAGGGATATGAAAGGTTGAGGTCTCTAATTCAATCTGAATCTATTTTTATACTAGTTGTGGAGGTGCAGCTCGAACAGCACAAAACAGGGCCTAGAGGGGTGGAGCTGGATGCTAGAAAAATTCTGCAAAACTACTTTCCTGAACAGGCAGTCACATCAGGTTTTTTTCTCAAGGCAGTAGTGAGGTGTGAATATATGGACAGATAATGTCGCAGCTTTGTAAAATTTCAAGTGAGCTACTGATGTATTTTTTTTATTTTATTGCATTTGTATCCCACATTTTCCCACCTATTTGCGGCCTCAGTGTGGCTTACAATACATTGTGAATAATGAAAATACAATTTGTTACAATCAGTTATGGATTACATTGTGAGAAGTTAAGCGAGACAAAGTCAAGGTATCGTTAGGGAATAGGACAAGAAAAAGAACAATGGAACAATGGAAAGAGACAACAGGAAATTGGTAGGGTGATAGAACCTTAGGTATAACATTTTCTGTGAGTGAAGGTTTAAGTGTGATGAGATTACGGGGGATGAGTTCAGAAAAGAATGTATTGGTGTATTTCTGGAATAGTGAGTGTGGACTTCATGTGTATTGCTCCTTAAATTTTTATCGAAGAGATGAGTCTTCAGTAGTTTGCGGAAGCTGGTTAGTTCGTGGCTTGTTTTCAAGTTGTGTGGTAGTATATTCCAGAATTGCGTGCTTATGTAAGAAAAGGTTGATGCGTGCAGCGCCTTGTATTTTATGCCTTTGCAATTAGGGAAGTGGAGGTTAAGAAAAGTTCGAGATGATCTTTTAGCGTTCCTGGGTGGTAGGTCTATTAAGTCGGACATGTAGGCTGGAGCTTCACCGTTAATTTTGTGGACTAATGTGCATACCTTAAAAGTAATGCGTTCCTTAAGTGGGAGCCAGTGCAGCTTCTCTCGTAAGAGTTTAGCACTTTCGTATTTTGGTTTTCCGAAGATGAGTCTGGCTGCTGTGTTCTGGGCTGTTTGAAGTCTCCTCAGTATTTGCTCTTTACAACCTGCGTACAGTGAATTGCAGTAATCCAGATGGCTGAGTACGAGGGATTGCACTAGGTTGCGGAAGACGGATCTTGGGAAGAATTGTCTTATTCTTTTCAGTTTCCACATGCAATAGAACATCTTTTTGGTTGTGTTCATGATGTGTAGACTTGGGTTAATTTCGTTGGATATTTCTTTGATATCTTGTTTGAAAGGGATGTATATTGTTACATCGTCGGCGTATATATATGGGTTGAGGTTATGATTTGATAGGAGTTTTGCCATTGGCTCTGACATTATGAGCCTTGAGAAGACCCTCTGGAGTCAACCCAAAATGGGCATAAGGAAATGCAATCTGTCAGTCAACTAGAAATTGTGCATTTGCCGATAACTACCCCCAATCTTTTTGGGTCAAGAGAAACAAGGTTGGGTGGACTGTCCACTCCAGACAGAAGGTTAAAGCTAGCTTGCAATCCAAAGTATGCAGTACTCACCAGAATGGGCACGTGGTTTTGGGCCAAATGTTGGTAGAATGAGTAAGATGGAACTCCAACATTACTTTAGGAAGAAACATACAGTGCATGTGGAGAACTACTCTACTGTGGTGAAACTTAGTGTAAGGTGGATTAGCTAATAAAGCCTGAAGCTCACTGACCCTGCGAGTTGTGACTGCCACCAGAACTACAACTTCAGATGACAGGAATCAAGCAGCTTAAAAGGAGCTTTCATTAGCTAGGTGAGGACAACATTGAGATCTCATACCAGATTGGATAGGGGGCTCGCTCAATAAGAAACCTTGCATGAAGCAACAATTAGAGACTGTACAGAAATGGATTTATCCCCTAACAAGGTGATAAGCACTGACAGAGAAGAACCTTTGCAAAGTTGGTTTTCAAGCAGTTTTTGTGTAGGACACATGAGAGGATCTAAGGCCTTGCCTTCACACCATACAGCAAACCTCTTCCACTTAAATGAGTAACACCTCTTAGTGGACTCTTTCCTGGATGCAAGATGTGGGAATGGAAGTGAACCTGGAAGATGTACTGAGCCAAATTGACAAATTAAAGAGTAGTAAATCACCTGGACCAGATTGCATACATCCAAGGGCACTCAAAGAACTCAAGCATGAAACTGCTGATAGCAATAAGTTAAAATCGTCAGTAGTACCTGAAGACTGGAGGGTGGCCAATGCGATGCCAATTTTTTAAAAGGGTAGGGGTGATCCAGGAAATTATAGACCGGTAAGGTAGGCCTGATGTTGGTGCCAGGCAAAATAGGGTATGATTTGAATATATCAGATCATCTGTTCTGAAGGACTACCTGTCTTCTGCTGTTTCCCTTGTGGTGCTTACTTAGCAATGGAAAATCTGCACCTATAGTCAAAACTCAAGTTGACTGGCAAAAAGCCAGATAGAAAATGTTGAAGTAATTTAATGAACCTGCAGATCAAAGCAAGTAAGGTAGTTTAAAGTCTACTCCCCAAAGCAACCAAATTGATATAAAGATGTCTTACACGAGTGACATCATTTGCAGTAACACCATCTTTCATGTAGAACTGGTCCATAATGTCAGAGTCAAGCTCACTCATTAGAATTTCCAATGTCTGATCTGGCTGGCTGATCGCCATAGTCTCCGAGACGTCCAGAGTGTACAAGTACCTGTCAAAATACAAGAAATACAGCCATCAACAAGTGAACTACTAAAGCAGGCAGACACCCAATACACCTCTAGCTATTAAACATTTAGAAGTATTGCTATCAGTTAATGCTAATGCTTTCTGGGACCATAGCAGTTCATGTCATTGGTATACCTTAATTTGCACAGAGCATTTACACTGCCAAAGGGAGACATTAGATCTTACCTGCTAGTTTTCTATCCTCAAGTCTCTCCAGATCATTCCCCCACAAGTGGATATATGCCCTTCTACCAACAGATGGGAAGACACGACCTGATAGTGTCATCCCCTTATAAGGCCCTGTGCAGTCCTAAGCCACTCAGTATTTCTAGTGACAAAGCAAAATCCCCCCAGGGAAAAGGAACCACCAAGGTCAAAGTGTCATTGCTGTGTGTCCTGCTGTGTGTGTGTGCTTTGTTTTTTTTGTTTTTTTATAAAGTGTAACATGTACTTCTCTTATCACCAATCGGCACTGCCTGGTTCTTTTCCGCTTGTCTTTGTTTGGTTTACAGATACAGATCCTTCTCAAGCCTAGGCTCATGCTGATGCTACAGCCCCAGCACAAAAACTACTAACAGAGAAATAAGGGCAGGATCGAGAATGGTCTGAAAACCCAAGGAAAGAAAATTAAGCCAGTAAGATCAAGTTTCTCCTTACCTTCTCCAGACCATTACCCTCCACAAGTGGGAAGTACAAAAGCAGTACTAACCAGGGGCAGGGAAAAAAAAACCTCATGCCAACATTATAGCCCCAAAGCTCACCTCCTGCTGAGCCTGGATATCCAGTCTAATGCTTCACAAACAAAATGGATCGACGAACAGGTGGGCCACTCTGCAAATGTCCTGAACAGGCAACAAGGACTGCTCAGCCCGAGTGAAATGAGCCTTCAACACTCGGCACTTGCTTGCCAATGAGCAATTATGCAGATACCACTGTCTCCTTACCCAACGAGCAATTACTTTTGAAGCTGCTTTAACTCTCTTGTGACCGCCAAACACAAAAAGTCTAATGGACTTCCAAAATTCAGCTGTCCACTTCAGAGAGGCAGCACGCATCCAAGAATCGGAACCCTTTTAACAAAACACCAGTAAGGAAATAGATTGGTTGAGAAGGAAAGGAATACAAAACAAACAGGAAAAACACGCACAGACCCCATAGAGTTTGACAGTGTCAGCTCGATTTGCGCGTATCTGTTGATCAACCAGACTGAATCACAACGCTTTGGTTTGACATTTGCAGTATTTATGTATATGCTCCTTTGGAAGAATTATTCATTTGACCCCTGATGTAGGCGGTGTGATACACTGAAACATGGACCGTGTCGGGTCCTTTAATATCTGCATCAATAAAGTATTTCTTCATAACAGCCCCAGTGTTGGATTCGTCCTTCGATCAGCCTCTACTTTTTCCAGTTTGAGATGGAAAGGAGACACCATTTTAGGCAAAAAGGAGTGGGCAGGCCGCAAGACCAGTCATTCCTCAGAAAAATTCAGAAAGGACTCACAAGAGAGCATCTAACTCTGAAATGCACCAGTCAGAAGAGATGACTACCAGGAAAGCCACCTTCAGGGAAAGATCCTTCAATGTAGTTGAACATAGAGGCTCAAAGGGCACCTTCACCAATGCCACCAAGTCAAAGTGGGAGTTTCAGGGTGCTTGATACCCCCCTAAATCGCAAAACATCTAAATGGAGGGAAAGAGGACACCCCCAAACCAGGCCTTGAAAAGCCGCCAGAGCTGCCAACTACAACCATTATAAAGAGTGCCAGAGCTTTTTCCAAACCTTCTTATATAACAAATGATGGCAGATAAAGACCTGTATGGTGAAGCAATTGTAAAATTCCTGTGATGGAAGACCGAAGCAGGGAGACGACCTTCTCTTCACAACATGCTGACAGCATGGAATGTTGCTACTATTTGGGTTTCTGCCAGGTACTTGTGACCTGGACTGGCTACTGCTAGAAGCAGGATACTGGGCTAGATGGACCATTGGTCTGACCAAATATGGCTATTCTCATGTTTTTAAAAGATATGCCAAACTCGCACATACTCCAAGGAAGTGGACCACTTATGCAACCTCAAGGTTGAAATTACGCCAGCTGGGTCACATGATGGCTGAGGAAGAATGAAGACAAGCGGGAAGAGCTGCCGGCTGATTTATTACTGATTCCTTATTCTTCTATGGCCACACTTTGTTTGCTCCAAATATATCCTATTAACATCGGAGAGATATGCCCCCGCAGGCTGATCCTAAAAAAAAAAAAATCAGCTAAGAAGTCCAGCATCAGGGTGAAAATGCCAAAAGACACCAGACAACCCACCATGCTGCAGTGTCTTTCCCAACAAGCTGGCACCTCGCTGTCTGGCGCCTCCCTCAGCTAATTTGAACACTTCACTGGATGGGCCTGAGATAGGTTCTGGTATTTCTTCTATGGCTCGTGTGCCGACAGCGATTAAGGAAGGCAATGGCACAGCTAGCCGCCAGCTTACAGGCGTACAAAAGACATTGCTGAGGTTCGAATGGAGTTGCATGTGGTGGCTGGCCAGCTAGATCAGGTGGAGAATCAAGTACCTTGGAAGATAATTTTAATGGGCTCAGGAGGGATACAGATTCTCACAATACAACTATTGCATCCTTGTACAAATTAGATTTAGAAAACAGAAGTAGTTGTTCTAACACCTGTATTATTGGCATACCGGAAGGATGCGAGTCTACTAAGATGGTGAATTTTGTGGAAACTACCCTCTGAGAAGTTCCGGTGGACTTCACAATAGAGTGGGCTCACAGAGTGCCTATGCAACCAGTACAAAGGAACCCCAAGAGCTCTCCTCGCCCCATCTTGGCAAAGGTATTTAATTTCTGCCATAAGGAACTGTTGATGTCCTGGGCTAGAAAGCAAAGTCCCTGATGTGGCAGAACCATCACATTTTGCTCTTCCCTGACTTTAGCCCAGAGCTGGATCGGAAACATATGGTCTATAAAGAAAACGTTTATTCCAGCATGGCATACCAATAGCCATTCGTTATCCGGCTACACTAAGCATTCAATGCAAAGGTGAAAAATTTCTCTTTAAGGATCTGGCAGAGGCCGAGAAAATCTTACTGTATACTTTCCAGATGATCCCCCCATTTCCCTGTTCTCAGAGAAGGGGCTTGAAGCGGACAGAGCCCGTCTTGTCATCTCCAAGCAAGCTGCAGCAACAAAATGCATTAATGGTAGAAGTTGGGCCTGTGTTGTGCCTCATTTCCTCCATGATCATTTATAAAGTGTTTATCATGCCATATTGACTCCATATTGGAGTGGAGGAGTGGCCTAGTGGTTAGGGTGGTGGACTTTGGTCCTGGGGAACTGAGGAACTGAGTTTGATTCCCACAGGCAGCTCCTTGTGACTCTGGGCAAGTCACTTAACCCTCCATTGCCCCATGTAAGCCGCATTGAACCTGCCATGAGTGGGAAAGCGCGGGGTACAAATGTAACAAAAAACAAAAACTGATAAACGCCTTTGCCAGTTCTGATCCCCAGTCATCTGTAAACTGACTTGACTAAACATAAGATGAGTGATGTTTTGTATGATTTAAAATGTTTGGCTCTGAATGGGATTCTAGCAATCCAGCACAAGGTTCAGATCGAACGTGGTTAGTGAATCCCACTTTGTAATAGGAGTGGAGCATGGTAAAATGCTGATTTTGTTTTTATTTTTGTTACATTTGTACCCCTCGCTTTCCCACTCGTGGCAGGCTCAATGCGGCTTACATATTGTATACAGGTACTTATTTGTACCTGGGGCAATGGAGGGTTAAGTGACTTGCCCAGAGTCACAAGGAGCTGCCTGTGGCTGAAATGGAAACTGAACTCAGTTCCCCAGGACCAAAGTCCACCACCCTAACCACTAGGCCACCCCCCCCCCAACAGACCGGGAGGCTCTTCCTCTGTGACATTTGAGGCTGCATCTTTTTCTTTTACAACACCCCAGTGCCTCCAACTCGTTTTTTTGGAGTTTGCCTTTGTTTTTGACCATCCTCTAGTCTCAAGTGGGCTGATCCGTGACCCAACACGCCAGCCAGAGAGAGTAATTCGATATTGCTTCCTTGGCTGGTTAACCCGGGTGGTTATATCTTAGGCAGGTCGGGGAAACTGATTATCCACTCCAGCAATGAGGGCTCCCAAGATGCTGGCTGTCCACACCAGTGCACTTTATTTTTTATTTTATGTATTTTGTTGTTCATTATATATTTTATAATCCTCAGGTTCCTTCGCACTCTATTTGATTTGTATCCCTAATTTTCCTTTACTACTAAACATTTCTAAAGCGCTACTAGGGTTATGCAGCGCTGTACAGTTTAACAAAGAAGGACAGTCCCTGCTCAAAGGAGCTTACAATCTAAAGGATGAAATGTCAAGCTGGGTAGTCTAGATTTCCTGAGTAGAGGTAAAAGGTTAGGTGCCGAAGTGGGCTTTCAGCAAGGATTTGAAGACGGGCAGGGAGGGGGCTTGGCGTATGGGCTCAGGGAGTTTATTCCAAGCATAGGGTGAGGCGAGGCAGAAAGGGCGGAGCCTGGAGTTGGCGGTTGTGGAGAAGGGTGCCGAGAGGAGGGATTTGTCCTGAGCGGAGGTTTTGGGTAGGAATGTAAGGGGAGATGAGGGTAGAGAGGTAATGAGGGGCTGCAGATCGAGTGCATTTGTAGGTTAGTAGGAGAAGCTTGAACCGTATGCGGTACCTGATCGGAAGCCAGTGAAGCGACTTGAGGAGAGGGGTGATATAAGCATATCGGTCCAGACGGAAGATAAGACGCGCAGAATTCTGAACGGATTGAAGGACTCCTTTATTTTTATAAGTTCCAGCTGCTTTTTATTTTCCATATGTCTATCTTATGTTACCATGGTGGAGGTCTTGTTTACCTTGACATCTTATGTTAGAGGCATGCAGGGTGTACATAAGAGGAAGAGAATTTTGAGGGAATTGAGTAACATAGCATCTGATATTTTTCTCATACAGGAGACTCACTTGGTGGCACGAGATAGTGGACATTTGCGGGCTTCCCTGGGTAGGGAAAATTTTTCATTCATTTGGGACAACAGTGCTAGGGTGCTCATTATGCTGCATAAGAAATTTAAAGGTAGGGTCTTGCCCTTTTGGAAGGATGATTCTGGGCAGGGTGTGGCGGTGGAAGAGGCGGTGGGCGCCTTTAAATGCTGCTTGGTGTGTGCCTATATCCCTAACCATAAACAGTTGGATTTTTTACGCACATTATTGGAAAGGGTGTCTATATGGACAATGTTACCTATACTTTTTTTTTTTTTTTTTTTTGGGGGGGGGGGGGGGGGGGGGGGGGATCTCAATTTGGTGGTATCTGAAGCTTGGGATTGCTCTGTACGGGTAGGCCCATCCTACTTGAGTAAGGGCCCTGGTAATGTAGGGCTTCAGCAATTTTTACAGTCATACTCCCTAGTGTATGTCTGGAGGCAGCAGAACCCCAGAGTTAGAAGTTACACGTTTTGACTATTTCTTATGTTCACCTCAGCTTTTCCATAGGCTCACTAGTTGCATTATGGACCCTAGTACTCTCTCCAATCATGCGCCCTTGCGGATGTCTTTGCAGGGGTCTGAGCTCGGTACCCCAGGCCCCACACCGTGGAGGATGAACACTGCGGTCTTGGGGCATACACGCTTTGTGCAATCTGTCACAAAAGCCCTTCAGGAGTATTTGATGTTTAATGATACCACAGTGATGGATGTTTTTATAAATGTGGGATGCTCTTAAGGCAGTGGCAAGGGGCAAATTTATACAGTATGGCTCCTATTTGAAAAAAATGTAGGACTCGGACCCTTGCTATTGTCTTACATGAGCTGAGACGGGCGGAGGATGATCATAAGGGCTCTCCGACGTCTGCAGTCACAGGCCAGTAGGCACCGCTATCACGAGTATCTGGATGAGGAGCTAGCAGATATATACAAAAGGACCAATCGGGAACTGGTAATAAATTAACTCCAAGTCCTCATATTAACTGAGATTAAGATCGGAATCTCAGCTGTTAATACAAAGACAAAAGATTGCCTTACTCTTCACTACCAATTATAATGTTCTAGTACTTATTGTGTTGTCATTGCAAGTAGTATGCCATGCCATACTTTGTATTGTTCGAATATTTTTACTTATCTAATTGCCTCCTGCTCGTGTTTGATCTATTCTTACTGTAGACTGCCTTGAGTGAATTCTTTCAAAAGGCGGTAAATAAATCCTAATAAAGTCCTTTAGCCTATTTGAAGGCTGAGTTACTTTTAACTACCAAATTCTGCACAATTTGTAGGCAAACATGCCTTGAAGAAGTTGCAGTAGTAAAATTTATGAAGAGGGCATGTATCAATACTCTAAGGGTCTCTTGTGTGAAAAAATGTCTAACGGAGTAGAGAATACCTAGTTTTAGAAAACAAGAATGCACAGCTGCAGAGATCTGTGATCTAATATTGAGATGTCCTAAAAAGAAAGTTATTTCCTGTTCCTTGGCTGCTGGAGAGGTAGCACCGCTACTGACCTGAATTAGGTGTTAAGGTGTGAGGAAGCAGAATAGTTGCAAAGGTTACTAGGACAATCTGATTACTGGGTTAGCTTCAAAGGGTCTGTTTGAAGCAGTCCACTTAAAATTGAAAACCTCTCTCTTCGACAAAATATATCACAAAGATCAACACGTGTAACTGTACAATCTTTAACATATCCAGAAATGTTCTTTAATGTCTTTTGCTTTAACACTATCATGTATTTCACCACCATGTAACCTAAAACCCTCTGTAAAACCAAATGTATATTCTCTTCTATTTCCAGTATCCATGATGAATTGTACGCCACATTGAGCCTGCAAAGAGGTGGGATAATGTGGGATACAAATGCAATAAACAAATATAAAAAAATCAAAAGTATATAGAGAGGAAATGTCCCACAACTTTCTGAGAAGTTATGCGAAAACAGAAGAGGACATTCCTCTGGGTAAGAAAACATTTTGCTCTGTACTTTAGTAGCTTAAAGAGGAATTGCAGGCTATTCATAAAGACAAAAAAAAAGCCAAACTATTAACTAGTCTCCATATGATTGTGTAGTGTTCAGGATATATTTAGTCAGCAAACATCTTATATGATGCAAAAGTTTTAAACAGCAAGGCTACCCTAAAAGGGTGATCCGTAAAGCCCACAAGTGAGCCTACAATGCACAGAGATGGTGGTTATTGCTAATGGCATCAACATCCAATGAGGATGATAGTAGAATACAGTGAGGCATATTTTCAAAGCACTTAGTCTTCCAAAGTTCCATAGAAACCTATGGAACTTTGGAAGGCTAAGTGCTTTGAAAATATGCCTCAGTGTGTTCTTCCCTACTCAGCACAGGGGGAGAGGCACAAAACAAATTAATAACTATTGGTCTATTTTTAATGTTAGATCCCCGGTTTAAAGAGACCACATCGTGCATATACTAGAGCCAAAAATATGGGAGAGATGTTATCGATTTTTAGACCGGATAAATTTATCGGAAGGGGGGGGGGGGGGGGGGAGGGGAATGTTGTCGACGATGTCTATACAGCACACATGCTATGGAGATTGTTTGTAAATAACCCCAGACCCAGGACATTTGATTTGCGTTCACATACGAATTGCAATTCTGCTCAGGTGGTTTATGCAATTAAATGCCCCTGCTCTAAATGGTATATAGGTCAAACTAGACGAAAGATAAAACAAAGAATAGCAGAACATCTGAGTAATTTGAGAACATCTAAACGGGAGGCGCCACTGGTTGAACATTGGGCTTCCTATAATCAGATCTCAAATATGTAATCCTATTAGAAGTCAATTTAGAATGAGGAGGGGATGTATCAGAAAGAACAGCAGTTTATATATGACTGGGGTACAGTTTCCCCTAAGGGATTAAATAGATTGGATAGCCTAAAAAGACTGACCTAGTTATAGACAAAACACCGACTGTTGTCAATAGAGAACATTTAAATACAGCGCTATGGAGCATGAACCGGCGTCCTGGCTGCTGGGAGGAGTTTGGGTATTTTGATCTACCCTCCCTGGAATGGCCGAACAGAACATTTACTGACAGCCAAAGTTATAAGGTGTGAGATATGTAGTTTATAGTTAATGCACTTTTATGAAGTCAAAGAGGTGAGACATTTTGTTTTACAGCTTGTTCTCTTGAAGACACCACTCATTGAAATGTGGTTTCGAATTGGGAACAGGATCACTATCTGAATTAGACACAGTCTTCACTATTTTTTCATGGGATATCAGCAGCATTCTATTACCGATACCTGCCTTGAGATGTTACTTAATATGACATCTTTGGCACTTCAAATACACTGAGCACTATTTAAAAATTTATAAATTATTAAGAGTTAACTGGTACAAAGTTTTGTGTGATACCAGATAGGAAAATTAGAACTCTAAGGTTTATCTTGAATTAAATTTTAACTGCCAGACCATCGACCATTCTTCTAATGTTTGGCAATCCCTTCTTATGGTTTCTACTCCCTCCTAAGTATTCACTCTATTAGCTATCCATGTCATCTGCAAAAAGGCAAACTTTTCCTTCTAATCCTTCAGCAATGTCTCTCACAAATATTAAACAAAATCAACCCCAGCAGAGACCCCCAAGGCACTCCACTACTCATTCCCTTTCCTCCAATCCAATTCCATTTACCAAAATCCTCAGCGGCCTGTCGGTCAACCAGTTTCCACTCCAGTTCACCACTTTGGGTCCTAAGTTCAGACCTCTCAGCTTATTCATGAGTCTTCTGTGAAGGACCATATCAAGGCTTTGCTGAAATCCAAGCAGATTACATTTAAACGCACATCCTTCATCCAGTTCCTTGGTCAACCAGTCGAAAAAAAGTTAATCCGATTTATTTGGCAGGATTTTCCTTTGGCAAAGCAATGTTGCCTGGGATCATGTAACCCATTGGCTTCTAGAAAGCCAACTATCCTTTCCTTCAGCAGCAATTCCATTACTTTCCCTACCACCGACGTGAGGCTTACTGACCTGTAGTTTGCCACGTCTTCCCTGTCTCCGCTTTTGTGAAGAGGGACATCTCCAATCCTGCAGAACAGTGAATGATACATACCTGTAGCAGGTGTTCTCCGAGGACAGCAGGCTGATTGTTCTCACGACTGGGTGACATCCGCGGCAGCCCCCACCAACCGGAAGAAGCTTCGCGGGCGGTCCGCACGCAGGGCACGCCCACTGCGCATGCGCGGCCGTCTTCCCACCCGTGCGCGACCGTTCCCGCCAGTTGAATGACAAGCAAAAATGATGAAAACGCAACTCCAAAGGGGAGGAGGGAGGGTAGGTAAGAACAATCAGCCTGCTGTCCTTGGAGAACACCTGCTACAGGTATGTATCATTCACTTTCTCCGAGGACAAGCAGGCTGCTTGTTCTCACGACTGGGGTATCCCTAGCTCTCAGGCTCACTCAAAACAAGAACCCAGGTCAATTTAACCTCGCAACGGCGAGGGTACAACAGAAAATTGACCTACGAAGAACAACTAACTGAGAGTGCAGCCTGATCAGAATAAATGCGGGTCCTGGAGGGTGGAGTTGGATTTACACCCCAAACAGATTCTGCAGCACCGACTGCCCGAACCGACTGTCGCGTCGGGTATCCTGCTGGAGGCAGTAATGTGATGTGAATGTGTGGACAGATGACCACGTCGCAGCCTTGCAAATCTCTTCAATAGTGGCTAACTTCACGTGGGCCACTGACGCTGCCATGGCTCTAACACTATGAGCCGTGACATGACCCTCAAGAGCCAGCCCAGCCTGGGCATAAGTGAAGGAAATGCAATCTGCTAGCCAATTGGAGATGGTGCGTTTCCCGACAGCGACCCCTAGCCTGTTAGGGTCGAAAGAAACAAACAATTGGGCGGACAGTCTGTGGGTCTGTGTCCGCTCCAAGTAGAAGGCCAATGCTCTCTTGCAGTCCAATGTGTGCAACTGACGTTCAGCAGGGCGGGTATGAGGCCTGGGGAAGAATGTTGGCAAGACAATTGACTGGTTAAGATGGAACTCCGACACCACCTTCGGCAGGAACTTTGGGTGGGTGCGGAGCACTACTCTGTTGTGATGAAATTTGGTATATGGAGCATGAGCTACCAGGGCTTGAAGCTCACTGACCCTACGAGCTGAAGTAACTGCCACCAAGAAAATGACCTTCCAGGTCAAGTACTTCAGATGGCAGGTATTCAGTGGCTCAAAAGGAGGTTTCATCAGCTGGGTGAGGACGACGTTGAGATCCCATGACACTGTAGGCGGCTTGATAGGGGGCTTTGACAAGAGCAAGCCTCTCATGAATCGAACGACTAAAGGCTCTCCAGAGATGGCTTTACCTTCTACACGATAATGGTAAGCACTAATCGCACTAAGGTGATTCCTTACTGAGTTGGTCTTGAGGCCAGACTCTGATAAGTGCAGAAGGTATTCAAGCAGGTTCTGTGCAGGGCAAGAACGAGGTTCTAGGGCCTTGCTCTCACACCACACGACAAACCTCCTCCACTTGAAAAAGTAACTCTTTTTAGTGGAATCCTTCCTAGAGGCAAGCAAGACACGGGAGACACCCTCAGGCAGACCCAACGCAGTGAAGTCTACACCCTCAACATCCAGGCCGTGAGAGCCAGGGACTGAAGGTTGGGGTGCAGCAACGCTCCGTCGTTCTGCGAAATGAGAGTCGGAAAACACTCCAATCTCCACGATTCTTCTGAGGACAACTCCAGAAGAAGAGGGAACCAGATCTGACGGGGCCAAAAGGGCGCTATCAGAATCATGGAGCCGCGGTCTTGCTTGAGCTTCAGTAAGGTCTTCCCCACCAAAGGTATGGGAGGATAAGCATACAGGAGGCCGGTCCCCCAATGAAGGAGAAAAGCATCCGACACTAGCCTGCCGTTTGCCTGAAGTCTGGAACAGAACAGAGGCAGCTTGTGGTTGGTCTGAGAGGCGAAAAGGTCCACCGAGGGGGTGCCCCACTCTCGGAAGATCTTGTGTACCACTCTGGAATGGAGTGACCACTCGTGCGGTTGCATGACTCTGCTCAGTCTGTCGGCCAGACTGTTGTTTACGCCTGCCAGGTATGTGGCTTGGAGAAGCATGCCGAACTGGCAGGCCCAACGCCACATCCCGATGGCTTCCTGACACAGGGGGCGAGATCCGGTGCCCCCCTGCTTGTTGGTGTAATACATTGCAACCTGATTGTCTGTCCGAATTTGGATAATTTGGCAGGACAGCCGATCTCTGAAAGCCTTCAGTGCGTTCCAGATCGCTCGGAGCTCCAGGAGGTTGATCTGCAGATCCTTTTCCTGGAGGGACCACAGACCCTGGGTGTGGAGCCCATCGACATGAGCTCCCCACCCCAGGCGAGATGCATCCGTCGTCAGCACTTTCGTGGGCTGTGGAATTTGGAATGGACGTCCCAGGGTCAAATTGGTCCGAATGGTCCACCAGAGCAGTGAAGTGCGGCAACTGGTGGAGAGGCGGATGACATCCTCTAGATTCCCGGTGGCTTGGAACCACTGGGAAGCTAGGATCCATTGAGCAGATCTCATGTGAAGACGAGCCATGGGAGTCACATGGACTGTGGAGGCCATATGACCCAGAAGTCTCAACATCTGCCGAGCTGTGACCTGCTGAGACGCTCTGGTCTGCGAAGCCAGGGACAGGAGGTTGTTGGCCCTCGCTTCGGGAAGGAAGGCCCGAGCCGTCTGGGTATTCAGCAGAGCTCCTATGAATTCCACAGACTGGGTTGGCCGGAGATGGGACTTTGGGTAATTTATCACAAACCCCAGCAGCTCCAGGAGTTGAATAGTGCACTGCATGGACAGGAGGGCTCCTGCCTCCGAGGTGTTCTTGACCAGCCAACTGTCGAGATATGGGAACACGTGCACTCCCAGCTTGCGTAGGTATGCTGCCACCACCACGAGGCACTTCGTAAACACCCGTGGGTCAGAGGCGAGCCCAAAGGGCAGCACACAATACTGAAAGTGCCGTGCGCCCAGGCGGAATCTGAGATACTGTCTGTGAGCTGGCAGTATCGGGATGTGAGTGTATGCGTCCTTTAAATCCAGGGAACATAGCCAATCGTTTTTCTGAATCATTGGCAGAAGGGTGCCCAAGGAAAGCATCCTGAACTTTTGTTTGACCAGGAATTTGTTCAGGCCTCTCAGGTCTAGGATGGGACGCATCCCCCCTGTTTTCTTTTCCACAAGGAAGTACCTGGAATAGAATCCCTGCCCTTCCTGCCCGGGTGGTACGGGCTCGACCGCATTGGCGCTAAGAAGGACGGAGAGTTCCTCTGCAAGTACCTGCTTGTGATGGGAGCTGAAGGATTGAGCTCCCGGAGGACAATTTGGTGGAAGGGAGGCCAAATTTAGGGCGTATCTGCACCGCACTATTTGGAGAACCCGCTGGTCGGAGGTTATGAGAGGCCACCTTTGGTGAAAAAATTTAACCTCCCTCCGACCGGCAGATCGTCCGGCACGGACACTTTGAGGGCGGCTATGTTCCCGTGGATACAGTCAAAAGCCCGTCCCCGGCTTTTGCTGTGGAGGCGCAGGGGGCTGCTTAGGCGCACGCTGTTGACGAGAACGAGCGCGCTGGGGCTGTCCCTGTGCCTGTCGAGGCCTTCGGGCCGGCTGGGTGTACCTACGCTTGGCAAACGCATAGGGCGCAGCCTGCCGGGCCCGGGAAAAACGTCCACCTGCAGAGGTGGATGCTGAAGGCGCCCGGTGGGAGAGCTTGTCGAGGGCGGTTTCCCGCTGATGCAGTTGGTCCACCAGCTGCACGACCTTCTCGCCAAAAATATTATCCCCCCGGCAAGGGACGTCGGCCAGTCTCTGCTGGGTGCGGTTGTCCAGGTCAGAGGCATGCAGCCATGAGAGCCTGCGCATCACTATACCTTGGGCCGCAGCACGAGATGCCACGTCACAGGTGTCATAGATACCCCTGGACAGGAATTTTCTGCACGCCTTCAGCTGCCTGACCACCTCCTGATAAGGCCTGGACTGCTCCGGCGGGAGCTTATCAACCAGGTCCGCCAGTTGCTTCACAGTGTTCCGCATGTGTATGCTCGTGTAGAGCTGGTAAGATTGGATGCGGGTCACGAGCATGGAAGATTGGTAGGCCTTCCTCCCAAACGAGTCCAGAGTGCGAGACTCCCGCCCCGGGGGCGCCGAGGCGGTATCCCTCGAACTCCGTGCCCTCTTGAGAGCAGAATCCACGACCGCCGAGTCATGGGGCAATTGGGGCTGCATTAACTCTGGGTCCGAGTGGATTCTGTACTGGGATTCTGCTTTCTTGGGAATGGTGGGATTAGATAATGGTCTCATCCAGTTCCGAAGCAGTGTCTCTTTGAGGACATTGTGCAACGGCACCGTGGAGGACTCTCTAGGTGGTGATGGATAGTCGAGGACCTCGAGCATCTCAGCCCTCGGCTCGTCCACAGAGACCACGGGGAAGGGAATGCATATAGACATATCCCTAACAAAGGAGGCAAAGGAGAGGCTCTCAGGAGGTGAGAGCTTCCTCTCCGGTGAAGGCGTGGGGTCAGAGGGGAGGCCCACAGACTCCTCTGAGGAGAAATATCTGGGGTCCTCCACTTCCCCCCATGAGGCCTCTTCCTCGGTATCGGACATAAGCTCATGTAGCTAAGTCCTTAACCGGGCCTGGCTCGACGTCGAGGCACCGAGGCCTCGGTGTCGTCGAGCGGTGGACTCCCGCGCCGGCGGGGACGAAGCTCCCTCCATCGACGGGGACTCCACCTGCGTGGCGGTCGAGACCGGCGCCGCAAGCGGCGGCGGTGTCGAAGGCCTCGGCACCGGGCTAGAGCTCGCCGGCACAGCCTGGCGCATCAGCCCTTCCAGGATCCCCGGAAGGATGGCTTGGAGGCACTCGTCCAGGCCCGCTGTCGGGAAAGACGGGGGGGCCGGTAGAGGCGTCGGTGCCGGAAGCTGCTCGGGTCCAGGAGACTGCACCGAAGTGCTGGGACCCTGACGCGTCGGTACCTCCACTACCGAGGGGGACCTCTCCTCTCAACGTGGACGCTTCGGCGTCGACTCCTCTCCGGCACCGAGGGCCGGGCGCACCGATGGGGACCGATGACGGTGCTTTTTCTGTTTTTTGCGGTGCCCGTCATCGGCGCCCGGTGGAACGGAGGAGGTCGATCCCCCTCGGTCTCGAGGGGCCGGGTCAGACAGGGTTCGGTCCCGCGGCCTCTCACCCCTACCGTCACCGGAGGACCGGCGGGCCCTGTACTCCTGGGGTCGATGCCATCGGTGTCGATTTCGCGGACACCGATACCGACACCGAAGAACCGGCCGTCGATACCGATGCCGTCGAGGTCGACGGGCCGGCGCAAGTTCCAAAAAGACGGTCCCGAAGAACTTGCCTCGCAACCTGAGTCCGTTTCCGGAGACCAAGACACAAAGAACACGACTTGATATTGTGCTCCGGCCCGAGGCACTGGAGGCACCAAGCGTGGGTGTCAGTCTGCGAGATAGGCCGGCCGCACCGACCACACTTCTTAAATCCACTCGGGACCTTCGAGGACATCGACGGAAAAATCGCGTCGGCGAAGTTAAAGTCGTCGATGGTGGCGGTAAATCACACCTCGAAAAATAATCGACCGCGCCGCCACAAGGCCGCAACGCGACGCCCCCGCTAGATACGAGGGAAAAATAAAGCGTGTTCTCTTTTTTTTTTTTTTCTTAAAGAAAAAGAAAATCTGGAGTGCGCGGCAGCAGAAACAAAAAATAAACGAATTCGCGAACGCCGCAACGATTTTCCAGGGCTGACTAAGAGAGAGCAGCGACGCACGACTCTCTTCAGCGCGGAAAAGACTGGCGGGAACGGTCGCGCACGGGCGGGAAGACGGCCGCACATGTGCTGTGGTCGTGCCCTGCGTGCGGACCGCCCGCGAAGCTTCTTCCGGTTGGTGGGGCTGCCGCGGACGTCACCCAGTCGTGAGAACAAGCAGCCTGCTTGTCCTCGGAGAACTCTCCCATCCAATCCTGCAGAATCTCTCCCATTTCTAAAGATCTATTGAATAAATCCACACCAGAAATCTCAGCAGGAATCCAGGCCAAAGTATCAGCCTGTCTGACATTTCTGACTGGATGTCTCACTGCCATCTGAATCTAAAACATGACCAACACTGCTTATCTTTCAACCTAAACCAACCTCTTTTCCCCCATTCTCTCTCTGTGGATAACACTCTTAGCCTCCCTGTCTCATCAGCTCGTAATCTTGGGGTAATCTTCGACTCCATTCTCTCTTCCTCTGCACATATTCAACAGACTGCTAAAACCTGTCATTTATTTCTCTGTAATATCACCAAAATTTGTCCTTTCCTTTGAGCACACTACCAGAACCCTTATTCACACTCTTACCACCTCTTGCTTAAACTTTTGCAAGTTGCTTCTCACAGGTCTCACTACGCTAGCTCTCTGCCCTTCTATCTGTTCAAAATTCAGCTGCACGACTTGCATTTTGCCAGTGTCGCTATGCTCATATTAGCCCCTCAAGTCACTTCACTGGCTCCCTATCTGTTTCCACATACAGTTCAAACTCTTATTGACTTACAAGTGCATTCACTCTGCAGCTCCTCAGTACCTCTCCACTCATATCTCTCCCTGCACTCCTCCCTGGGAACTCCGTTCACTGGGTAAATCTCTTATCTGCTCCCTTCACCTCCACTGCCTACTCCAGACTCCGTTCCTTTTATCTTGCTGCACCATATGCCTGGTATAGACTTCCTGAGCCAGTACGTCAAGCTCCTAGACTTCCTGAGCCAGTACGTCAAGCTCCATCTCTGGCCGTCTTCAAATCTAGGATAAAAGCCCACCTTTTTGATGCTGCTTTTAACTCCTAACCCTTACTTGTCCAGTATCCATGTTTTATTCCCACCTTAGTAATTCCCTTATCTCTTATTTATCCTATTTGTCCTAATTTGATTATAAAGCTCTGTCAAGAAGGGACTATTCATATCCGGTGTTCAGCACTGCGTACGTCTAGTACAGCTATAGAAATGATTAGTAGTAGAAGTACACTGATTAAACTGTTGTAATCCTCTGGCATGTTTAAAAATTAATAGAGAATATACTGTCAACTTTAACCTGTGTAGGGGAATTAAGTAGCCAACAAAATAGCTCTTGAGCTCATAGAAATATTATACAAAAGATGCAAATTTTATATTACCACAAAAGGTATTCACCAGCTTCATGAGCCAGATCTGTTACCCACATTTCACCAAAGATCAGATGACGCAACTGAGTTTGCAAGAATCCACTTATCGCCTTATATAATGGACATATGATGCCTATGAAACAGCTGCAAAAACATTAACAGCCATCAATGTACATTGAACTGTATATCTGCATCAGGCCTCCAGGAAGATCTACATGGGTTAAAAGATAAGTAATGCCTCCAGTTCCATAATTCATCATCAACAGATTGCAGCACTGACATGCTACACATTTTTACTTTTTCTTTGAAATACTTTACCTCAGTTGGCAAGAAGTGTCTGAAGAGGCTGTTTTGCCATTGCTTGTGAAATGGAAGCATGCAGATGACCTGATTACACTGGGAAAAGCATTTAAAGCCACTTTAAAGCGTTTAAAGCTTCTTCCATTAAAGAATCAACCAAGCCTTTAATGGAAGAAGTAACTAACTTGTTAGTTTCACTCATACACACAAGGATTGACTCGGGCTGCACATACTGCAGCGGGACATGTTTATTCACTCCTACCCTAGCTGAGATAATATTTAACCACTAGTAAAAAAGCCCCGTTTCTGATGCAAATGAAACGGGGGCTAGCAATGTTTTCTTCTGTGTGCATGTGGGAGTGTGTGTGTCCATGCCCTCTGGCCTCTCTCCCCTCCCCCCTCTGAGTCCTTCACTGTTAGAGCCAGCGATTTGATTTCGTGCTCTGCTGTTTTCCTTCACTGACTGTGTTACAGAGAGGGCGGGGCAGACACTCCTAGGGAAACCGGATATCTCTCCCCCTTCACACTTCCGGCTGGAGGCTTCATAGAACGTTGATGTTGCCTTTCATATAGAGAGATCTCTCTGACCTCACGTGCAACTTTCTTCAAATCAATCACCTTACTTTCTAATTCCTCCTACTTCCTTACTCATCTATATGTTACAACTTTGCCTTACCCTTTCACTATCAATTATAATGGTCTAGTCCATATTGTGTTGTCATTGCTAGTATAACATGCCATCATACTTTGTATTGTTTGAATATTTTTACTGCTCTAATTGCCTCCTGCTCGTTTGATCTATTCTTACTGTACGCTGCCTTGAGTGAATTTCTTCAAAAAGGCGGTAAAATAAATCCTAATAAATAAAAACAGGGGATTTTCATGCTTGTGATTTGTATTGTTATGACATGAAGTTCTCTTGTTTGGCCAGCAGGTGTCTGTCTTCTGCATTAAAACTGTTGCAGAGGTCACGTGATGCCATGCTAGGAGAGCGGGCACAGGTGGAAGAGCTCCCGGGCCTGGATTGTGAGATCGCACCCTCCAAGAGCTTTTTATTGGTGTCTGAGCCAGCAAACTAGGGGCATAAGCTTTGAAATCCGCGAGGCTGTGAAAGACATTTGTTTCTTGCGGCAGCTGTGTCTACTAAGCTACAGAGGCGGGATTAGAAAGTACTGCACAAGGAGTCGAAGATGGTGGGTGGAGAAAACTCCAGAGGCACCTCTAAGCTGTGCGTGGGTGGCTGAAGTCATTTCCGAAGTGAAGAAGGCTATTGCAGACTCTTTAGATAAGAAGTGGCAGACAAATTGGATAACGTGGATGGCAAATTGTTACCCTTAAGAGGCGAATTCTTTGCATACTGTCAGTGCATTTCTGATTTGGAGGATCAGGTGCAGGAACTGTTATTTCTCTCTTTTTTGTGTGTGCTCGGGCTTGGGTGGTGGGGAGAGAATGGGTGTGTACATATTGGGTAGTTTATTTGCTTTTTATGTTGAAATTTCATTAGCTACCTACGACAGGGAGGTTTGTTTGAATGGGAAAGGGTGTGTGTGGGGTGCCCTTTTCTTTTGGGGAGGGGGTGGGGTTGAGAATAGAAGATAGAGAGGCGTTACATAATTCTAGAAAAAAAATCAGGAAAGATTCTGGCCTTTATCTTTCCTTCTAGCCTATGAGGTTTGGTGTAGTCATATTACATACTGGTTCGATTGGATGCATTACTAAGGAGGGGGGTCGTGGTTTGAGGGCGGGGGTTCCCCACACGGGGCTTTGTCCATAAGTTTGGTTGGACATAGTTGATAAATTGGAAATAAAGGGGTTGGGAGTGGGATTGAGGTAATTAGTTTTTTGGGTCTTTGTAGGGGGGTGGGTTAGGAGGGGGTGTCTGGGCTGTTTTCTTTGGTGTTTGCTTTGGAGAGGTGTGAGTGAGTGCGAGGAGCGCGAGGTTGGGTCCCAGGAACCTTTTGCCTCATGTGTGGATTGGGGGGGCCGGTGGCTGGGGCAGCCGTCCGATTAAACTGTTAAAGAATTTATTCATGCTTGTTGGTCGCTTTATTTTGCTGATGCAGGTAAAATTGGTCTCCTGGAATGTTAATGGAGTCTTCTCGCCCATTAAGAGGCAGAAAATTTTGCAAACTTTGTCCTCAATAGAGCACTCTAAATTTAAACACTGGTGGGTGGGAAATCTGGTGAGGCCCCTGGTCCTTTTTAGGAAGGGGCTGATGTGGTGATCCATCAGACATGGAGAGATCCCCAAAGTAGATTTCTTTTGGTCAAGGTTTTGGTTAACAAATGTATATGGACCAAATGTTTATGACCATACCTGGGTTAAAACTATTATACGTAAGGTGGTAGGGGTCATGGATATACCCATCATTACAGGGGGTGACCAATATGGTTCGTGATCCTGTTCTGGATAGATCTCGCGGTTCTGGGGGAGAGGGGGGGTCCCAAGCTAAAGGTATTCCTTTATTGCGTTCAAATTTGGAATTACTGGATGTTTGGAGAACGCTGCACCCCCTGGAAAGAGATTCTACTCACTTGTCAAGGACGCATGGCTCACTATCTCAGATTGACTATTGGCTTTTGTCCACGGGGTTTTCCTCCTCAGTGGTCTCAGCGAGGATTGGAGTCTATAGTGTTTCAGATCATGCATTTGTTTGGTGTTCCATTGATCTAAAAGGCCTTGATGGTGCACAATTTGGCATTTCCCTCAACAGTTATTGGGACCTGGCATTGAGATTTTTTTTTGATGCAGAAGTGGATGGATTATCAGCTTCATAATGCGGGTCATAGGGATCAGCCAATCTTGTATTGGGAGGCAGCTAAAGCTGCGTTGAGAGGGGAGATAATGACAGTGTAGTATTTTGGTCATATCTCAAGCGTAAGGCTTGAGACAGAGAAATTTTGAAACTAGAAAAACTAGTGCAGGTCAGACTTCAATATGGGGTAGCCACGACCCCAGAATTGAGAAGTTCTGTAATTGCGTTTCAATCTTCTCTCAATGAGCTTCATCATCAGAGGGCGCTGAAATAATTTAAGTACTACAAATATCAGTTTTATCTTCACAGGAATAAAGCTGGGAAGCTCGTGTCATTTGATTAGGCAGTCTAGGGGGTCTCGGATTATATCTCAGATTGTTAGGGGTGATGGTACAAAGGTACTACGGATCGGGAGATTGCTGCAGTTTTTAAGAAATACTATCAAAATCTATACGCACACCTGGAAGAGACTACTTTGGAGGGGGACATATATTTGAGTAGTTTAGTTTGGATTTGCCTTGCTGAGACGCAGCGGATTTGGCTAAGCTTAATGCCCCCATTTCGGAAGATGAAGTGGCTTTGGTAATCCAGCAAAGCGCTCTGGGTAAGACGTGTGTTCAAGTCATAATCATAGTGGTAGCAATTTTTGTGTTAGTAGGATGCTGCATAATCCCTTGTGCTAGAGGCTTAGTAGAACGCTTAATTGAAACTGCAATAACAAAAAAGACAGACGCCAGGTCCAGATGGATTTAGAGCGGAATTTTATAAATTGCTTTCACCATTGATTGTTCCCACTTTGCAGTCTTTTTTTTTACCAATTTGTAGCTTCGGGAGACATCCTACAATCTCTTCAATTTAGTACACTGTTGAAACCCAGAAGGGACCCTACGCAGCCTTCTTTCCATAGGCCTCTCTCTTTTGAATACAGAGGCTAAACTCTACGCAAAAATATTGGCGCGGGTGCTTCTGGACTTAATAGCGGAGCCACAGGTGGGATTTGTCCATGGAAGGACGATAACTCATAATATGCGAAAGCTTTTACTGTCGATGGAACATATGGAGAAGGTGGGTCAGCCTTGTTAGTCAGTTTTGATGCAGAGAAGGCGTTTGATCGAGCGGTTTGGAGATCTCTTTTTGCGGTGCTTCGAAGATATGGGATAACTGTTTTTTTCATGGATGCTGTGCAAACTCTCTATAAAGATCCTAAAGCAAGATTACAGATTAACACTGTCTTTTCCTCGAAATTTGAGATTCGTCAGGGAACTCGTCAAGGCTGTCCCCTGTCACCCCTGCTCTTTGTCTCATCTTTAGATCCATTGATTAGGGAAACTGTTAGCAATCCAGACACACAAGGGGTCATTATAGGTTCCCAAGAGTTTAAACTTTCCAAATTTGCAGATGATTTATTGGTACATATTGTCAACCCCCAAGCATCTTTGGAAACGTTGGAGAGCTTTGGTGAATATGGGGATTTCTCGGGCTTTAAACTGAATTTGGATAAGTCCCTGGCGTTGCCTGCCAGGCTTTCGGTCAAGGAGAACTGAAGGGGCCCCTTTCCTTTGAAATGGGAGGTTAACTCCTTTCGTTATTTGGGTATTCAGCTCCCTAAAAATACAGCCACTCTTTATAAGGTGAATTTTACAGCTTTACTGGATCACACTGGTGCCCAATTGACTAAGTGGGTACATCTTCCGCTGACAATCCACAGTAGAATCCAACTTTTTAATATGGTATTATTTCCTAAGTAGTTTTATATTCTTCAATTATTGCCCCTCAAGTTGTTGAAAAGAGATTTGGTCACATTACAGAAATTGCTGTCTCATTTTTGCTGGGTCAGGCAGAAACCGAAATTGTCTTTTAAATATCTACTTGGTTCTTGGATATACAGATGATTAGGTCTTCCAAATTTGCACTTATATAATTACGCCTGTGTTCTTCGACACCTGGGGGATTGGATATTGGAGGAGCATAGTTATAAACCGAGTAGATATGAGGCGGCCTTTTACTCTCCTTGGCATGTCCATTCCCCAACAGGCCGTTTGCCCTTAAGTGTCCACCGCAGTGTAGTATTTTGGTCATTGAGATAGATGTGGCATTATTTGATTCCACTTTTGGGGGACCAGCCTGAGATCTCAGATCAGCTAAAGATTTTAGGTAATTTGCAGTTCTCACTAGGGCTTGATAATGTGAGTTTTAGACTATGGGCAGAGAGGGGTTATTTTCTTTTACAACATGTGTTGGATGGGCAAGGTAGGATGTTCTCTTGGAATATATTGCGCAAACAGGGGGTTGTAGAGACTAAGGATTTTATGGCATATAATCAGTTGAAGCATTATATACGTTCCCTGGATATGTCTGCTTTATTGTTTTCCCTGGGCGTGTTTACAGACGGGAGCTTCTCTCACTCGCGTCTGCTCTCTCAGCACGACATCACGTGACCCCCGAAAGTAGTAAATTTAAAATGAATCAGAGAAACGTTTTCTTCACTCAACGTGTAATTCAACTCAAATTCGTTGTCAGAAAACGTGGTAAAGGCTTAGCTAAGTTAACACTTAGTTTAGCAGAGTTTTAAAAAGGTTTGGATGGCCTCAAAGGACTTCGAGGAAAATATTTCTGGGATAAGCAGCATATAAAGTTTTGTACTTTTTTGGGTATCTTGCCAGATATTTGTGACCTGGGTTGGCCACGGTTGGAAACAGAATGCTGGGCTTGATGGACCTTTGGTCTGTCCCAGTATGGCAATATTTATGTACTATGTACTTTTGATAAGTTTCTGGATGGAGGGCTGTCATGTCTGGCAATCTATTTTACCACCTCAGAAATTTGGGGATCTGAGTGCTAAATGGGGTCGACATCTGGGGCTGTCAGGCACATCCATAGATCCATATAAGCTTATTAAGCGTATCCCAGAGATATTGTTGAGTGTGGAGCTGAGGGAATGTCAATTTCGTACGCTACATAGAGCATATTTCACCCAGGAACAACTCTAAGGTGGGGGCGATAGATTCTCAGATTTGTCAAAAGTGCAGGCAAGGTCAAAATTCCTTTTTTCGTGCATTTTGGGGTTGTACAAAGATTAGGAGTTTTTGGAATGATATATCTATCTTACTAAATTGTTGTGCTGGGTGGTTCCCTTAACCCCTGTGGGGTTTTTTTTAGTTTTACTGTCAAGAATGGGACGCGCAAGATCCACTGGCATCAATGGCATTACAAAAGGAAGCAAGTTGTAAAGATTAAATGGGCTTTTAGTCCTTATTTCCTGTTTTAACATTCTAGGTTTAATCTTGAGTATTACAGTACAACATTTGGTCAAATGAAGTTACACAACATATAAAGATCCTAATTTAAATGAAAGCATTTTAACAAAGTTAAACTTACCAGCAATCAGAATTCATGCGACCCATACAATAAGCTGCTCCATCTGTTTTGGAAGATATAAAAAGAAAAAAAAGTTACATTAGAATGTTTAGAAACTTTGCATACATTTCTTTTTAAGCTGAAAGTGTCCAATGGTTCAAGCAAAGGTTGGCATGTCCTATCAGTGGACAGGTAGTGTGAACTATGAATCATCTATAATTGACAGAACTTTTGGAAGCTCAGCAACTTCTTCCAATAGAACTGTAGGACCAAAGTAAAATGAATCTTCATTCACCAGTAGCTGGCGATTCCATTCCTCTGATTTAATGCAATGACAGTGTTTAACCACATACATTGCTCACTAGAGGGACATTTATGCAATAGCTAACTCCTTTCAAGCACCCCCGACTCCATGGTCATTACAGGCTCTACAGCATTCAAGAAAACAAAACTAGGCCTTTTACACGCGTGCAGTACTGTGCTTCTCAGAACAATCGTTACCATGAATAGACTAAGTGCTTAACCATGAAGCAGTACCCTTCATAACCTATTTAAAAGGTCTGATGGGTGCTATCCAGTCTTTTGCATTGAGTGTCAAATGTATGATTATCTCCCAGTTGGTGAGCGGTTATATTATTTATTGTGAACATTTATATCCCACATATTCCCACCAAGGCAGGCTCTATGTGGCGTACATTGTTAGGAGAAAAGTACAACATAATAGCAGTAGGGCAAAGCAGAGGATAAAGTAGAGAAGGGGAAGGGAGGGAAAACTGCAGGGGAAAGGAAGGCGGAGATGCAAAAGAGCAAGCAGCTGAGGAGAATGATCGATCACATAGGTAGGTCTTCAGGGATGTGTGTACGATGCAAAGAGCTCCTAGCTCTCAGAGAATGGGTCAGTTCTCTCGAGCCTAACGTAGAATTTCAGTTTTATGAACAAAGTTCAGGAGTTTAAAGACGACAACTCGAGGCCGCGCCTCTGTAGGCCTCTGTGGGCCTAATTGATGTGCTCTTTCAATACGCAGCACTCCCACTTCCGATTGTAACTGCAAACTGGTGACCAATCAGGAATCCAAAAATCCCCGAAGCTCTGACTCACCCATCTTTTCGGGCAAACCTACCAAATGCAGGTTCCCCCTTCACAACCTGTTTTCAAAGTCGTCCAACTTGTCCTCCAAGGTACGCACCCTTTTATGCAGTTCTTCATTACCAGTATTAAGTTGCTGCACCCTGTCCTCCAAGTCCGATACACACCCTTTAAAGATTCTAGCCGACCATCCACGATGTCGAGCTTATCGGTGATACCCTGCAAGTCTCCATTGTCCGCCATCTTGTTCTCATTCTGGCACGGCTTCTCCATTTCGTCGCAGCGCTCACAGTGCCATCTTCTCCAACCGACAAATTAGTTGCCAAAACACTAATATAGGTTACAATCCTTCACCAGCCAGGATCCAATCACCGATAAACCCTCTGAAAATAACTTCTTTGAGGTATGGGCCCAGGAGCGCGCTCCACCAACACCCGCTTACTAACACGGCATCACGTGACTCCCCTGGCATCGGAATTTAAAAAGGAGAGAGCAGCTTTTAAACTAGAAACTGGGGGAAGGCTGATAGTCACTCAAAAGTGCATGGTTCAGAATAAGCTATCTTTAAAAGATATCACCAAAGCAGGAAAGACAGGGTATCCTGATAGTGAGGATGCAAGGGAGACCACTGTAGATCAGGTGTCCTTAAATAAAAAGGAAAAAAAAAAATCAGATAAAAGATTGCAAATACTGTAAAGTACTGAGCATCATGTAAATAGGAACAGTCTGAAATGTCTATATGCGAATGCTAGAAGCATAAAAAATAGGGTGAGAATAAGAATATATTGCACTAAAGACCTGGTAGGAGAATAACCAGTGGGACACTGTTATACCGGGGTACAAATTATATCAGTGATAGGGTGGATCCAATTGGTGAAGGGCTAGCATTGTATGTTAAGGAGGGCCTTGAATCAAATAGATTGAAAATTCTTCAGGAAATAACATCTTGGAATCCCTATGGATTGAAATTCCATGTGTAAAGGGGAAAAGAATAGTGATAGGCGTGTACTACCGTTCACCTGGCCAAGATGAACAGACGGATGTAGAAATGTTATCAGAAATTAGGGAGGCTAAACTGGGCAACACAATAATGGGTGATTTCAATTACCCCAATATTGACCGGGTAAATGTAACATCAGGGCATGCTAGGGAGATAAAATTCCTTGACGAAATCAAGGACTGCTTTACGGAGCAGCTGGTAGAGGAGGCGACGAGAGAAGGAAAAATTCTAGACCTAGTCCTTAGTGATCTGGTTTGGGAGGTAATGGTGCTGGGGCCGCTTGATAACTGATCATAATTTGCTCAGATTTGATATTAGCTTTAGAGTAAGTATAAACAGGAAATCCAAAACGTTAGCATTCAACTTTAAAAAAAGACTGATAAAATGTGGGTCAAAATTTACATCAGGCGTGGATGCTCTTCAAAAATACCATCCTGGAAGCCCAGGCCAAATATATTCCGTGTATTAAAAAAGGAGGGAGGAAGACCAAACGACAGCCGGATTGGTTAAAAAGCGAGGTGAAGGAAGCTATTAGAGCTAAAAGAAAATCCTTCAGAAAATGGAAGGAACAGACTAAAAATAATAACAGCATAAGGAATGTCAAGTCAAAAATGCAAAGTGCTGATAAGGAAGGCAAAAGCAGGAAGCCGGCAATAGAATTAGCTGGACTGCTAGATGATCGAGGGATAAAAGGGGCAGGGAAGACAAAGCCATAGCAGAGAGATTAAATGAATTCTTTGCTTCGGTCTTCACCGAGGAAGATTTGGGAGAGATACCAGTGCCAGAAATGGTATTCAAGGCTGACGGGTCAGAGAAACTAATTGAAATCTCTATAAACCATGAAGATGTAATGGGGTAATTTGACAAATTGAAGAGTAGCAAATCTGCTGGACTGGATGGTATCCATCCCAGAGTACCAATAGAATTGAAAAATGAACTTGCAGAACTATTGTTAGTAATATATAATTTATCTTTAAAACCTAGTGTGGTACCAGAAGATTGGAGGGTGGCCAACGAACACCGATTTTCAAAAAAGGTTCCTGAGGAGATCCGGGAAATTATAGACAGATGAGCCCGACGTCGGTGCCGGGCAAAATAGTAGAGGCTATTATAATGAACAGAATTACAGAGCATATTCAAAAGCATGGATTAATGAGACAAAGCCAACATGGATTTAGTGAAGGGAAATGCCTCATCTATTACATTTTTTGAAGGGGCAAACAAACATGTGGATAAAGGTGAGGTGGTTGATATTGTGTATCTGGATTTTGTTATAATCCAGTCTTTTTATAACCACCCCAAAACAATTATGTACCAGCCACAATATTTTGAAGTGATAAAAGACTGGAAAGGCTACGTATGAGAAAAGCAATTTTTTATTTACTTACCAAAGTACAGATATAAGGAAAATTTAGATATTACCTGCTAATTTGCTTTCCTTTAGTCCCTCCGGACCGGTCCAGGAACTGACTTGTGGGTACTCCTTCCTTCCAGCAGGTGGAGACTGAGAATTCTGAATGCCCTGAGCCAATAAGAGCCCTATGCAACTAGACAGATTCAGTAAATAAGTAACAAAGCAGGAGAAGAATAAAGGAATATAAAACTTCCCCCTTCCTCTGTGCCACCAACAATGTAAGCAGCCAATCCATACAAAGCAAGATAGCGACACCTTCGTGCCGAACTGCCCAATGGAAAAAAAAAAAAGAATTCCTCGTTAAAATGAACGAGATCTTTGCGTTACAAAAAAAAAAAAAAAACAACTACGAAACAGCTCATACTGAAAACCAAAAACCAACACCTATATACATCGTACACTGATCTGGGAGGGATCTGGACCGGTCTGGAGGGACTAAAGGAAAGCAAGTTAGCAAGATCTAATTTCTCCTTCCTTAGCGTCCCTCCGGACCGGTCCAGGAACTGACTTGTGGGAAGCAACAAAGCAGTACCATTTAAGGGAGGGACCCCAGCAATCCTCGCCCCGAAAACCGCTTCCTGACGGCACTGCACATCCAATCTGTAATGTTTTGAGAATGAATGCAAAGACGACCAAGTTGCTGCCTTATAAATTTCCAACAGAGGACCCAAGAAACGTTCATCCCAAGACGCCGCTTGCCCTCTAGTAGAATGAGCCTTGATCCCACGCGGCGCTTGCTTACCCGAAAGAATGTAGGCAGACTATCATTTCCTTCAATCACATAGACAAAGTTGGTTTAGAAGCTGCTAGACCTTTACGGAAGCCGCCAATAAGGATAAACAAACTATCTGAGCGCCTAAAATCCTTCAAAACTTTCAGATAATGCCTAAGGAGAAATTAGATCTTACCTGCTAATTTGCTTTCCTTTAGTCCCTCCGGACCGGACCAGGATTGGACTGATGGGTTGTGCTCGCCTACCAGCAGGTGGAGACTGAGAAAAAACTCTGACTCTAGAGAGCCAATAGGAGCCCTGGCCATGTGACCTTAGCCTCAGTATTTGAATAACAAAGCAGGAAAGAAAGAAAGACCTTCTGTGCCGTATGGAATCCTAGCAGCCACAAAGCACTCGGCAATGCCAAGTATCAGAGCTCACCAGCAACTCTCACCAGAGAAGTGGTATGGCCCGATATGTATTACAGCTCACCAGCAACTCTCACCAGAGAAGTGATATGGCTCACATGTAATATAGCTCACCAGCAACTCTCCCCAGAGAAGTGGTATGGCTCACGTATAATATAGCTCACCCGCAACTTTCACCAGAGAAGTGGTATGGCTCACTTGTCTTATAGCTCACCAGCAACTCTCACCAGAGAAGTGGTATGGCCCACTTAAGATTTTATATATATTCCATCAACTGAGCTTACCAGCAACTCTCACCAGAAAAGTGGTAAATCATATTTAAGGTTTTATAGATATTCCAGCAACTGAGCTCAGCCACAACTCTCACCAGAGAAGTGGTATGGCGTATTTAAGGTTTTATAGATAGATTCCAGCAATTGAGCTCACCAGCAACCACCAGAGAAGTGATATAGACCACGTAAAGTTCTGTATATATATAGTATTGTTCCACGAATCGTAAAGGAACGAATACACTTCCTACTGAATACACTTCCTACTTAATAAAAGAAGCTAAAGAGTAGAGAGAACATGGGAGGGGCCTGGTCCGGTCCGGAGGGACTAAAGGAAAGCAAATTAGCAGGTAAGATCTAATTTCTCCTTCCTTAGCGTCCCTCCGGACCGGACCAGGATTGGACTGATGGGAAGTACCAAAGCAGTAATCTGAAGGGAGGGACCCTATGAAAACTGCAGAGAAATGTTCATGCTGCATAGGCCACCTGGCGACAACTAACATGTAGTGTGTCCCAATGAGCAAAATAAAATGAAACTAGGACTAAGTTGCCAACTTACCAATGTGCACCGAGAGCACCAAAAATCGCCATAGTAAGAATAGAGCCCGCTTCTGAAGTTGTGGAATATGTTGTAATACGCTGTGGAACTGCCCTCTCAGCGAGAAGAGAAATAGACATTCTCATTTCCTTGATCCTTCGCGATATAGCGGGTTAGAAACAATGAAAAACTTTTACGCCTACTGGCTAGAAGGACAAAACCAATAAGAAAAAAACCGATTGGGAAAGGTGAAAACTTTAAACTACAGCAGACCGAAAAGAAGTTACCAACCGTAGAAGTATTCCACACATAGATCTACTTGCTGCAATGGTTACTAGGAAACACTGCTTGAAGAGGAAAACTTTATAGAAAAAGTTATGGCTACTAGAAAACAGAACTTTAAGAGTCTGTTCACCTAGTTCACCTAGCTGGTGGACGAAGCGGGGGGTACAGGTGCAGGACTCCTTTAAGAAACCGCTTTGACAGTGGATGCTGCATAAGCGTGCGGTTGTCAACAGTATCATGCATCACTGATAGAGCTGCCAAATGAACTCTAATGGATGAGTAAGACAGACAAGATTTCGCAAGATGCAGAAGACATTCCAAAACATGCAAAATGGATACTGTTTGTGGAATGAAGTGGCGAGAGGAGCACCACAGAGTGAACTGTCGCCACTTTGATTCATAGGACTTTAATGTAGATTTCTGTCTGGAAGCAATTAAAACGAAGTACTTCCTGCGAAAATATCAAAGATGTTGCGGACCCAGTAACCACGCCATAAGTTTGAGTGACTGGGGGTCCGGATGTAGAAGGGTGCCTTGGTTCTGCGTAAACACCTAGTGAGATGACGGAAGAAACGCATAAAGAAGGTTGAAAAACCCCTGCTGGACGTTGGCATCTGTCCCTGTCTCCGTCAAGACTGTTGCTGAACGGAAGAAGCAAGAAATGTTCGTGAGCCTGAAGGCAAAAAGAGATAGCCGCGAAGTGTCGCAGTGAGGAAGTAAGGCTGAAAAAATGAGAGTCCATTCCCCTAAATGCAGGGTGACACAACTAAGAAAAAATGAGTACAAACTCAAGAGTATACTCTTAACTCCTCCTTGGCGGATGACATAACCCATTGCCATGGCAAGGACCAACATAGCTCTCTCCGCCTTGTTTGTCAGTAGGGAAAACAAAATTCACCCGAAGGTAAAACGAATTGCTGAGGTCCCCCAGAAAAAAAATATATACAAACAAGCTTCTGCCAAAAAGTGTACTGCACGAAGCATCCCAATGACAGAACTAAGGTTCTTGAGATAACTAGATGACACTTAAATAGCGCGATTGATGACCCTGAGATTCGCAATAGGATGAAGGAAAATTCCTTCTTGGGCATTAGAAAGTAAAATTGCATTCTGCAGAATAGAGCGAGGAAATGGCCGAAGGCCCAAGGTCACCAAGAAAAATATAAACTGGGATGTTTGCAGAGGAGACAAAAGACTGTGCGCCAACCTGACTAAACAAAGAGAAAATCAGAGATATCTGATGAGAGATCAAATGAGAGGCCTGGCTACAATCACCACCCAACCTAGAGACTGTAAGAAATGCAACACCCGGTGCGTGACCTGAGAACTCTGCTGATAAAGACTTTCTCCAATTAGGCAGTCGTCTAGGTAAGAATGAAATGACCCTAAGAGCGCAATGAACATCCTCTTAGATCTATAAAAGAACGGAAGAGAGAGTACTGCTGAAAATGACCGGTTAATGCATAAGCAAAAAACTAGCCATTCTCTGGATCCTGAGGAGAAGAGGAAGGGTGACCAAGGACATCAGTTAAATAGGGCTACAAACTCCAACCCTATCTCTATGGCGTTCCATAGTTGGGTAAGTTCTGAATATAGGAGTCCACCAGCTATGGTAGTACACTCCAGACAGAAAATAATTGTCCCAGTATGAACGTCTGATTCACCGGCCTGTAATTTCTTGGATCTCCCTAATCCACATACCACTAATCCACGTACCACGGTCATGCGTCCTCCCTCACTGAGATGTAGATTGTAAGCTCCTTTGAGCAGGGAACGTCCTTCTTTGTTAATTTGTACAGCGCTGCGTAACCCTAGTAGCGCTCTAGAAATGTTAAGTAGTAGTAGTAGTAGTACCAGACTCACACCCAATAGATATGAATGTTGAGCTTGTTTCAGGTTAAAACACCGAACCTAGGCCCAGGGTCCCCAGTGTTCCTAGTGGTGAACAGCCATGGCAAATATTGTATGCGTTAGTTTGCAGAATTACTGCAAAGCCTTGCTTTTGGAGCAGAGATTTCTGTTTGATACTCTCGTGAGAGGTTTTTGTTTTTTTTTTTTCCTTTAATGCTGTTCTGGCTGTAGAAAGGTGGACATTTGAGCTTCCCCAGAATGGCAAAACTTATGTACCTATGCCCATTAGATATGAATGCTGGACTTGATGGACTTTAGGCCTTATCCAGCATAACCATACTTATGTACCTATGGCATAAATACACAGGAAGTGAGTGAATCCCCTTCCAATTGAAAGAACACTCTGGAGTGAAGGCGCATAGAATGAAAATGAAAAAGGACAAACTTGGAAATTACCTGTAACGAAAAAAGTGAAGTTGTGCCACAGCCACTTGGTGAAGGCAGTGTAGACAAGACTGTATCTGAATTCAAGAAAGCTTGATATAACATCAGGTCTCTAAGGAAGAGGAAGAGATAGCAGATGGTATGTATAGGCATACTGGACCAAACCAGGATGTTTATAATCTGCCAATGCTGAACTGATAGAGTAGAGACAAACACGAGTAGATGGTTTGAGGACCGTCCACTATCTTTAAGTGAAAGGATGACTTTATTCTCTAAGTGACCATATGTCCTGTAAAAACCAGAAGAAAGCTAAAATGAAATATGAGAGGCTTCAAGGCAGTTGAAAAAGAAGGGAAGACATGAATAAAGCATGCCTGCTAAGGCAGCTGAGTGATTGGGAGCTTGGTAGACAGGACTGTCCCTCAGAGAATATGAAAGAGCTGATATATCCCCATGGCATCTGAACAATATACTGTATGCCTCTAGAGAAGGCTTCTTAAAGTCGGAAAAAGAAAACACTGTATAACACTACAGCCATTGAGAGTGATTGTCTGTTAAGTTCTTAAAACACTATATAACATCATAGGCATGGAGTAAAATGCTTGAAAGGAACTAAGATATTATGGTCAGAATTGCAAAGTATCAATCAATTGACTCTTAGACAATGTAGTCCTATTCACCAGGGAATGAGAAAGACAAAAATTTACTCTATGCCTATAGAGAAAGTTTCTAAAGTTCTTAAAACACTGTATAATACTACAGCTATTGAGGAAAATGCTTGAAATGAATTATATGATATGATAAGATGTAGATTTTCCACCAGGCAATGAAAAATGACTGAGCACCAGAAAAAACTAGTGTTAACAGCCCCGTGATACATAGAAATTTAAAAGAAGAAAAGCTTGTTATATATCCATATATGAAAGGAGCCCCCTTTCAACCAAATATTGCCTGCTGATGTGAAGAGCATTTTAGAATACGCCGTTCAGCACATACAAAAGTGTACACATCTTGGAGCCGAACTGCTCTATGAACTGCAGCCTTACCTTCAGCAGAGAGATCCCTGACTGATAAGATGGAGGGAGAAACAAAATGGCCGCCGTTCACGCCACTGGCCCCGTGGCGATCGTCGACAGCGCGCCCGACACCTCCGAACAAGCGGAGCCCAGTGGAACGGCGAAGAAACAACAGCCGGCGAAAAAGGCCCCGAAAAAACCGGAGGCAGCACCGGACCCGAAGAAACCTTGAAGGGAGAGCAAAATTTACACGTTCCGGCTGCGTGAACTGCGCGACGCTGACCGACAGCAGCTGTTTGAACTTTTAAGCCATATCGGAAAAAACAGGTGGCCGCGCTTACGCGGTTCGCACCTTTCTTTTTTTTTTTTTTTCATTTGTTTAAACTGCCGCCGCCAAAACGCAAGAAAATGGAGGAAATTAAATCTGACGAGAAAAATCGCTGTTTAAAGTCACAGACACTGAATTATTTTCTTCTGTTTTTTTTTTTTTTTTTTATAACCCCTCAATCATAATAAAACACTGGAGCTGCCTGCTCGTTAGAAGTCTGGGGAAAGAAAGGCTGCTTCTTTGAATTTCCTTTTATTTTATTTAATTCTTTTAAAGCAGCTGCCTGTTAAAAGTGGCTGCCTCTCCCAAAGACGGTACACCTTTCCAGAGAAAGGGACGGCCCTTCCCTGCTAAGCCAGGGAGATGGGGAGTGGACTCGAGACACCCGAGTTTAACACCCCCGAGGCTGTCAAAGAAAGAAGAGAAAGGAAACCCTGTCAAGCCTCTAAATAAGATTCCAGGCACAGAAGAATTATCACAAATATCTGTAATATCTAAAGAGAAAAGGAGAAAGACTAATGGGCTCACTTCCTACCTGCTGGGAGACTGAGAAAATACTGAGGCTAAGGTCACATGGCCAGGGCTCCTATTGGCTCTCTAGAGTCAGAGTTTTTTCTGTCTCCACCTGCTGGTAGGCGAGCACAACCCATCAGTCCAATCCTGGTCCGGTCCGGAGGGACGCTAAGGAAGAACCCGTTTAACATCAAGTGACCGCAATTTGCGTTGATCTTCCGAACCCGAGGAAGAACCCAATACTGGCAAAACCACCGACTGGGAAAGATGAAAACGAGAGACCACTTTAGTAAGAAAAGAAGGCACTGGCCGCCACACAACACGCTCTTTAGAAAACTCCAAAATCGGCGATCTGCAGGAAAAGTCTGCAATTCTGACACCCGTTTGGCCGAAGCAATTGCCACTAAAAACACAGCCTTGAGTATCAAATCTTTAAGAGAACTCATTAAAAGGTTCAAAAGGAGATTTAGTAAGAACAGTTGGGACCAAAGATCCCAAGAAGGAAATTCCACTCTCTAAGGAGGCCGCAAAAGACCTACTACTTTCAAAAAACAACTCGCCAAAGACTTTCCCTGCACACATCCCCGAAAACAGGACAAGGCTGCAACTTGAACCTTAAGGGAAGCAAGAGCTAAACCCTTATCAAAACTATGTTGCAAAAAATCCAACATCTGTGGAACGGAAGCACGTAAAGGACAAATCTCGATCCACGCACCGTGCTTCAAATATTCGCCAAATTCTGATATAATTAAGAGAAGTGGAACGACGACGCGACCGAACCATGGTAGAAATGACCTTGGAAGAGTAACCCCTCTTCATCAAATGCGCCCTCTCAAGAGCCAGGCTGTAAGACAAAAATCGAGCCGGGTCTGGATGAAGAATTGGCCCCTGAAGAAGCAGACCGGGATGATCTGGCAATCGAAGAGGAGCATCATCTAACAGAACCAGAAGATCCGCATACCATGGATGACAAGGCCAGTCTGGAGCTACCAGAATCACCTTTCCCTCGTGTGCGTCGATTCTTTGTAGAAACCTCTCCAACAGAGGCCACGGAGGAAACGCGTAGAGCAGACTCAGAGGCCACGGCTGAAGGACAGCATCCACCCCTACTGCCCGTGGATCCCTGCTGCGACTGAAGAAACTTACTTTGGTGTTGAGATGAGTGACGAGTAAATCCATTACCGGCCACCCCCACTGATCTACTATCTTCTGAAATGTTTGCGATCCTAGAGCCCACTCTCCGGGATCCAGAATATTGTGACTGAGAAAATCTGCCTTCACGTTTTCCGTTCCTGCTACGTGCGACGCCAACAGAGCAGTGAGATGAGCCTCCGCCCATGACAGGATTCTTGACTCCAGATGTAACATGCAACTCCTCGTTCCTCCCTGTCAACCGACAAACCACCGTGGTCGCATTGTACGATAGAATGCGAACCGACTTGCTCTTCACTAGGGAAGAAAACGCCACCAGAGCTAGACTGATTGTCTTGGTTTCCAGGAGATTGATTGACAAGGAAGTCTCCGACTGAGACCACTGGCCTTGAACACACTGACCCAGGCAATGGGCCCCCCAGCCTTTGAGACTGGCATCCGTAGTTATCACTGTACATTTGGGCTGATCTAAAGGCATGCCTTTGATCAAATTGGACGTCCTCAACCACCAAAACAAGCTGCTGCGTTCTGGCATCCGCAAAGGCAACTTCACGTGTGTCGAGTCTGTCTGAGGAGACCACCGGGACAGGAGAGCTGCCTGAAAACTGTGCATGTGTGCCCTGGCCCAAGGTACCGCCTCTATTGTTGCTGCCATGGAGCCCAACAACCTGTAAATCTCGAGCACACGAATCTGGCTGTCCAACAAAGCAGCAATCTGAGATTGAATTTTGAGTATCCTCACCTGAGGAAGAAAGACGCGACCCTGAGCCGTATCGAACACAACTCCTGAATATTCTAGGGTTTGAGACTGCACCAACCAACTCTTGGCTGAGTTGACTACCCAACCTGAACCACTCGATTCGTGACCTGAAGGCTATCTTGATACGATTTTGCTCTAATCAACCAGTCGTCCAAATATGGGTGAACTAAAATGCCTTCTCACCTGAGCACCGCTGCAACTACCACCATGACCTTTGGTGAAAGTACATGGCGCCGTGGCTAATCCGAAAGGAAGCACCCAGAACTGAAAATGTTTGCCCAAGACTGCAAAATGGAGAAACCGCTGATGCGCCTTCCGAATTGGAATATGCAGATAAGCCTCCGTCAAATCCAAAGCCGTGAGGAACTCTCCCGGCCGAACCGCCACTATCACCAAGCGCAAAGTTTCCATCCGAAAACTGGGAACGCGAAAAGATCGATTGACCGCCTTGAAATCTAAAATTGGCCGGAAAGAACCTTCTTTCTTTGGAACCACAAAATAAATGGAATAATGACCCTGCTTGACTTCTGACGGGGAACTGGGCAAACCGCCCGCAGCTGGCGAAGCCTTAACAGAATGTCCCGAATTGCACCCGCTTTTAGCAGAGGACGGCAGGGAGACTCTAGAAAAGCATCGGATAGAGGACGAGCAACTCTAAAGCGTAACCGTCTCGAATAACCTCTAACACCCAACGATCTGAAGTGATTTGGGCCCACCTCTGAAAGAACAGAGCCAGACGAGCTCCTATCGGAACCAGAGGCAAGGCCCTCGCACCTTCATTGGCTGGACGGATAGAGGAGGGAAAGGAAGAGAGGAAATCCTTACTTCCCTAGCGGGATCTGCGAAAGGACTGATTCCTCTGAAAGAAACGAGAGCGCTGCGTAGGAACAGCTCTGATGGACCTAAAACAGAAATCTCATCCTCGACCACGACTAAACCCCGAAAAGCGTTGAGAAACTCTAGGATGATCCTCAGGAAGACGAGGCACCTTGGTATCTCCTAAACTATTAACCAGCTTATCCAATTCAGGGCTAAACAAGAAAGAACCCCAAAACGGGAACTTAATTTGGATTTAATCCACTTCTGAAAACCCACCATCTACTATTCCTAATAAATTCCTTCTTTCTTCTCTCTACTTTCTTCCCTTAACCTCTGAACAACAATAATTGTACCTGACATCCAGGATTGACTGTGTTAACAAAAATATGTAAGCCACATTGAGCCTGCAAATAGGTGGGATAATGTGGGATACAAATGCAATAAATAAATTTAGACGCAGCATCCGCAGACCAGCCTTTCAGCTACAAAGACCAACGAGCCACCACAGAAAGAGCCATGGACTGACGACGCCCTCAACAAATCATACAAGGCATCTGATAAAAAGCGGACCCCGTCTCAATCTTAGCCAGTTCTGAATCAACAGAAGAGAAATCATCAAAAGCCCTGTCCAAAACTCGTTCAGCCCAACAAAAACAGGCTCTAGCCACCAAAGAACCACAAATAGCCGCCTGCACTGCCAGGGAAGAGACATCAAAGGTACTCTTCAACAAGGAATCGAGCCTACGGTCTTGCACATCCCAAAGAGCGGTACCACCGTCAACCGGAACAGTATTGCGTTTAGTGACCGCGGAAACCACCACATCCACAACAGGTACCTTAAGAAGAAATCTATCCCCTTCAGGAACTGGATAAAGCCGAACCATGGACCTAGCTAACCTAAAGGGAGAATCAGGGAAATCCCACTGTGCCTGGATAATATCCCTAATATCCTGATGCATAGGGGAAGTTTTCCCTTGACCAAAAGATCAACCTTACGCACTTCAGGAACTGCGGAAGGATCCTCCTCAAAATGCAAAGTGTCGGCCACTAAGGAGATTAGCTCCTGAAGTTCTTCCTTATGAAAAATCTGTACCACCGACGGATCATCACCTGTAAATACCGAATCTGACCCTGGACCAGATTTCCCCAACTGAGACTCAGACTCTAAATCCTCTAAAGCAGGCATACCCAGCTCTTGATCCGATACCTGATCTTCCTCTAAACACTCAGCCTCTCTAATTCTCTTGACCGGTCTACGCTGGGAAGGAAGAGGATCCCCTGAAGTCACAGAAGGAAATAACTGGGGACCAGACTGCTTCAAAAGAAAAGCCTGGTACATCTGAAGAACAAATTGTGGGGGAAAACCTTCTTCCAGAACCCCAGAGGCCCTGCCACAGACTGATTCTCATTCAAACTGACAGGCCAGAGCTCCGCCGAAGCAGACAAAATGGCCGCCATTCCCACCAAATCAGGAGCGCGAGCCGGCTCTGAGGTCCGTGAAGACAGGATCCCACCCCCCTCTCCGGTGCTAACAGACCTTACAACGGCACAGCTTTTCGGCCATCCCGCAGTCCGAATGCTGCAGAGTAGGGAGATTCTGCACTTAAAAAATGATCCGAGGGCCAATCTCCCAAAAGCGCACTCCCTGAGCTGCTGTGCCGTTTGCTGCGGGAAATCGGTACTCTGCCGATTCGTCTTTTTTTTTTTTTTTAATTTAAAAAAGGGCTGCCTCTTCTTAAGCTTCAGTTCTCTTCCTCTGAATAGACTGAGCTGTCCCCTGAAGGCAAGAATATAACTGCAGGGACCCCAGGAGGTATAGAGGGGCAGGGACCTGGTTCCCCCCCCCCCCCCTGGTGTAACACCCCAAGGTTGACTGAGGTGTACACTGCACCCAGCCACACAGAGCCTGACTCCAGGGCACAGAGGAAACGGAAATACAGAGTCTAACCAGACAACAAATCCACTTTAAAGACTCAAGTTAAAAAAACAATCTAGAAGACAGAGGAGACGAAAGGCTCACCTCCTTCGACCTGCTGGAGACTGAGTTTACTAAATCTCAGGCTAGCTGCATAGGGCTCTTATTGGCTCAGGGCATTCAGAATTCTCAGTCTCCACCTGCTGGAAGGAAGAAGTACATAACCCACAAGTCAGTTCCTGGACCGGTCTGGAGGGACATTAAGGAATCAATAGTTTCTCATGGGAGAACAGCTGCCGCTACACATAAGTGTTCTCTGCCAGTGTCTCTCCAAAGTAATGTATATCTTCAACTGTTTATATATCCTTTATTTTCACATAGGTTTAACAAATTATCTTCCTCAAAGACCATTCTGTTTTCTTTCAACACCAACTGCTTTTTCTCTATCGTTAAACCACATTTTTCTGTCTGTTCATAATTGCCCTTTCCCACGCTTGCTTGCACGCAAGAATGTCTTATCAGATCATGAGTCTCCAGCTCACACAACTTTTGCCTTTTTGCCTTGTTTCAAGGTGCACACCCGTGCTCATTATCTACAATTTTCAAAAGGCGTTTGACAAAGTATCTCATGAAAGACTCCAGAGAAAATTGGAGAGTCATGGGATATGAGGTAGTGTCCTATTGTGGATTAAAAACTGGTTAAGAGAAAAAATACAGAGTAGTGTTAAATGGTCAGTATTTTCAGTGGAGAAGGATAGTGGGGGTTCCCCAGGGGTCTGTGCAGAGACCGCTGATTTTTAACATATTTATAAATAATCTAGAGATGGGAATAGCTAGTAATTAAATTTGCTAACACTAAGCTAGTGTTCTTAAATAAGATGATTGTGAAAAATTACAAGAGGACCTTACGAGATTGGGCATCCAAATGGCAGATGACGTTTAACGTGAGCAAGTGCAAAGTGATGCATGTGGAAAAGAGGAACCCAAACTATATCTACGTAATGCAAGGCTTCACACTCAACGTGTAATTAAACTTGAATTCGTTGCCAGAGAATGAAGTAAAAGCAGTTAGCTTAGTGGGCTTTAAAAAAGGTCTGGATAGTTTCCTAAAAAAAATTCCAGAAGCCATTAAGATAGACTTGGGAAAAATTCACTGCTTATTTCTAGATTAAGCAGCATAAATGTATGATACTGTTTTGGGATCTTGCCAGGTATTTGTAACCTGGATTGGTCACTGTTGGAAACAGAATGCTGGACTTGATGGACCTTCGGTCTGTCCCAGTATGGCAATGCTTATTACGTTCTTCAGCATTCCTTCATCAACTGTTAGGTTGTTCTGGCAGTAGTCACAGGCTTTCTGGGCAGGAGTTGATTTTGCTGCTAGCATTAACTCCCACTGCTAGGAGCATGAGATGCTGTGAACACCCATCCTGATAGTGGGGTTCCAGGACCCAGTTTGCATAAGAGGGATAAGGTGACTGCTGGAAGCAGGTGCATTACAAATCAAGTCAGCAGCTGGTGCCAAAGTAAAAGATCAACTTCCTGTTGCATGACTGCACCATCCTTCACCAACAGCTTCAGGTGTTGGATAACAAGTGTTTGCAAAGGGAACAGTTCTCAGAGAAAATAGGCTCCAGGGCAAAGCAAGGAAATCAGACATGTTCAATCCCTCCCCATGTCATTTCACTTAAACGGTGGCAAAGCAGCAAAATTTGATACTCGATGGCCAAACTGTTAGTCAACTTACTTGGGAAAATTTCATTGAGGAATTCAACTTCTTCCTGGAAATTCCTGTGTGGGTACTCCTGGTGAGATGGCTTCATGAAGTTCTTGCGAGAATAAAAGAAATTCTGAAACAAAACAAGTACCCAATTATCCACTGAATTCCATTTAGTAGAACCATGACATTCCACGCAGAACAATCCTCTACAGGGTTACAACACAACAGACCTGTTCAGGCACCTGTTAGCTATACCAGAAATAGCTAACAGGACCATTCCAAGTACTAATTGGTTGTTTTTAATTTAGGATTTATATTCTATACAATCTGAAAAAAATATAAATCTCAGTGGCAAACAAGGAAATAAACCTAATACATTAAAGCACTCACATTAACACTAAAGTTTGGAGGAGTCACGTGACGCTATGATCAGGAGCGGTTGCCAGCTGCTCTGCTCCTGCCACCTTTTAATGAATCCTGCAACCTGAAGTGACCTTGAACCCAACGTTTTGGCTCCACTTATCGAGCTGATATTGCCAATTGCTCAGGGAGTTGATTGGTTTGCCGAGAATGGCTGCAAAATCGTTGCAGAAGGACAGAGAAAAAAAAAAGCAGACTACATTAGGATAAAATAGAGACAGTGAGTCCTGCAAGTTCTTTGGCTGGATTGGCAGAAGTGGCTGCCGAAGTAACAGGGGGTATGGAAGCTATCCTAGACAAACGATTAAGCCCCATTGACTCAAAATTGGAGCGGTTTAGCCACATTGCACTGTATCTAGATTTTCAGAAAGCTTTTGATAAAGTTCCTCATGAGAGGCTCCTGAGAAAATGAAAGAGTCATGGGATAGGAGGCAAGGTTCTGGTGTGGATTAGGAATTGGTTATTGGACAGAAAACAGAAGGTAGCGTTTAAATGGTCATTTCTTCCAATGGAGGAAGGTGAACAGTGGAGTGCCGCAGGGATCTGTATTGGGACCAGTGCTATTTAACATTTATAAATGATACGGAAATCAGGACGAGGAGTGAGGTGATTAAATTTGCAAATGATACAAAACTATTCAAGGTTGTTAAAACATGTGCGGACTAAAATATTGAAAGACCTTAGAAAATTGGAAGAATGGGCATTCAAATGGCAGATGAAATTTATGTGGACAAATGCAAGGTGATGCACATTGGAAAAAATAATCTGAATCAGTTACCTGATGCTAGGGGTCATGGGAAGAAAACTGCTTGCCCTGGGATTTGAAGTACGGAGTGTTGCCATGATTTCGGTTTCTGCCAGGTACTTGTGACCTGGCTTGGCCACTGTTTGGAAAACTGGGTTGGATGGACCATTGGTCTGACAAAGTATGGCTACTCTTATGTTCTTATTTGACAACGTACCAGCAGTGCACTGGGGAGCTGGAAGACTGTTACATAAGTGGAAGACGTGCAGTCCCGCATGCAAAAAATGTTGAATTCCTATGCAGAAAAATTAGAAGACCCAGAAAATAGGTCCAGGTGGAATAACCTCTGCTTTGTGGGATTGGCAATGGGGGATCGGAAGCTTCGAGACTTTTTGGAGACTTGGTTGTCAAAGGAGCTGTCGCTTCCAGCCTCAGTGGGCCCTTTGCAAATAGAGTGGGCACACTGGGTCGGTCTCAGGCAGTTGGAAACCTTCAGGCCTTGGGTGTTATCTGCCGACTTCTCAATTTTCACAAAGTCAGCAATTCTGCAAGCCCTGCATGGGGGGAAGGAGCTTCACTATGAGAATCAAAGTCCTGTGCTTTGAGGATTATTCGGCATCAGTGGCTGAAGAGCAGAAGGGCTTTTCACCAATCTGCTCTCAACTGTTTGCCCGCAAAATCAAATTTGCTCTTTATCCTGTCAAGCTGATTACTTACCAATCAGAGACAGACTTATGCATCGGTGGAGGATGCTCAGAGATTTCTTTGGCAGTATAAACTCCGCAGAAAACAAAGCTCCTGATGCAGCTGAATGCTCTGATCAGCCACAAAGTTGTAAAACGACAGCTGAGCTCTGCACGTGATCAGAGGCTGTTCCTCACTGCCAAGTTGGCCCTGACAAAATGGTGCCCATTTCTGCACTCTCGTGCAAACTGCCAGACACCACAAAGTCCTCAGCATATTTGGATGCTGCACTAAATCCATGCTGACATTTCCCTCATATTCCATGGGATTCCCTACTTATATGCACAGCAATGCCCCAATGCCAGCCAATGAAATCGGTTCAACTGGGAGTCGCAATTCACCCCGAATGGAGAAAGCACAATGCAACAGTCCAAAGCAGTGAGTCAGGGCTGTACCAAGTAGAACTTGCAACCCTACAAGTGGTTCTTAGTGAAACTTTAGTCAGACTTAGCACTACCGGATGCTCCCCCCAAGCTCACAATCTCAAGTCTTACCCTGATGAGAAAGAATCAGGACTGATACTCTGTCCCACGCTCTCCAGTAAACTTTTTTTTTTTATATTATTAAAGGCTGTTGTGCTAAAAAACGAGAGCTCCACAGGAAACAGGAGAGGTGAAAGGAGGGAAGAAGTAAATTCACAGGGAACCAGAGATCTGATCACCTTCAGATGTGACACTGTAGACTCAAGCCATCTGAAAAGCTTGGGGACCAGTTGACCAACTGGACCAGGAACAAATCACTCAGAACCAGAAGCTAAAGTGTGCCCATCCACCTGCTGGAGATAGAAAATACTGAGGAGCTAGAGTGGATGCCAAGAGAGATGTCTCAGCTCAGTTTTCATGGACAACTATCCCCACAGGTTCTGGGATAGTGGGAAGCTATGTAATGGAAAGGGTGTGTGACAGCGATTTCCTTTTTACTGCTACTTTACAGACACATATTGCTTTACAAGTGTGAATGACACACACTTTGGGTACGTTTATGTCATGTTTCTATGTGGATATGAATATTTGTATAATCATCACATACATATTTGTCCAACCATCTACTATACAAGTTCATTGATATGTCACTTTTGTATATAAAGTTTAATTTCAGCATGTTCAATTGTAACAACTTGTTTATGTATAAGTTATGTACAGTGATTTCTACCACTTTTTCCTTGTGATAATATAGATGGCTTTTGTTGTAGATCCAGTGACTCATGACACAGGCAGTTATTGCAGAAACACAACTATGTTGAGTCTGATCAACTACCTATTGTGAAACTGGACCTTGGTGAAAGGCTCTTGTTGTAGCACTAGGTTGTGTGCCTTGTGTCTTTTGGTATATTCTCACTGTTCTGGTCTTAAGCTGTCAACACAAGAAAATTGGTTAACACCTGTTATTTCACTAGATGTTACAGAAGCAATTTAGGATTTGTACTCCTATGTACCCTTTCAGGACAGGGCAGGAAGCACTCTGGTTGCCAGGATCAGTTAGCTCAATCTCATAATGCCTACCCTAGTATGTTGGCTTCTATTGATGGGGATTATTCTACGTGACTGCCATGTCCTACTTTTCTTTCCTATTGGAGACGAATTCTTTTCTAAACCTTTTATTTTTTTTTAATGTTCACTGCTTTGTTATGCCTCAGGAAAGATGGAATTAAAGTGTAATAAACCATTTCTGAAGTTCTGCTGCAGCACTTGGCATGCTCACCTGGAAGTCATCAAATCCACAGTACTCTCTAGCGAGCTCCAACAAGGGAACCAGTGCTTGCAGTAAGAGGGTGGTACCACATGTCTTCAAAATGAAACGTCTCTTGGAGACAAACATGCTACTCTCACTGTAGAGAAAAATATTGCATTATTAATAAACTGTGGATCATTGTGCACAGTATATACTGCTGTCACACTAAGCAGGTCAACTACTACAACACCACTACCTACAAATTCCTACTATTCAGAAAATTGCTGCCTGCACATATACTGGAGAGCTCCTTAGTGTACCACCCCTTATAGTGATGACATCACTGGAAGACTGCAGTATTTCTAACATCTGCTGGCAGGAAGGGGACACAATCCACTTGTTTGGTATGGCAGAGACAATAAAGAAGTAGATATTAAGGTTCTAGAACTCAATTTTACACCTCCAAAAGATTTTATATTACAATTATTTTTTTTTTGCGGGGGGGGGGGGGGGGGGGGGGGGGGCAACTTGCTTATTTGTCTAGGGCTCAAAATCCTCCTGCCTTCAATACATGCCAGAAGCTCAAAAACAGCATCCCTTATGCTCACAGGGCACTGTCACATAACACCTTAGCGTTACCCCTAGCACTCACCTAAGGTTAACCCTGCAGCCACCTGGAGGGTCTGGCCCAGCACTGCCCAGGCCCAACTGCACCTTTGCATGTAACCCTTCACATGGCATACCCTCCCACCCACCTGCTGGGTCCCTCTCGCCTCTGGTCAAGTTCTCCCACTTGCAAGTTATTTCCCCAGTGGTTTCTAACACCCACAGAGAACACAAACTGCCAGGATTCTTAGTCAGTCCAACACACAGCTAACAAACTAATAAGTTTATTATCAAAAAAGTAGAACAGTGAACAGTAAAGTTTAAGGATTTAGTGTTAAATCTAACTGAATACTTTTTACTACCTATGTAGTACCTGGGAGGTCAGGAAAAAAAAATGCTCACAAGAATTAAACAGGTCTCAGCGCAGAGGTCCAATCTTCACACTCAACTGAGTTCTAGCACATTCTGGGCTAGGTCTTTGGCTTCAGGGCCAATCAGGGCAGAGTATTAGCCCTAAGGATGTTTGACCAATGACATTGCAGGTTATTTTCCCTTTTGTGGAATGTAGCTAAAAAAAAAAAAAAAAGACCTCTGCTATAATGCAGAGGTCAACCACCACCTGCAGGCCAACCAAGGAAAGTACCCTGAAGGGAAAAAGTGTCATAGGGCAGCAATACAAATCACAAAGCATTGGGAGCCCCCTGTTCCGCCACAGGCACACTCTCCTACATAGAAGTCCACAAGTGATAGAGACAATAGTGTCTGCAAGCATGGGACCAAAGTCCTTACACATACTGCCTTCAGATAATACCCAAACCTGCTTTAGTCTAATTGCAGTAGCTATGTAATCATGGACCCTAAATCCAACCACTCTGTCACCATTATTATAACTATTCCCCACCTTAATTCTTTTAGCCAATGTGACACCGTTTAACATCTAAATTCACATGACTCCAAATGCTGAAAATAGCAGATCCCCCATTCCCTTCTCCCAACTTATCTGAAGCATGAATAAACAGCACAGGGCCCTGTTTCAGAGTGTACTCAAACTCTAGGACTTAACAGGGGTTTCCAGCCTAATAGAAAACCCATGACTACACATGAGTGGGCAAGGTCTTTAAACATTTGATTCACATGCCCCAAGGTGACAGCCATTACCGTACACTGGTCACAGTGGGATTCAAAGGGAGGGAGAGCAACCCTGTTTGTGACACCATCTGAGTTCCTAAGCCCCAATTTGGGAAGCTCCACCACAGCACTTCTGGCTGATCTCAACAGAGGATTGAATACAGGTCATAGCACCAACAATAAGCCACATGATCAACTTTATTAAAGTTTCAAGGATTCACTAGAGGTTTGCACACACCCAGCATGAAAGTGATTTCTGCTTTCCTTTTCCTTACCTGAGTACATAAGCTTCCTGCTTGTCAGTTTTTGTCACACTGATGATCAAACAATGCACATTCTGTAAAAGTTTGTCCCACTCAAACCTGTAAGACAGGATTTAAAATTCAGAAAACTTAGGGACAACATTGTTTTAATTGGCTACATTAACTAGAAATCTTAGTAATTAGTGATCCCTGAAACCAATATCCCAGTAGTTCCATTGAAATGTCAGTTTGCATAGATAGAGAGCCTCCTTCAAGTTGTAGAGTATCCCCAAAAGCAATTCTAATATGCTGCAGGGAATATTGACAAGATTCTTTAATCTGAAGTGGCTGGATTGTCCTATGGAATGAAATGCCTTACCTGTTAATTTTTTTTCCTTTAGTCTGAGCAAAAAAAAAACAAAACAAAACACTTGTGGGTTATGACAAGTGGAGAAAGAGTACCAAACTGAACTCTGCTACATAAGACAATATGCTCCTTGATCAATCAGGATTTCCTGAAACAAGGCAGAAGGAATAAGGCAAACATTTCTCTCTCCTCACAGAAAAGAGGCATAGACCTGTTAACTAACAGAACTATGCACCTAGGCAATCACAAGAAACCTAAGCAGAGAAACAGACTGAGCTGATAGTGTCAACCTCATGAAAGGGTAGGACTCTGGATTCTTACTTGATAATTTTCTTTGCTTTAGTCATAACAGATAAACCTTCAAAGTACAGAGACTTGTGGGATGTAGCAAAGTAGTCTGTAGATAGGGTGGGAACCAGCCACTAAAAAAAATGATGCCAAGGAGGACGCATTAGGCCTAGTTAAATCAACCAAAGTCTGTAAAATGTGTCACAAAGACCACCTAGGGTACCTTCATGAAAGAGAATGAAGAGGAGATGCTCCCGGGGGGGGGGGGGGGGGGGGGGGGACACGACTACTCCCAATAGGTGCCTGACTCCAGCAAGCTATGTCTGCATTGCCCTGACTAGGGCCCAACCAATAGCCGAAACAGACTACTACCAGACATCCATTGGTGGCCTGAAAGGTACCAGAAAGTCCCACAGCAACCATGATTGAAAGCAGCAGATAGAAACTCACAATGATTTTCCTCCCAAAGAATGGAGAAAATGATGGCTATCAATGGAAATGTGGCTACCACTACAGGCAACAACGGCGGGACAGTGCTGAGAGTTGCCCTTAACTCCAAGACATGAATAAGGGATCTGCAGTTCAAATTAGCAATAAATGCTGAGCTGGAATCATGCAGACCATGTAGAGATGGAGCCAGTTCAAGCATGAAGGCACACAGGCGATGTAAGACAGGGAGGATCATGTCACACAATAGGGCTGAGGCCCAGGACAGGGTGAGACTACTCTGGTCCCTCTTTGTGGAATACATTTCCGCTCACCGTATGACTAGAGACATCTTTACCACTTCATAAGAAACAACTGAAAGCAATTCTATTCACAGCTACCTTGGCACCTTAGTTCTTTTTCTCTTCCCGCATCCCACATTCTGCTCAGCCCAAATGGGTATTTGTGTGCCACTTCTCTGCATCTGACTTTTTTTTTTAATTTGTCATTTTTTCTTCTTGTTTTTTGTTGTGCAGATAGCTGCTCACTATTGTTAGGATACTTTCCTCCCCTTTCATCCCTCTCTCTGCTTTCCTATCCTATTATGAATGGTGCTCTTCATTTCTGATTATTATTTTGTTGTTGTAAACCACCTAGATTATCAATTGGGCAGTACATCAAAACTTGAATAAACTTGGAAAGTTGTGGTTGGATTGCCTTGACAAAATTATATTGAGCCTTCAATTTAATGCATCGTAGAAAGGCAGGCAGAACCACAGAATGCAGATATAGAACTTCTCCGAAGTAAATAGGACTAAGCAGGAACATTAAGTAGATAAGTATTGCCACACTGGGACAGACCAAATGTCCATCAAGTCCAGTATCCTATTTCCAACAGTGGCCAATCCAGGTCACAAATACCTGGCAAGATCCCCAAAAAAGTTCAATACATTTTATGCTGCTTATCCCAGAAATAAGCAGTGGATTTTCCCCAAGTCAATTTAATAATGGTCTATGGACTCTTCCTTTAGGAAGCTGTCCAAACCTTTTTTAAACCTTGCTAAGTTAACAGCCTTTACCACATTCTCTGGCAACGAACTCCAGAGTTGAATTACACGTTGAGTGAAGAAAGTTTCTCTGATTCGTTTTAAATTTACTACTTTGTAGCTTCATCGCGTGCCCCCTAGTCCTAGTATTTTTGGAAAGAGTAAACAAGCAATTCACGTCTACCCGTTCAACTCCACTCATTTTATAGACCTCTATCATATCTCCCTTCAGCCGTCTTTTCTCCAAGCTGAAGAGCCCTAGCCGTTTCAGCTTTTCCTCATAGGGAAGTCGTCCCATCCCCTTTATCATTTGGCGTCACCCTTCTCTGTACCTTTTCTAATTCCACTATATCTTTTGAGATAATGCGACCAGAATCAAACACAATATTTGAGATGCGGTTGCACCATGGACCTATACAAAGGCATAACGTCCTCGTTTTTGTTTTCCATTCCTTTTTCTAACAAAGCCTAACATTCTATTTGCTTTCTTAGCCACAGCAACACACTGAGCAGAGGGTTTCAACGTACGACAACACCTAGATCCCTTTTTTGGTCGGTGACTCCTAACGTAGAACCTTGCATCACATAGCTATAGTTCGGGTTCCTCTTTCCCACATGCATCACACTTTGCACTTGCTCACATTCAATGTCATCTGCCATTTAGACACTCAGTCTTGGAAGGTCCTCTTGTAATTTTTCCACAATCCTCTCACAATTTAATAACTTTGAATAACGATCACTTCTGCACACAACATCCTTCCTGGACCAAGATTAAGATTTCCATAATGAAACTGGGCATTTAGGGCTTAAATTTATAAAAGTCATTTCCATACCTATATGCCAATAAACACAGGTATAATGCTCCTTATAAAGCTGCAGTGGCTGGTGGGGATCCCTAAGCAGCTCAGACTCCGACAGGAAGGGTGACGCTGTGCAGTGACCTGCTGATTACTGCCTCAGTTTCAACATGGCAGTAATTCACATACTCAGTGCATATAGCATTAAGTTGGCAAGGTAATTTTGCAGTAAAGCAGCAGAAAAAGCCTCATGGTAGAGCCATGTCAGTCCCTGAATCTTTCATGTTGCCTTACTGCTGGTTATACTGGTCCAACTAGTAATCCTGCTATCAAACACACCTAATTTGTAACAAACTATCACTGCTAAAATACTATAAGACATACACCAAGGTTTGTTGCAAAGTGCAATCAGCCTCTTTAGTTCAACATTTCAGAGCATAACATTAAAAAGAAAATTTCAAAACATCCTGTTTGTATTTTACTATATGTACAATTAAAGCAAACACACTAGATTACTTAAAAGACTTGCCTTGGGCTCTATTGTTTGCTTTTGCTCTTACTCCCAGGTACCATGAATATTCTACTAGTTACAGAATAAAATATTTACTTATGGCGCAATCCATGTTTGATCCAACTATCCAAGTTGTTGGTGCTATAATCATCTTTACTGTATCCAGAGCTTTTTTTGAAGGGGTACTGAGTACCGGCACCTTTTCCATTGTCTGCTAAAGTTGGCCCATGGTCCCCAAGTTTTAATGAATCAGCTCAGACTCTACATACCAATTCTGTCTGGTCATAGATTCTGTGACTGATGTCAGGGGGACTGGTTATTGTGAGGTGGGTCCCTCAGTGATCATCCCACTCTTGAAGGGTGGCTTGGCATTTGAGTACAGGCATCTTTTTTGCTAGAAAAAAATGCACTGACTATCACAGATCAAAGCAAGGACTTCCCTCCCATTCAGCACAATATCTGTATGAGCACCAGCAGCACCATCCTTAAATTTGGTTCATAATAGTAGGAAGAGCTAGGCAGCTTTCAAAACCTTTAGACATGTCTTACAATTGCCTCTATTCTGACTATCTGTTTCAAATGCATTCTTTAAATTGTTTCAGCTAAGTTTGCCACTTTAGGAGCCTTATGCCTTGATTATCTTTTGGTTTGTATTAATATATAGTTTTTTTTATAAACCAAAACAATTTTAAGAAACAAACCTGAGGCTTTTAAGGGAGATTAGCTCATACATTTACTAAAATGTTTCTCTACATAAATTCACTAATGGGAACATTAAAGATCAGCAAGGCATTTGGCCACCTTGAACGCAGCACATTCTTTAATGAATATAGCTCCCAAGACCACAAAGCTCAAAAACATGCACCAGATCAGCCAAAAAGAATAACCTTGACTCCAAGTGTACCACCTCCAGATAGAGTGGGATGTATTCGATCCACTGGAGAAGTGCCCATGCCATGCAGCCCCTCCAGACAACTGACTGCACCTCTAGGACAGCAGAATTTAAGGGTAGGAATCTTGGCCACTGCTGTGACCAGAGTGTCCACCAAACAATCTGTCCAAGTCCTCCTTAGGAAGGCGATATAGGTAGCCTACGAGCTTAAACCCCTGCGGGACTAAACTGGGGGTCTCCCACTACATCTTGAACAGGGGAAAGGTTTAAATGGCTTCCCGTAGTCCCCACTCTGGTAGTCTCCTACAAGGAGGAACCCCACCTGCAGAATCTGACACCTGGTCAATTAAAGCAGGGAACTCCTTGGCTTCACCCGAGAAAGATCACCTGATTCCAGGGAAATGGAGATCAGAGATTAAAGACCCAGAGTTCTGTCCCGAGCCAGGGATGTCAGATCCCCTCCCCTCCACTGCGTGCCCAAGAGCACTTCAGTGACTGTAGTGGACGGCCAGAGTCTGTTACCCCAACACTCTGCACCGAAGTACACACTACACAGCTGAATTGCACAAAGCTCATTCTGCAGGTCAGAGACCTGCAGGTCCCCTCCAAAACTGCCACTAAGCTGTGCCCCAAATTCAGATCCCAGGCCCCAAGGAGCCTGTCCAGAAAAGGAAGAGATCAAGACATAAATATTACTATAGATAAATGTGGCATCCACTCCTACCCAAGATGGCCCATCTAATTCTAAAACAGCTGCTGTTCCCACCAAAACTTATTGGCCACGGGGTTCTGGCTGAGACAAGTACACTGCACCAAACTACCCATCTGCCATCATGACTTCAGAGAAGCTCCAGAGTCAAACCACCATCCCTGATGACCTACCTTACAAGTCAAGGCACGCTGGGTGCTGAACATCCCACACTTTTGCAACCATAACATTGTGGAAGAGTTACTCAGCTGCAGACATACAAAACTGGCACCAGTTCAAAGGCACAGCCTCAAACCGGCCCAGCTTGTCCTGTGCTGCTACTCCATTTTTTTCTTTTAATTTCATGCAGCTGGCAGTCAGCTGCCAACTCACACTGCCCTACCCCTGAGATTGGGGTTTTATTTCTGTTTTGCTCTGAAATGGGAGGAGAGCCACACCCCCTATGCAATGTGCTCATTAAGCACAAGGCTGCAGGCAAGCGCTCTGAGCAGAGGATAGACACAATTCCACCCAGGAAGATCTGTGGACCAATCCCAGGGAAGTCAGGTAGCCCCCTGCTTCTACCACAAGACCCAGGCTTATTATACAGCTTGATCTTCGGAAAGCTCTTCGAAGGCACTAAAATGCAGCATAATAATTTATGAATTTTTAGATTGTAAGCTCTATTTGAGCAGGGACTGTCTGTGTCAGGTGTTCAGCGCGGCGTGTGTCTGGTAGCGCTATACAAATGTTAATAATAATAATAAAAGCTAGAAACAAACAGGTTTTTGCTAATGATTTGGTTCAGCTTCGATTTTCAACAGGGAACAGAAAAGACTGGTCTGATACAGTTGCAGTGCTCTATATCACTATGTGTTATGTTCCTATTTTGCTTCCCAAATCAGTTATCACTAACTAGTGGAAGACCTGTCTCCAATATCACCTTCATTCCATCAGAGCCTTTAAGTGGTACATTAGCGCCAATACAGCTGTGTTTCAGCTAACACTGTATTAAGGACAACTTATGCATTCTTCTGTCAAGAAAACTTAATTGACATGTAGGTCAGTAGGTAAAAGCTATCAATGTACTTTTCTTTTAAATACATACTATTGTATTTGAATGCTATTGGCTGAAAATCTAACTGGCAAGGAGTTCCAAGGTGATTCACAGATACACTGGTGTGTTTTCTGTCAAGTAACAAGGTGTCAGATACATTGTATTGTGGATTTACACCTGACCTACTTGTGAATAAGATTCACTTAATAGAAAAGTGCAAGTTGCTCCTAACAAACACGGTTGTGTTGGGCCCTAAAGCACTTATGGGCTGAGTGATAACTGTGCCTAATATCACCTATTGTCTATTTTGAATTTTAGTGCAATATTCTGCCTCATTTTTGGACTTTCACTACTAGGTCAGCTGGGAGACAGCATGCAAGAATAGCTAGTGCATAGCCCCTGGCTGAGGACTCATCACAGCAAGGGGGTGAAGAGTTAAGTCATATAAGGCATCCTAGTTGATTTCAGCTGAGCTACATCAAAAGTCATCACCAGAGTGATTATAAGTAGCGGAAACTTCTGGTACTACTGGTATTTATAGAGTGCTACTCTACATTCTACAAACTCAGAACAGACCACTCCTGTTCTTTGATAATAGATGACAACAGATAAAAACTGTCACGGTCCGGTCCATGCGATCTGCCCAACAAGATAAACTCAGTGTGGAGGAGTGGCCTAGTGGTTAGAGCACCAGTCTTGCAATCCAGAGGTGGCCGGTTCAAACCCCACTGCTGCTCCTTGTGATCTTGGGCAAGTCACTTAACCCTCCGTTGCCTCAGGTACAAGGAGAAATTAGACCTTACCTGCTAATTTGCTTTCCTTTAATCCCTCCGGACCGGCCCAGGATTGGACTGATGGGTTGTGCTCGCCTACCAGCAGGTGGAGACTGAGAAAAAAACTCTGACTCTAGAGAGCCAATAAGAGCCCTGGTCATGTGACCCTAGCCTCAGTATTTGAATAACAAAGCAGAAAGGAAAAGAAGAACCTATATTCTGTGCCATGAGGAATCCAAGCAGCCAGGAAGCACCAGATAAACGTGCTTACAACTACGGCTTAGCCGTGACAAAGGGCTCACCAACAACTCGTTTCAGAGCTGAGGTATGGCCAATTATGTACAGCTTTTTGTACTTGTTTAAATTGTTCAACTTGCATAACATAAAACTATGAAATTCTTGAAACTGTTCAACTTGCATAACATAATGAAGTATATAACCATTTAACTTGGAGAACAGTATGCAAATCCTTTAACTGTCTAACTTGCAGAACAGCTCTGAAGACGACAGTTGAATATCTGTACACAGCAATGTAGAATGAAAAATAGCACTCGGGAGGGGCCTGGGCCGGTCCGGAGGGATTAAAGGAAAGCAAATTAGCAGGTAAGGTCTAATTTCTCCTTCCTTAGCATCCCTCCGGACCGGCCCAGGATTGGACTGATGGGACGTAACAAAGCAGTAGTCCTACGGGAGGGACCCCAGCAACCCGCTGTGAGCACTCGGGATGCAAAGACCGCCTCTTGACGACACTGAACATCAAGTCTGTAATGCTTAGAGAAGGAATGAAGAGAAGACCAAGTCGCCGCCTTACAGATCTCCTCTGGAGGCACCAAGGAGCACTCCGCCCATGAGGCTGCCTGCCCTCGTGTTGAATGAGCCTTAAGCGCCTCAGGAACCGTTTTGCCTGCCTAAAGATAAGCAGACGCCATCATCTCCTTAATCCACGAGATAAAGTGGCTTAGAAGCTGACAAGCCCTGCGGTGCCCAGCGAAAGGAGAAAAAGATGGGTCCGAGCGACGAAATCGTCCGTAACTGCGATATCGTTTAAGAACTCTCTTAACATCCAGACGTACGCAAGTTCTGCTGCTCCCTCGTGCCTGAGGCCGATCCTAGCACAGGAAGGAAAACCGACTGGGACATATGAAACCGAGACACGACCTTGGGTAAAAAAGAAGGAACAGGTCGAAGTACCACTCGCTCTTTAGAAAATTCCAGAAATGGAGATCTACAGGAAAAGGCTTGCAACTCTGAGACTCTCCTGGCCGATGCAATAGCCACCAAAAACACTGTCTTAAGCGTCAAATCCTTCAGAGAACACGCTAGTAACGGCTCAAAAGGCGGCTTCGTTAGAGCCGAAAGGACCAGATTAAGGTCCCAAGATGGAAAGATTGGCCTGACCGAAGGACGAAGAAGACTAACTCCCTTCAAAAACCGGGCCACCTCGGGAATACTGGCCAAAGACTTACCACGAATCCTTCCTCTGAAACAGGACAGAGCTGCCGTCTGCACTCTTAGAGAAGAAAGCGAAAGTCCTTTATCAAAGCCTCGCTGCAGAAAATCTAACATCTGAGGTACCGACGCACGAAAAGGAACAATGCCATCATCTGTACACCAAGCCTCAAAAATTCTCCAGGTGCGAATATAGCTCAGAGAGGTGGAACGCCGACGAGAGCGAAGCATAGTGGAAATTACTGGAGCTGAGAAACCCTTCTTAGCTAAGCGGGCCCGTTCAAGAGCCAGGCCGTAAGACAAAATCGAGCCGGGTCTGGATGAGGAACAGGCCCTTGTACCAGCAAGGTCTTGTGCACTGGAAGTCGGAGAGGAGTCGTCCCCAACAGACGTTGCAGATCCGCATACCAAGGATGCCGAGGCCAGTCCGGTGCTACCAACACTACCGGCTCCCCGTGTTCCTCGATCCTCTGCAGGAGACGACCTATTAGTGGCCATGGAGGAAACGCGGTAAAGAAGACCGGAGGGCCACCTCTGCAAGAGGGCGTCGACCCCTTCCGCTTTTGCATCTCTTCGGCGACTGAAGAAGCGAGGAGCTTTGGAATTGAGACTTGAGGCGAAAAGATCTAACACTGGAAGACCCCAGTGGAGTACTATCAACTGAAACGCCTGATCGCTGAGAGCCCATTCCCCTGGATCGAGAGTGTGACGACTGAGAAAGTCTGCCTGGACGTTGTCCACTCCTGCTACATGGGAAGCTGAGAGGCTTGTGAGGTGCAACTCTGCCCAGGCGAGAAGACTTTCCGCTTCTCGACACAGCAGACGGCACCTCGTTCCTCCCTGGCGGTTGATGTAAGCCACCGCTGAGGCGTTGTCCGAGAGCACTCGCACTGCTTTGCCCACCAGGAGAAACTTGAAGTGCTGAAGAGCCAACCGAATCGCCCTGGTCTCCAAAAAATTGATGGACTGAGCTGCTTCCAGCGGAGACCAGAGACCCTGGGTCCACTGACCTAGGCAATGAGCCCCCCAGCCTCGGAGACTGGCGTCTGTCGTCAACGGAATCCACCGAGGAGACTCCAATGGCATCCCTACCGTGAGATTCTGCATCTTTAACCACCAAAATAGCGAGACGCGTTCCCGGTTGCGCAGAGGCAACTTTTTCAGAAGCGAATCCGTTTTGCGCCGACCACCGAGACAGAAGAGACCACTGAAGAGACCTCATGTGAGCTCTGGCCCAAGGCACCACCTCTATCGTGGCAGCCATGGATCCGAGAACCTGAAGATAATCCCGAGCACAAGGGACCTTGTGATGTATCAAATTCAGAATCTGCGACCGGAGCTTCAGAATCCTGCCCTGCGGAAGCAAAACTTGACCCTCGCCGTATCGAAGATAACTCCCAGATACTCGAGAGACTGCGAGGGAGCCAAACTGCTCTTGGATAGATTCACCACCCAACCTAGGGACTGTAAGAACGCTACCACTCGTTCCGTGACCTGGCAACTTTCTTGATAAGATTTCGCCCTTATCAACCAGTCGTCCAAGTAAGGATGGACGAGAATGCCCTCTTTCCGGAGGGCCGCTGCCACCACCACCATAATCTTGGTAAATGTGCGCGGTGCTGTCGCAAGACCGAAAGGCAGCGCTCGAAACTGGAAATGATGACCTAGAACCGCAAATCGCAAGAACTTGTGGTGAGCCGGACGAATGGGAACATGCAAATACGCCTCTGTAAGATCTAATGCAGTGAGATATTCCCCTTTGCGCACCGCTACTATTACTGACCGAAGAGTCTCCATACGAAAACTTGTCACCTTGAGCGCTCCGGTTGACAGCTTTGAGGTCTAGAATAGGACGAAAGGAATCTTCTTTCTTTGGGACCACGAAATAAATGGAATAACGACCCCGCTTGCGCTCCGCCGGCGGGACAGGGCAAATGGCCTGAAGGTCCAAGAGCCTCTGTAGAGTCTCCCGAATCGCCTCCGCCTTGAGACGAGAGCGACAGGGAGACTCCAGAAAGGCGTCTGAAATGGGCCTTGCGAATTCTAAGGCATAACCGTCTCGAATAACTTCCAAGACCCATTGATCCGAAGTAATTTGGGCCCACCTCTGATAGAACTGAGCCAGCCGAGCTCCAACGGGAATCAGAGGAGAGCCCTTCGCACCTTCATTGGGAAGCCCGCGAAGGGGAGCGAAAACTCGCAGCTGAGAATCTACCTCCTCTGCGGAAACCGCGAAAGGACTGAGTCCTGTTGAAAAAACGAGGTTTCTGAGACTGAGGACCCCTATCAGATTGAAATCTACGGAAAGAACGCATGCGACCACGACCAAAGAAAGCCCCGCGACTAGACTGCCGAGGTCTATCCTCCGGAAGATGCGGGACCTTAGAATCCCCCAGGGACTGAACCAACTTATCCAACTCTTCACCAAATAAAAAGGAGCCTCTAAAAGGGAATTTACTTAATTTAGACTTGGACGCCCCATCCGCCGACCAACCTTTCAACCAAAGAGAGCGACGGGCAGCGACCCCCAAGGCCAAGGACTTAGAAGAAGCCCTCAACAGATCATACAGAGCATCAGCTAAAAACGCAGAGCCCGTCTCAATCTTAGCCACTTCCACATCAATGGCTCCTAAATCATCAGAAGAGCGGTCCAAAACTCTTTCCGCCCAACGAAAACAAGCTCTGGCCACCAGAGAACCACAAATAGCCGCTTGAACCGCCAGAGAAGAAACATGAAAACTATTCTTAAGAAGAGTGTCAAGTCTCCTGTCCTGAGCATCGCGCAACGCGGTTCCGCCATCCACTGGAACCGTGTTGCGCTTGGTAACAGCCGAGACCACAGCATCTACCACCGGAAGCTTAAGTAAGGCTCTATCAGCCTCTGGCAGAGGATAAAGAAACTGCATCGATTTAGAGGGGCGAAAGGCCGCATCCGGGACTTCCCATTGAGGTTTAATAACCTCCCAAATATCTTGATGCATAGGGAAAGTTTTTGTGGAGGCTCTGGAACCCTTAACCAAATATCCACCTTTCGGACCCCTGAGTCAGGAAGGGGATCCTCAAAATGCAAAGTAGAGGATACCATAGAAATGAGATCCTGCAAATCCTCTCTATGGAACACTCTAGCCACCGCAGGATCCTCCCCCTGAGCCAAAGGTACAGCGTCTGGATCTAAAGAAGAATCTTCCCAAGAATTGTCCACTAATTCCTCTTCCTCCTCTAAAAGGGGCATATCATGATCCTGATTTGAAAGAGATTCCAATTGCATGTCCCAAACCCTAGGTCTCTTGGGAGGGAGGTAGTAGTGACAGGTTCTTGTGACACTGCTGTACCAGAATTGCCCCTCTGCATTAAAAACGCCTGATACATCTGTAGAACAAACTCAGGAGGAAACCCCCCTGCCTGAGAGCTGGCAGCCTGTAAAATAACTCCCGATTCTGTATCAGCTAAGGTCGCAGAGCTGCGCAAAGCAGATGGACCCCCTGCAGTAAGAACCGGAGCTGGGCTCAAAATGGCCGCCGTTCGCGCCAAAACTCCAGTGCTACCCCTCGAATCTGAGGCCTCCACTGTCGACGCTAACACCGTCGCGGGAGAAGAAGGGCCAACCGCCAAAACGGACCCCGAAGTCGACGGAGGGAGAGGGGCAGAAGAAACATCAATCGCCGTGCAGTATTTACAAGCGCCTGAGGCATTAACGCCTCGCCGCTGACATACAGCGCACCTCTTCAACTTCTCCGACATTTCGGAGGGAAAACCCGTGCACGCGCCGACGCGGTTCGCGCAAGTTCCCGGCGAGGTATTACTAAATAAATAAATAACGGCACTACAAACGGCACTGCTAAAGCAAAAACAGCACTACTCTGAAAGAGGGCTGAAACACAATGCTGCAGCTTTACTTTGCAGGCTTCCTTTTTTTTTTTTTTTTTTTTACACAGCTGAATCACAGCCAACAAGGCATTCCCCTGTAATCAAACGGAGCTGTCTGCTCATTCAGTCAGTGGGGCAAGTTCTCTCGATTTTTTTTTTTTTTTTTTTTACAACCTGGCTGCCTCTCCCAAAGGCAAAACACCTTTCCTCAAAAAGGGTGGCCCTTCCCTTCCTTTAATAATTTTGAGAGAACATTAGGGAGATGGGGAGGATTGGGGGAGGGACCCGGAAACATCCGAGTGTGACACCCCAGAGGCTGACAACAGCAGAGAAAAGCACCAAAAAGCCTCTAATAAACTTCCCCAGGCACAGAAATAAATGATAGAGAAAAAAACCAGAATACCAATCTAAATAGATATAAATCCTATAAAGAGAGACTAATGGGCTCGCTTCCTACCTGCTGGGAGACTGAGAAAATACTGAGGCTAGGGTCACATGACCAGGGCTCTTATTGGCTCTCTAGAGTCAGAGTTTTTTTCTCAGTCTCCACCTGCTGGTAGGCGAGCACAACCCATCAGTCCAATCCTGGGCCGGTCCGGAGGGATGCTAAGGAAACTTAGATTGTGAGCCCTCCAGGGACAGACAAATATCCAGTGTACCTGAATGTAACTCACCTTGAGCTGCTACTGGAAAAGGTGGGAGCAAAATCTAAATAATACACATCTCAGTCCATATTCCTCATAATTGTAAGTTCTTTGAGCAGGGACTGTCCTTCTATGTTAAATTGTACAGCGCTGCGTAACCCTAGTAGTGCTTTAGAAATGTTAAATAGTAGCAGTAGTAAGATAAAGTCTGTAGTTCCTCCACTGTAGAGAAATTGTTTGTAAAGCGTATTTCTCGCTGACCTTCTACTTAATATTCCCGTGTGTCAATGTTCAATACAACTATAATTCTCCACCAGAATAGTAGATACTTGCAAGCGTTACTGCTATTTCCATATTCCATAAAGGACAAGAGGATCATGCGACTCTCTTCATCAAGTTTAACCAAAAACTGCTGGCTCCATGTTGGTTCTTGTTCTTACAGCTTCATCCAAACACACGCAGAGACCCTACACATACGTGTTTCACTATTAAAGTGTCATCAGGGGTCAGATATTCTAAATAAAACAGCAGTGTGTTTAAACTCTACTCTTTTACACACCTTGGGCAAGTCACTTAACCCTCCATTGCCTCAGGTACAAACTTAGATTGTGAGCCCTCACCTTGAGCTACTACTGAAAAAGGTGTGAGCAAGAGCTAAATAAAGAAATTAAGGTATGATGTGATACTACATATACGTACTGCCTTGTTTTGATTTCAACCGTATTTAAGGTCATGAGCAAAGAACCAGTTCTAAAATTTCCAAGCTGCCTTGGTGGATTTTTATGCAGGATTTGAACGGGCAATAAGTAGGTGTCTGCAAACTCTTGTACCTTAACCTACTGGACAAGCAATGGCTTTAGACAGGTATCAATTCAACTCAACACATGAAGTTTATCACTACCAAAAGGTTGACTGTTTATAGAAAACATTTCTAGAAGCAGTACTGTTTTAAAGTAACAAGTTGTTTTATTAAATACGTCAGCTACAACCTTACTAAGTAATACTATGCCAATTACAAACAAAAACATGGAAAAGCAGTTAAAAAAAAAAGTTGTGGTGGATGCTTGGAATGCTCTCCTGCGGGAGGTGGTGGAGATGAAAACGGTAACGGAATTCAAAAATGCGTGGGATAAACAAAGGAATCCTGTTCGGAAGGAATGGATCCTCAGAAACTTAGCAGAGATTGGTTAGCAGAGCCAGTGGGGGGGGGGGGGGGGGTGGTTGGGAGGCAGGGCAGACTTCTACGGTCTGTGCCGTGAAAATGGCAGATCCTAATCAAGGTCAGGTATACACATAAAGTAGCACATATGAGTTTATCTTGTGGGGCAGACTGGATGGAGCGTGCAGGTCTCTCTCTTCCGTCATCTACTATGTTACTATGTAGTAAGACACTCAACCGTGAAGGACAGCAAGTTACTACTACAACTTGTACCTTTACTGCCACATATCAAAGTCAACAAATCAGTTCTTTGCTCAGGACTAAAACTGATTATTTTTAAACCTTTATCTGTACAAATGTGTAATCGACTAGAACATATGTTGCAAACGATTCATGGTGACTTTCAAGCAGAACATTGGCACACAAAAGACATATACTCTATGCAGAACACCTTGAAATCTTCTGTTCAGTGTTATCTTTTCATAGCATAAATTGAGGTCTACAAAATCTTGAGTGGTGCAGAACGAGTAGAAGTAAATTGATTCTTTACTCTTTCCAAAAGTACAAAGACTAGGGGACACTCAAAGAAGTTACACAGAAATACATTTAAAACAAATAGGAGGAAATATTTTTTCACTCTACCAATAGTTAAGCCTTGGAACTCTTTGCCAGAGGATGTGGCATTATCCAGTTTTAAAAAAAAGGTTTGGACAAGTTCCTGGAGAAAAAGTCCAGTTTGCCATTGAGACAGACATGGGGAGGCAGCTGCTTGTCCCGGGATTGGTAGCATGGAATGTTTCTGCCAGGTACTTGTGACCTGGCTTGGCCATTGTTGGAAACAGGATACTGGGCTAGGTGGACCATTGGTCTGACCCATTATGGCTATTCTTATGTTCTAAGCAACTTCTTTGCTAAGATCAAGGTAGCTGGAAAAAAAAGTTAGGTCAAGGCCAAGGGTTTTTTTCCCCTATGCAAAGTTAACCCACCTATCCTGTTAAAGGTATTTTCCAGTCATCTTACCTCATTCTATGCATGTCTAATAGCTGCACAACACAAAGTTATTTAAAACTGGTTTTTGATCTGCTCATGTCCTCATGAAGTAAAATAATACCTATGAGCAATTTAATCGACATGCTGCATTTCAACTTTGCACTATCCAATGAATTTTCCACAATAACGGGTTTTGTGCAATGTGAATGGACCTGGAATCCAGCGGCAAAGAACTTATCCAGATGATGTTAAAGATCAAACATATAAAGTATTACATACCATGTAAAATGAGTTTATCTTGTTGGGCAGACTAAATGGACCGTTCAGGTCTTTATCTGCCGTCATTTACTATGTTATTCTTTGGGGTTCTACATGGAATATTGCTACTAATTGGGATTCCAGAATATTCAGTACTTTTAGTACAAGAACAGTGCTGGGCAGACTTCCACGGTCTGTGCCCTGAGAATGGCAAGGACAAATCAAACTCAGATAGAAAGTATCACATACCATGTAAAATGAGTTTATCTTGTTGGGCAGACTGGATGGACCGTACAGGTCTTTATCTGCCATCATTTACTATGTTACTCTCTGGGGTTCTACATGGAATGTTGCTACTAATTGGGATTCCGGAATCTTGTAATTCCTTAGGGTTCCAGAATCTTGCTATTCTTTGGGGTCTACATGGAATGTTGCTGGTAATTGGGATTCCGGAATCTTGTAACTCTTTAGGATTCCAGAATCTTCAGAACTTTTAGTACAAGAACAGTGCTGGGCAGACTTCTATGGTCTGTGCCCTGAGAAAGGCAAGGACAAATCAAACTCAGGTATAAAGTATCACATACCATGTAAAATGAGTTTATCTTGTTGGGCAGACTGGATGGACCATTCAGGTCTTTATCTGCTGTCATTGACTATGTTACTATGCTATTCTTTGGGGTCTACATGGAATGTTGCTGGTAATTGGGATTCCGGAATCTTGTAACTCTTTAGGATTCCAGAATCTTCAGAACTTTTAGTACAAGAACAGTGCTGGGCAGACTTCCACGGTCTGTGCCCTGAGAAAGGCGAGGACAAATCAAACTCGGGTATAAAGTATCACATACCAAGTAAAATGAGTTTATCTTGTTGGGCAGACTGGATGGGCCGTACAGGTCTTTATCTGCTGTCATTGACTATGTTACTATGCTATTCTTTGGGGTCTACATGGAATGTTGCTGGTAATTGGGATTCCGGAATCTTGTAACTCTTTAGGATTCCAGAATCTTCAGAACTTTTAGTACAAGAACAGTGCTGGGCAGACTTCTATGGTCTGTGCCCTGAGAATGGCAAGGACAATTCAAACTCAGGTATACATATAAGTATCACATACCATGTAAAATGAGTTTATCTTGTTGGACAGACTGAATGGACCATACAGGTCTTTATTATTATTATTAGCATTTGTATAGCGCTACCAGATGACGTTAAAGATCAAACATATAAAGTATTACATACCATGTAAAATGAGTTTATCTTGTTGGGCAGACTAGATGGACCGTTCAGGTCTTTATCTGCCGTCATTTACTATGTTATTCTTTGGGGTTCTACATGGAATGTTGCTATTAATTGGGATTCCAGAATATTCAGTACTTTTAGTACAAGAACAGTGCTGGGCAGACTTCCACGGTCTGTGCCCTGAGAATGGCAAGGACAAATCAAACTCAGATAGAAAGTATCACATACCATGTAAAATGAGTTTATCTTGTTCAGCAGACTGGATGGACCGTTCAGGTCTTTATCTGCCGTCATTTATTATGTTACTATGTTACTCTTTGGGGTTCTACATGGAATGTTGCTACTAATTGGGATTCCAGAATCTTGTAACTGTTTAGGATTCCAGAATCTTCAGAACTTTTAGTACAACAGTACTGGGCAGACTTTGCCCTGATCATGACTGAGTAGGAAAGGGATGCGCTTGAGTGTAAATTTTAAGAGGCTTCGACTTTAGCTTAGTTACAAGAACAGTACTGGGCAGACTTCTATGGTCTGTGCCCTGAGAATAGCAAGGACAAATCAAACTCGGGTATACATATAAAAGTATCACATACCATGTAAATGATCTGACAGAAATCACCAATGAAATCAAGCTCGGTTTGAACAGCATGGACTCATGGGTAAATTAATTTCAACTGAAACTGAAAAAACACTGCCTCGTTCTATCATCCCAATACAATACGTACAAACCTACAACCATAAACACCCCAGACCACACCCTCCTTATCCCCGATAGCCTGAAAATACTCGGCATTACAATTTAACGCAACCTTGAGAACCAAGTGAACTCCACAACTAAGAAAATGTTCCACTCAATGTGGAAACAAACGCGTAAAACCTTTCTTCCCAAGGGAAATATTTCGTAACCTAATACAATCAATGGTACTAAGCCATGCAGACTACTGCAACGGAACTTATGCGGGATGTAAGGAACAACTCACGAAGAAACTCCAGACCGCTCAAAACACAGCAGCCAGGCTGATATTTGGTAAAACACGATTCGAAAGTGCCAAACCCCTCCGAGAAAAACTGAATTTGCACCCAAAGAACGTATTACCTTCAAAATCTGCACCCTGGTCCACAAAATTATCTACGGCGAAGTCCCAGGATACATGACAGACCTCATAGACCTATCAACTAGAAACACAATTGGATCATCACGAAGACTAAACCTTCACTACCCAAATTACAAAGGACAAATACAAATCAACCTATGCATCCAGCTTCTCCTGCATAAGCACAGAACTATGGAACGCACTGCCAAAAGCTGTGAAAACAATCTATGACAAACTTCAGGAAATCACTAAAAACCAGCCTGTTCAAAAAGGCATACCCTACTGACAACATAAATGCCTACATTCTGCAACACAGCAACATCACCTTGTATTTGTTTCTCTACCGGACCTGGCGAATGCCTTTACGGTACTATGTAAGCCATGGTGGTATGATACAGATGTTCAAATATTTGAAAGGTATTAATCTGCGAACGAACCTTTTCCGGAAATGGGAAGGCAGTAGAACTAGAGGACATGAAATGAGATTGAAAGGTGGCAGACTCAAGAAAAATGTCAGGAAGTATTTTTTCACAGAGAGTGGTGGAATGCTCTCCCGCGGGAGGTGGTGGAGATGAAAACGGTACAAGAATTCAAAAATGCGTGTGATAAACAAAGGAATCCTGTTCAGAAGGAATGGATCCTCAGAAGCTTAGCGGTGATTGGGTGGCAGAGTTGGTGGTGGGCAGCGGGGCTAGTGCTGGGTGGACTTCTACGGTCTGTGCCCTGAGAAAGGCAAGGACAAATCGAACTCGGGTATACAATATAAATTGAGTTTTTGCTGTTGGGCAGACTGGATGGACCGTACAGGTCTTTCTCTGCTGTCATCTACTATGTTAATATGTATGTTACATTGAGCCTGCAAATAGGTGGGAAAATGTGGGATACAAATGTAACAAATAAATGAGTTTATCTTGTTGGGCAGAGTGGATGGATGGTACAGATCTTTTATTTTCTTTATGGAGGTACTCTGGATATTTCTCTGTCCCAGGAGGGCTCCCAATGGAGGGTTAAGTGAGTTACCCAAGATCACAAGGAGCAGGATTTGAACCGGCCGCCTCTGGATTGCAAGACCGGTGCTCTAACCACTAGGCCACTCTTCCACTCAGCAACATCATTCCATGTAGAATCTCAAATAGTAGCAACGGAATCTGAAATAGTAGCAACGTTCGATGTTCCACTGCACTAACCACTAGGCTACTCCTGCACTAGCAATATTCCATGTAAAATCTCAGATAGTAGCAACAGAATCTCACATAATTTATTTGTATTTTGCTCCCACCTTTTTCAGTAGTAGCTCAAGGTGAGTTACATTCAGGTCCTCTGGATATTTCTCTGTCCCAGGAGGGCTCACAATGTAGGGTTAAGTGACTTGCCCAAGATCACAAGGCGCAGCAGTGGGATTTGAACCGGCCACCTCTGGATTGCAAGACCGGTGCTCTAACCACTAGGCCACTCCTCCACTCTTTATCTGCCGTCATTTACTATGGTAAACATCAAAGTCTCTCATTACATACTCAGTAAAACGGCGTCTGTTCAGGTAGGACCACCAGAGAGTTTATAGTGACCAATTGCTTCCCCCACAGGCACCGCCCCCTGACCTGCCATTGGCTCCATCGGGGCCGTGACATCACCGAGGCGGCCGAGCAACAACGGTCACGTGTAAGCCAGTGATTCCAAGAAGGGCCGTTGACACACGCCAGACAGGGCGCGCCCCTCCCCCCCTCCCCCGACGCCGCGCCCCGATGCACGAGCTACACATGCCTGTGAACGCGGAACTGAGCCCCCGACGTGCCTACTTCCCAAAATTGGCTCTGGATAGTGGGAAGGGTCTCCCTGCAAAGTCAGAATGAATGAAACGGGAGATCATTAGGGGGTGGGGGTGGGGGGTGAGGAAGTTATGCCCTGCGATTCTTAAGGCAAAGCCCCAGGTCCCGCTGCTGACAGCTCAGGCCCGCCTCCTCCTCCTCCCGGGTGACCTTGGGCTTCTCGTCTTACCTGGGGATAGAGCGCAGGTCCCCGGATCCCTTGCTCTCGCCTTGCTGGCAGAACCACACCTCCAGCAGCTTCTCGGTGCCTTCGAAGAAGTGCGCTCCGCCTTCGCCCATGGTGGCCGCCCGTAGGCCCTGGTGCGCCGCTGCTTCAAGTGGGGGTGGTGGGTCGCTTTGCTCTTAGTTGGAGTCGGAGCTTAACGTTGCAGACGGTGGGATACTTTCAAGTCCGTGTATGTCGTGTGGTGTCTTTTTTTTTCCTCCCCCTGTTCCAGAGAAGCAGGCACAGCGAGCGCTAGCTAATATCGCCGGCCATACTGTGTAAAGCGCCCAACTGCCGCGCTCTGCGCCTTTTATAGGCTCGCCTGGCCGACGCGCCCGCGCGCGCTCTGCTTACGTCCGCCTCCTCTCAAGGCCCTCCTCGCGCCCGCTCGTCGTGCGCTCTCCCGATAGGCTGGCGGCGGCGTCGCTCCTGCCTTTTTGCTTCCCCCTCCCCCCCCGGACAGATGGGCGGGGTGAGTTTATGACGTACGGGCGGGGCGGAGTGATCAAGGTAAGGAAGGAGGAGGTCAGATAGCTCCAGGACCTTGGTTGGGCCAAAGGGACGGTCATGGTGCAATTGTTCTTACGGTGGGGGTTGCGTCTGTCCGTTTTCTGTAGCTCACGTCTAGCGTTTGGATCGTAGGGTGGCTATTTTAAACGGAGACAAGGATGCGCGTTACAGCTCCTCAAACACTTAACGATTAAACTCTGCAATTTGTTACCCTCTGGTAAAGGCGGTCAGCTTAGCAGAGTTTAAAAAGGTTTGGACGGCTTCCTAAAGGAAAAGGCCATTATTAAATGGACTTGGGGAAAATGTTTTGTACTTTTTGGGGGATCTTGCCAGGTATTTGTGATATGGATTGGCCACTGTTGGAAACAGGATGCTGGGCTTAATGGACCTTTGGTCTTTCCCAGTATGGCAATACTTATGACTTTTATTACCTAACCCCCCCCCCAAAAAAAAAAAAAAAAAAAAATCTTAATTATCCGATGCCGCTGCCGAGTTCCAACTGGTTGGATGCATTTCCCGGGGGGGGGGGGGGGGGACTCGCATCAATTTCATATCAATGAAAAATTAAGTCCATAGTGCTCAATAACACCTAATATTTCAGTGGTACTGCTGCTAGGGCCCTGCTCAGAAAGCTTGCACTGATAGGGGCAGACTGTGAAACATTATTTTTTTACCTTTGGACCAGTTTTCAGAAGGCGCTATAAGTGTATTTTTTTCCCTCAGAAAATGTACTCCAAACTGTTTAAATCTGTTTTTTTTCTTTTTTTTCTGCAGCTGCTTATCCCCTTCCATCCAACCAGCCAGTTAACCCTGCCTCTGATTAGGCCTGTCAAACAAAAAAAACCCACTAAAAACATGGATAGCTGAGAAGTGGGAAAGGTGGGAGGGAAAGGTGAGTAGTGGAGTGCCTCAAGGATCGGTGCTGGGGCCGATTCTGTTCAATATATTTGTGAGTGACCTTGCCAAAGGGTTAGAAGGTAAAGTTTGCCTATTTGCGGATGATACTAAGATCTGTAACAGAGTGGACACCCCGGAGGGAGTGGAAAACATGAAAAAAGATCTGAAAAAGCTAGAAGAATGGTCTAAGGTTTGGCAATTAAAATTCAATGCGAAGAAATGCAAAGTGATGCACTTAGGGAGTAGAAATCCACGGGAGACGTATGTGTTAGGCGGGGAAAGTCTGATACGTACGGACGGGGAGAGGGACCTTGGGGTGATAGTATCTGAGGATTTGAAGGCGACGAAACAGTGTGACAAGGCGGTGGCTGTATCTAGAAGGTTGTTGGGCTGTATAGAGGTGTGACCAGCAGAAGAAAGGGAGTGTTGATGCCCCTGTATAAGTCGTTGGTGAGGCCCCATCTAGAGTATTGTGTTCAGTTTTGGAGGCCGTATCTTGTTAAGGATGTAAAAAGAATCGAAGCGGTGCAAAGAAAAGCTACGAGAATGGTATGGGATTTGCGTAACAAGACGTATGAGGAGAGACTTGCTGACCTGAACATGTATACCCTGGAGGAAAGGAGAAACAGGGGTGATATGATACAGACGTTCAAATATTTGAAAGGTATTAATCCGCAAACGAACCTTTTCCGGAGATACGAAGGCGGTAGAACGAGAGGACATGAAATGAGATTGAAGGGGGGCAGACTCAAGAAAAATGTCAGGAAGTATTTCTTCACAGAGAGAGTGGTGGGATGCTTGGAATGCCCTCCCGCGGGAGGTGGTGGAGAGGAAAACGGTAACGGAATTTAAACATGCTTGGGATAAACATAAAGGAATCCTGTTCAGAAGGAAAGGATCCTCAGGAGCTTAACCGAGATTGGATAGCAGAGCCGGTAGTGGGAGGCGGGGCTGGAGGTTGGGAGGCGGGGATAGTGCGGGGCAGACTTATACGGTCTGTGCCAGAGCCAGTGGTGGGAGGCGGGACTGGAGGTTGGGAGGCAAGGATAGCGCTGGGCAGACTTATACGGTCTGTGCCAGAGCCAGTGGTGGGAGGCGGGGCTAGTGCTGGGCAGACTTATACGGTCTGTGCCCTGAAGAGCACAGGTACAAATCAAAGTAGGGTATACACAAAAGTAGCACACATGAGTTGTCTTGTTGGGCAGACTGGATGGCCCGTGCAGGTCTTTTTCTGCCGTCATCTACTATGTTACTATATAAGTGATTTAGTTTCAGATACCTGACATGGTCGTGTTTTGCCGCAAAAGGCTGCATCAGGGGTTTACAGTGTACTGTTAATCAGACATACAAAGAAAACAATTAAAATCAACCTATAAATATATTTAAAATCATCTGTTAGAAAAACATTTAAAATAATATCAAAATGTTTAATAATAATGTATAAACTATAAAAATTCAGTAGAGAGAGTTACTCCTACCTCAGAGTAGGTCTAACACATGGGAGCTTGGTTTTTTTTTTTTTTTTTGGGGGGGGGGGGGATTTTATTTGAGAAAAAAACCACATATTTTGTCTTTGTATCTATATGTCTTTACTGCTTAGCTAATCTTTAATAGAATTACTCGTTAAAGTTACTTGCCCAAGGTCACAAGGAATGTGTTCTAACCACCAAGTTACTACGTCTGTTCTTTTAAGTCTGCTTTGTAGGATTATGTACAATAGCAGGATTCTTCTGTTCAATGATTGGTAGGGGCAGTTCAATAATTTTAGCTTATCATTAATGATGGCAAAAGTTTTCAGCTCAGCTGCCACACAATAATAATACTGTCTTTCTATGGTACAGCCAAAGTGCTTTGGCATATATTATATACAGATATTTCCTCTGTCCCTTGTGCAGACCTTGAAAGATTTTTATTAAATCTAGGAGCCAGCAGTAGAGACCTCTCTTGATTCTTCTTCCCCACTCCAGCAGTATTGTCTGCAGTGAATTTTTTTTTTTGGGGGGGGGGGCAAAGAGGGGCGAGAATCTCTTCCCAGATCAACAATACTTCTTTAGATTGTAAGCTCCTTTGAGCAGGGACTGTCCTTCTTTGTTAAACTGTACAGCGCTGCGTAACCCTAGTAGCGCTTTAGAAGTGTTAAGTAGTAGTAGTAGTTTTACTAAGATTCTTTTCCTATTCTGTGTCTGTGAGTGTCACGATGGTGACTGTTTCCTTGTCTGTGCTCACCTCGCCCTCTGGTGGCCAGAACCGGTGGCTGCTATGGACTGTCACATGTTCCAGACTTCAGCACAGTTCGATCCGGATCTTCCTGGCTGCCAGACTTGCTTTTCTTGTTTGTGCCTGAACAGCACCCGTAGCTGCCTTGTGATTCCTGCATCTGAACATCAGCTGCTGATGGGCTTTATTAACCACCTGGAAACTTCTGTGTTTGCCTTTGCATCGTCTAAGGTCCCTGGTATGTTGGTGTGCTCTGTGCACTTCTGCCTAGTCCAGTTTCTAGTCTGAGTTCCTTGTCTGGTTCTAGTTAGTTTGTGTGTAGTGTAGTTTAGCTTTGGTTTTATTGTTTAGTTCCTAGTCTTGTTTCTGGTCTGTATTCCTTGCCTAGTTCTTGGTTGTCTGTGTTTCTTTCTTAGTGGCTGCTTGGCAGCTTTCCTCTTTCCTTTCTGTGTTTCTTTCTTAGTGGCTGCTTAGCAGCTTTCAGTCCTTGTTCTGGAGCCCGTCTGCATTCTGGAGCTTGTCTGCTTTCTACCTAGAGTGGTATTGTTTGAGAGTCCTAGTATTCTGCCTAGCCTCCCTTGTGTATTCTAGACCCTGTGTGTATCCTGTTGGTTTCCAGTTCCTGCCCTGTCCTGTAAGTCCTGCTGGCCGCCTGCACCCAGGGGCTCAACTCCTGGGGCACGGCGGTCAAGCGCAGGTGAAGTCTAGCTGTTCCTGCTCTGCCTGTTCCAGCTTGTTTGCCTCAGCTACAACTCCAGTCCGGGGTTCCAGTCCTGTTCTGCCTTGTCTCTGGTGTGGGGTGGTTTTGCCTGCCACTGCCACTCCTCGGCAGTGGTCCAAGGGCTCACAAATCCAGTGTTTCCGTGAGAAGCCTACAGTGAGCAAAGAAACTTCAGTAAATCGGTCCCAAAAGCCTGCAGTCTCCCTTCCCAAGTCACACTTACCAGCAGCACCATCTTGATAGGCTAAGCAAAGAGGCACAGTACCTCAGCAGCACACCATAAGCCAAACAAGGTCTACATCCACAGAACTGACAGAAATCACCAACGAAATCAAGCTTAGCTTGAACATCATGGACTCATGGGCAAATGCATTTCAACTAAAACTCAATAAAGAAAAAACACACTGTCTCATCCTCTCATCCCAACACAGAGCGGACAACCCCACAAGTATCGACACCCCAGATCACACCCTCCCTATCTCAGACAGCCTGAAACTCCTCGGCGTTACAATGGACCGCAACTTAACACTGGAGAGCCAACACTGTGGCAAAAGGCGGGGTATAAATGACCTAAAAATAAATAAAGTGAAATCCACAACAAAGAAAATGTTCCACTCAATGTGGAAACTCAAACGCGTGAAACAATTCTTCCCGAGGGAAATATTTCGCAACCTGATACAATCAATGGTACTAAGCCATGTAGACTACTGAAATGGAATTTATGCTGGATGCAAAGAACAAACCTTAAAGAAACTTCAGACCGCTCAAAACAGGGCAGCTAGGCTTATCTTCAGAAAAACACGATTTGAAAATGCAAAACCCCTTCGCGAAAAACTATACTGGCTCCCAATCAAAGAACACATTACTTTCAAAGTCTGCACTCTGGTTCACAAAATTATCTATGGTGAATCCCCGGGATACTTGACAGACTTGATTGACCTACCAACTAGAAACACATCCGAATCAACACGAATGTAACTAAATCTGCACTACCCAAGCTGCAAAGGACTTAAATACAAATCATCCTATGCATCCAGTTTCTCCTACATAAGCACACAACTGTGGAACGCATTACCAAAAGCCTTGAAAACGACGTACGACCACCTAAACTTCCGGAAAACACTAAAAACTAACCTGTTTAAAAAGGCATACCCTACTGATCCAACTTAAATGCCTGATCTCAGCAACACAACAAAACTAAAGTACGTAATGGACATAACACAACTCTTCCGCTGTTCGATTCCCTAATGTGGCTGAGCCACATGAACTTTATCTTACCACAACATCACTTTGTATTTGTTAACACCGGAGTCTGCAAATGCCTCTCCGGTACTAAGTAAGCCACATTGAGCCTATAAATAGGTGGGAAAATGTGGGATACAACTACTACTACTACTTATCATTTGTAAACGCTACTAGACATACGCAGCGCTGTACACTTGAACATGAAGAGACAGTCCCTGCTCGACAGAGCTTACAATCTAATTAGGACAGACAAACAGGACAAATAAGGGATAAGGGAATATTAAAGTGAGGATGATAAAATAAATGTACTAAACAAGTGAATAAGGGTTAGGAGTTAAAAGGAGTACCACAAGGATCACCACTATCGCCAATCCTCTCCAACCTAATGATGACCCCCCACTAGCCAAGACCTTATCCAACCAAATGTAACAAATAAAAATTAAAAAAAAATAAAAAACATCTTGGCCAATAATACCAATACACACATATGAGTCCAATGTGGATTAAAAAGACCAACAATATTTAAATACAGCACCTTAATTAATAACATGAAAACAAAAATAGAAAAAAAGAATTACCTAGACTACTCTCAAATAAAAATGCCGTAAGCTTTTTATGAGATGTGAAGTAATTCAACTCTGTTTTAATGCATAAAGGAAAAAAGTTCCAATTAGAAAAAGAAGATAGTGTCAGCCATCCTAGAAAACGGCATCCCTTTAAGAACAGGAGGATGAAGTATCATTTGGCATTGCAAGCGAGCAGAAAATCTAAAGAAAGAAACCAGCACTGGCTTTGTCACCAGTTCGGATGTAATACCGTAAAGAGACTGAAACGTCAAACAAGCTCATTTAAACAAAATTCTTTCATGTACTGGAAGCCAATGTAAAATCGCTAAATAAAAGGAAATACTGTCAAACGTTTTCAATCTGTAAATAAGCCTAACTAAAATATTTTGAATTAGTTGGAGTTTCCTCAGTAATCTAGTGGATATACCTCAGTATAAAGCATTACAATAATCCAGATAAGACGAAAGTAGCATCTGAACTAGCAAGGCAAAAGCATGTTGACTGAAATGAAATGTTATCAGCCTTAATTGTCTCATGTTAAAACAAGCTTTTTTCCAAAGCTGATTTATCTGTGGTTCAAAAGTCATTTTTTAATCCAAACTAATACCCCAAACTGTAGATTTATCTTCAACTGGTAAAGATCTACCTTGGGCTAATACAGTCATATTAGGTGTAATAATGCCTGGATTTTTGAACTAGAGAACTTTGGATTTATTGAAATGTTTATTTACTAACATTCTTCCACTACTCATGATGTATTGTAAGCCACTTTGAGCCTGCAAAGAGGTGGGATAAGGTGGGGTACAAATGCAACAAATAAATAAAAAAATAATTAAGTTTCAACATATTTTCCTTTGCCTATTGTTGAATCTTACCCATGCACGAAGACGCTCTTTTAATAGTGTCATTCAAAGTATCATCCACTGATATTAGCACCAAGATATCGTCCACATCCCAGAGACCAATATTGAGAAAGCAAAGTAAATCTATGGACACAATAACTACGGTTACCCAGAAACTCTTGAAACCAATTGAGAACCCGATCTGCAAGACCAATTTCACTCAGTTTTTCAATCAATAAAGTATGATCACCTGCATGAAATTATATTATATTACATCATTCTTGTATTCCACAACAACCCATAGAGTTCAGTGTAGATCACAGCAAGAATTAAACAGGCAGCCCCTGCAAGCGTACAAAACACAATCGTATGATTAAATCATTATATTACAGAACAGCACGATACTAACAAGACTTTCAACTCTAAGATAGAAATTTCTTGAACAAAAACAATTTTCAATGATTTTATAAAATCTGAATAAACTTGGACACTTCTCAAAGAATATGGAATTAAGTTCCAAATGACAGGTGCCTGATACAAAAGGGCTGGCAGAAAAAAATAGTCATACCTCAACCTGCTAGGAGTAGGGTAATGAAATAATAGATTATCACAAAGGCCCCTGTTCTTAATGGCAATCTGGGTCCAGTTTGACAAATAGGCAGGAGCTGCCCCATAGAGCATTTTATGAACCATTCTACAAAAATTGAACTGAACACATGCCTCCACTGTTAGCCAATGTAGGTCCCTGTTACGTTTTCCAAAGCAGGAACTAGGTTAGTGAGCCCTTGGGCCACTGCCGAGGAGTGGCAGTGGCAGGCAAAACCACCCCACACCAGGAACAAGACAGAACTCAGATAGGAACAGCAAGACTTCACCTGCAATAGCCACCCTTCCCCGGGAGTTGAGCCCCTGGCTGCAGGCGGCCGACAGGACTTACAAGACAGGGTAGGAACTGGAAGCTGCAAGCAGCCACTAAAACAGGGAACAAACACGAGACAGAACTGAAAGCTGCCAAGCAGCCACTGAACAAGAAACACAGACAAACAGAAACTAAACACAAAAGACAGACAAGGAACAAGTCTAGGAAACAAACAATAACACTAAGCTAAACTACACACAGACTAACCAGCATCAGACAAGGAACTAGAATAAAAACCAAGCTAGGCAGAAGTGCAACAAGCACCCACAAACCAGGGCCTTAGGCGATGCAAAGGCAAAGCAGAGAGGTTCCAAAAGGCTAATAAGCCCAGCAGCAGCTGAGATTCAGCTGCAGCAATCACCAGGCAGCTATGGGTGCTGTGCAAGCTCAAACAAGACAAGCAAGTCTGGCAGGCCGGAAGATCCGGACTGGACTGGGCTGAAGTCTGGAACAGGAAACAGCACACAGACAATCCAATGCAGCCACCAGGCCTGGCCACCAGGGGGCGAGATGACTGAGAGCCTGAAACCAGGCACGACCGTGACAGTCCCACACCAAAGGAGAAACTCATCTCATTTATGAGCTGAAAAAATTAAGCGTGCTGCTGTATTCTGGATGGTTTGAATTTTTCTTCATAAGATTCTTTTTACAGCCTGCATATTACTGTTGCTGTAGTCCAAAATTGATAGAAGTAGACTTTGGACAACCAATTGAAACGTATGAAATGATGAGCAGAGTGGAACAGGTAGAAGTGAATCGCTTGTTTACTCTTTCCAAAAATACTAGGACTAGGGGGCACGCGATGAAGCTACAAAGTAGTAAATTTAAAATGAATCGGAGAAAATATTTCTTCACTCAACGTGTAATTAAACTCTGGAATTTGTTGCCGGAGAATGTAGTAAAAGCAGTTATCTTAGCGGGGTTTAAAATGGTTTGGATGGCTTTCTAAAGGAAAAGTCCATAGACCATTATTAAAATGGACTTGGGGAAAATCCACTGTTATTTCTAGAATAGGCAGCATGGAATGTATTGTACTGTTTTGGGATCTTGCCAGGAACTTGTGACCTGGATTGGCCAGTGCTGGAAATGGGATGCTGGGCTTGATGGGTCTTCGGTCTGTCCCAGTATGGCGATACTTATGTACTTAAATTGCGAATATTTTCTCAGTTTCTTCAATAGAGGAAAATAGTTTCTAATCAGTGAATTCACTTGTGATTCTAATGTTAATGAGCCTGATAAAAGGACTCCTAGGATCTTAATATTTTCCTCGGAGGAAATGCTGCCACTTAATTTCAACGTATTATCATGCCATGTATTGTTTAGTTGGCCCAAAAAAATAAACCTTGTTTTCTCCTTAAGTTTCAAAGAATAGGCATTAATCCAGGTTTCAAGACGTGAAATGCAGTCTTATCTCAACCACTGTCTGAGCCACAGGTAGCAAAATCGTTGTTGTCTGCATAACTAAAAATGTTAAAACCAGCAGAATGTAATACCTGACCAAGGGAAGACATCAAAACATTGAATAAAGATGGTGAGAGGGGGTGTCCTGAGGAACCCCACAATTAGCACACCATGAGTCGGACTGACTCCCTTTAAATTTCACACTATAAGTCATTGAAGTAAGAAAGCCCTCAAACCAAGATAGTACGTTACCTCTAATACCAAATAGTAGCAATTGACGCTCTACCAGATCGAAGATGCTTGACATAAGTACAGAAGTATTGCCATACTGGGAAAGACCAAAGGTCCATCGAGCCCAGCATCCTGTTTCCAACAGTGGCCAATCCAGGTCACAAATACCCGGCAAGATCCCAAAAATGTACAAAACATTTTATACTGCTTATCCCAGAAATAGTGGATTTTCCCCAAGTCCATTTATTAATGGTCTATGGACTTTTCCTTTAGGAAGCTGTCCAAACCTTTTTAAAACTCCGCTAAGCTAACCGCCTTTACCACATTCTCTGGCAGCGAATTCCAGTGTCTGTCTACAGAAATAGAACTAGTAGGGATGTTACAGATATCTAAAATCCCTATAGGTTTCTTGTATGCAGAGCTAGAAAATTTCCCCATAAAACTTACCATACAGAAACATTTCTGTTTTAGTGTAATTTCACTTACATCAACATAAACTCATTTATTCCCAGGCATATTGTGAAGTAATGCAACTCTACAAAAAATGTCACTCAGGACCTAGATCAAATCTATCATGCCTGCACCAACTTCTAGCAAAGACCCTACCTACAAAAAGGCAATGCTCTAAATCAGTGGTTCTCAACCTTTTTTATTGTGGGGTAGTGCAGTGGGCTTTGATCCTGGCAACCTAGGCTCGATTCCCACTGCAGCTCCTTGTGACCCTGGGCAAGTCACTTAACCCTCCATTGCCCCAGGTACAAAAAACTTAGACTGTGAGCCCTCTAGGGACATAGAAAGTACCTGTACATAATGTGTACAGCGCTGCCTATGTCTAGTACTACTACTAAGCACATAAGTAATGCCATACTGGGAAAAGACCAAGGGTCCATCGAGCCCAGCATCCTGTCCATGATAGCGGCCAATCCAGGCCAAGGGCACCTGGCAAGCTTCCCAAACGTACAAACATTCTATACATGTTATTCCTGGAATTGTGGATTTTTCCCAAGTCCATTTAGTAGCGGTTTATGGACTTGTCCTTTAGGAAACTGTCCAACCCCTTTTTAAACTCTGCTATGCTAACCGCCTTCACCACTTTCTCCGGCAACGAATTCCAGAGTTTAATTACACGTTGGGTGAAGAAACATTTTCTCCGATTTGTTTTAAATTTACTACCCTGTAGTTTCATCGCATGCCCCCTAGTCCTAGTATTTTTGAAAGCGTGAATAGACGCTTCACATCCACCTGTTCCACTCCACTCATTATTTTATATACCTCTATCATGTCTCCCCTCAGCCGTCTCTTCTCCAAGCTGTATAGCCCTAGCCTCCTTAGTCTTTCTTCATAGGGAAGTCGTCCCATCCCCGCTATCATTTTAGTCGCCCTTCGCTGCACCTTTTCCAATTCTACTATATCTTTCTTGAGATGCGGCGACCAGAATTGAACACAATACTCAAGGTGCGGTCGCACCATGGAGCGATACAACGGCATTATAACATCCTCACACCTGTTTTCCATACCTTTCCTAATAATACCCAACATTCTATTCGCTTTCTTAGCTGCAGCAGCACACTGAGCAGAACGTTTCAGCGTATTATCGACGACGACACCCAGATCCCTTTCTTGATCCGTAACTCCTAACGTGGAACCTTGCATGACGTAGCTATAATTCGGGTTCTTTTTTCCCACCTGCATCACCTTGCACTTGCTCACATTAAACGTCATCTGCCATTTAGCCGCCCAGTCTCCCAGTCCTCTTGTAATTTTTCACAATCCTGTCGCGATTTAACAACTTTGAATAACTTTGTGTCATCAGCAAATTTAATTACCTCGCTAGTTACTCCCATCTCTAAATCATTTATAAATATATTAAAAAGCAGCGGTCCTAGCACGGACCCCTGAGGAACCCCACTAACTACCCTTCTCCATTGTGAATACTGCCCATTTAACCCCACTCTCTGTTTCCTATCCTTCAACCAGTTTTTAATCCACAATAGGACATTTCCTCCTATCCCATGACCCTCCAATTTCCTCTGTAGCCTTTCATGAGGTACCTTGTCAAACGCCTTTTGAAAATCCAGATACACAATATCAACCGGTTCCCTTTTGTCCACATGTTGTTTACTCCTTCAAAGAATTGAAGTAAATTGGTCAGGCAAGATTTCCCCACACAAAAGCCGTGCTGACTCGGTCTCAGTAATCCATGTCCTCGGATGTGCTCTGTAATTTTGTTTTTAATAATAGCCTCTACCATTTTCCCCAGAGCATCTACCATTACTACTACTACTTATCATTTCTAAAGTGCTACTAGATGTACGCAGCGCTTAACACTTGAACATGAACATAGTAACATAGTAACATAGTAGATGACGGCAGAAAAAGACCTGCACGGTCCATCCAGTCTGCCCAACAAGACAACTCATGTGTGCTACTTTTGTGTATACCCTACTTTGATTTGTACCTGTGCTCTTCAGGGCACAGACCGTATAAGTCTGCCCAGCACTATCCCCGCCTCCCAACCACCGGCTCTGGCATAGACCGTATAAGTCTGCCCAGCACTATCCCTGCCTCCCACCACCGGCTCTGGCACAGACCGTATAAGTCTGCCCCGCACTATCCCCGCATCCCAACCTCCAGCCCCGCCTCCCACTACCGGCTCTGCTATCCAATTTCGGTTAAGCTCCTGAGGATCCTTTCCTTCTGAACAGGATTCCTTTATGTTTATCCCACGCATGTTTGAATTCCGTTACCGTTTTCCTCTCCACCACCTCCCGCGGGAGGGCATTCCAAGCATCCACCACTCTCTCCGTGAAGAAATACTTCCTGACATTTTTCTTGAGTCTGCCCCCCTTCAATCTCATTTCATGTCCTCTCATTCTACCGCCTTCCCATCTCCGGAAAAGGTTCGTTTGCGGGTCCTCTTAAAGATGTTCCGAGGGATTGGAGAACGGCGGAGGTGGTCCCTCTTCACATAAGTGGTGATAGGAAGTAGCTGGAAACTACAGGCCGGTAAGCCTCACTTCGGTTATTGGAAAAGTAATGGAAGCGATGCTGAAGGAAAGGATAGTGTATTTCCTGGAAGCCAATAAGTTGCAAGATCCGAGACAACATGGTTTTACCGAGGGAAATCGTGCCAAACGAATCTCATTGAGTTTTTTGATTGGGTGACAGGAGAATTGAATCAGGGACGAGCTATGGACGTAATCTACTTAGATTTCAGCAAAGCTTTTGACACGGGAAGGGACAGTCCCTGCTCGACAGAGCTTACAATCTAATTAAGGCAGACAAACAGGACAAATAAGGGATAAGAACAAAGAGAAGCAAGATTCTTTGCAGAATCCCAAAGAGTAGCAAGATTCCAAAATCCCAAAGACTACTATTACTACTACTACTTATCATTTCTAAAGTGCTACTAAACGTACACAGCGCTGTACACTTGAACATGAAGAGACAGTCCCTGCTCGACAGAGCTTACAATCTAATTAGTAGCGCTATAGAAATGATTCAAAGGATTCCTGACCACAAGATCATACCAAGTAACAACGAACGCGGATAGATCACTCCCATGGATACCTGAATGTGGAGTCCCCCAAGGATCCCCCCTCTCACCAACCTTATTCAACTTAATGATGATACCTTTAGCCAAATTACTAGCCAATCAAAACCTCAACCCCTTCATATATGCAGATGACGTCACAATCTACATCCCGTTCAAACATGATCTAAATGAAATCACCAACGAGATCAACCAAAGCCTCCAAATAATGCACACCTGGGCAGATGCATTCCAACTAAAACTTAACGCAGAAAAAACACAATGCCTTGTACTCACCTCACAACATAACACAAAATACTTCTCCACCATAATCACACCATACTGTTCTCTTCCTGTCTCACAAAACTTGAAAATTCTTGGAGTCACCATTGATTGAAACCTCACTCTTGATACCCACGTGAAAAACAACGAAAAAGATGTTCTACTCCATGTGGAAACTTAAAAGAGTAAAAGCTTTCTTCCCGAGATACATCTTCCGTACCCTGGTACAGTCAATGGTAATAAGTCATCTGGACTACTGCAACGCACTATACGCGGGCTGCAAAGAACAGACTATCAAAAAACTCCAAACTGCCCAGAATACTGCCGCCAGACTCATATTTGGAAAAACTAAATATGAAAGTGCAAAACCCTTAAGAGAGAAGCTCCACTGACTTCCACTTAAGGAACGCATTGCGTTCAAGATTTGCACGATTGTACACAAAGTCATTCACGCAGACGCCCCAATCTACATGCCAAACCTCGTGGACCTACCTCCCAGAAACGCCACAAGATCATCCCGCAAATTTCTCAACCTACACTTCCCCAGCTGTAAAGGACTAAAATACAAGCTGATGCATGCCACTACCTTCTCTTACATAAGCACGCAATTATGGAACGCATTACATTAAGACCTGAAAACAATCGACAAAACAACTATCTTTCGCAAATCTCTGAAGACATATCTCTTCAACAAGGCCTACAATGAGAACTTATAGCCACACTAATCCACCTCACCAACCCAATCAGTTAAGAAAGCCCACCTTCTATAATTACCCTAACCACTCCCTTCCTTCTTCTTTCTTCCCTTACTTAATCTCTGCACAACACTAAATGTATCTGTTATCCTGTAATGACAATGTTAACAAAACTATGTAAGCCACATTGAGCCTGCAAATAGGTGGGAAAATGTGGGATACAAACGCAATAAATAAAATTAGTAGTAACACCACCTGATCCTCATGGCACATCAAACCAAATTTCACAAAGTTATCATATTTGCTAGTCATTGGCCACCAGCCATGTAACTGTGAAGTGTTCAAGACATACAGGAGATGAGCATAAGGACCATGGCAGCATTTACTACATAAAGCAGTAAACCAAAACTGTTCCTTTGTCCCCCAAGTGCACATCTCCAGCCTGTTCCCCCATCCCACCCGTACACAAAGCCAGCTTGTCCATCTATCTGCAATCTCTTTCTGTTTCCTCCTTTCACACACATACAGCCAGCCAGCCCATCTCTCTCTCTCATTCCCCCTCCCCAAATTCACATGGCCAGACTGTCCCTCTCTCGTCCCCCCCCCCCCTCCCAATACACATTGTCAACTCTTTTTGCTCCACACATTTCACACACCACAGCCAGCATATCTATCTCTGTCCTCACCCACCACGCTCATACAGCAAGTCCATCCCTTCCTCTGTCCCCCAATGTAGATGACCAGCCTCTCCATCTCTGCCCCCTCACTCAATGCACAATATCATCTATTTCTGCACTATCCCAAACACATACGTACAGCTATCCCATTCCTGTCTCGTTCCCCCCACCTCCAATTCAACACAGCCAGCTTGTTCCTCTCTTTTTTGCCACCTTTTTCTGCAACACCCAACACAAATCTACAGGCAGTCTATCCCTCTCTCTGCCCCCCTGTCATGCATACTGCCACCTCTTTCTGTTCCCCCCCCCCCCACACACACAAATTCAGCCAGCCTATCCCTCTCCCTGCCCTGTTAGGAACTGGGCAACATTCTGGGGAAGGGGGAGCCTATTCCGAAAGGATGGGCTCCACCTTAACCAGGGTGGGACCAGGATGCTGGCGTCGGCATTTAAAAAGGACATAGAGCAGCTTTTAAACTAGAAATGGGGGGAAGGCCGACAGTCGCTCAAAAGCGCATGGTTCGGGAAAAGGTATCTTGCAAAGATACCTCACAAACAGGGAAGATAGGGTTTCTGGATAGTGAGGTTGCACAACAGACCGTGGTAGGCCAGGTGCCCTTAAATACAACTAAAGATCAGACAAAAGATGTCAAATCAATAGTGTCAGGTACTAAGCATCATGCAAATAAGAACAACAAACATACTCTGAAATGTCTATATGCAAATGCTAGGAGTCTAAGAAATAAGATGGGAGAGTTGGAATATATTGCACTAAATGAAAAATTGGATATAATAGGCATTACTGAGACCTGGTGGAAGGAGGATAACCAGTGGGACACTGTCATACCGGGGTACAAAGTATATCGTAATGATAGGGTGGACCGGACTGGTGGAGGGGTAGCATTGTATATTAACGAGAGCCTTGACTCAGATAGATTACAAATTCAGCAGGACACAAATCACACCTTTGAATCACTGTGGGTTGAAATTCCATGTATAAAAGGGAAAAAAATGGTGATAGGAGTGTATTACCGTCCGCCTCGCCAGGATGAGCAGGTAGACACAGAAATGATAAAAGAAATCAGAGACGCGAACAAAATGGGCAATGTGATAATAATGGGTGACTTCAATTATCCAAATATAGACTGGGTAAATGAAACATCGGGACACGCTACAGAGATACAATTCCTTGATGAAATCAAGGACAGCTTTATGGAGCAACTGGTGCAGGAGCCGACGAGAGAAGGAAAAATTCTAGACTTGGTCCTTAGTGGAGCGCATGATCTGGTGAGGGACATTATGGTACTGGGGCCGCTTGATAACAGTGACCATAATATGATCAGTTTTGACATCAACCTTGAAGTAACTGTACACAGAAAGTCAAATACGTTAGCGTTTAACTTTAAAAAAGGAGACTATGATAAAATGAGAAGAACGGTAAAAAAAAAAACTTAGGGGGGCAACTGAGAGAGTAAAAACTGTACAACAGGCGTGGACGCTGTTCAAAAATACCATCCTGGAGGCCCAGGCCATACATATTCCGCGAATTAGAAAAGAAAGATGGAAGTCCAAAAGATACCCGGCCTGGTTGAAAAGTGAGGTGAAGGAAGCTATTAGGGCTAAAAGAAACGCCTTCAGAAAATGGAAGAAGGAACCGTCTGAAAATAACAAGAAACAGCATAAGGAGTGTCAAAGCAAATGCAAGGCGCAGATTAAGAAGGCCAAGAGGGAGTATGAAAAAAAGATAGCATTAGAGGCAAAAAAACATAGTAAAAATTTTTTCGGTATATTAAAAGCAGGAAGCCGGCAAAAGAATCGGTTGGGCCGCTGGATGACCGAGGGGTAAAAGGGGCGATCAAGGAAGACAAAGACGTAGCGGAGAGACTGAATGAATTCTTTGCTTCGGTCTTCACCGAGGAAGATTTGGGTGGGATACCGGTGTCGGAAATGGTATTTCAAGCGGACGAGTCGGAGAAACTTACTGACTTCACGGTAAACCTGGAGGACGTAATGGGGCAGTTCGGCAAACTGAAGAGTAGCAGATCTCCTGGACCGGATG